>NC_043709.1:96292328-96385532 GCF_006229205.1 Suricata suricatta
TATACGTTGCAAGAAAAAGCACCAAACCCAGCAGGAGTCAGAAGATCTAAGTTAATCACAGCTCCTCCAAAGACCATGTAAGCTTGGTCATTTCACTCTGTGTTGGTGTTTTATGATACATACCCAGAAATGGAAATTTTCCAAGTAAAAAGATTTAAATAGTCTGAGATGTCTTAAAGGGTTAACCTACCTGGGCTTCACTTTCTTTACCTATAAAGTCACAAGGTTGAATTTGTTTGTCTTCAAGGATTCTATGAACAGAAACATCCTGATTCTGGATTTTCAGCTCAAATTAGAAATTCAAAAGTGAGGCAGTATGGCTAAATAGCACAGAACTCCTACTGAAGTCATGGACTTAGATGGACTTAGATTAAAACCCCAGCTCTATAATTTACTGGTTGGAGAGTCCTGGACAAATTCTTTCTCTGGCCTTTGGTTTTCTAATCAGTCAAATGAAAGAGGTATCAGTCCAACAGAATTATTGTGATGGTAAACATAAAAGATATTCAACCTCACTAGTACAAAAATAGAAAAGCAGATTAGGGGCACGTGGGTGGCTCAGTCGATTAAACGTCCGGCTTCAGCTCAGGTCATGATCTCGTGGTTCATGCTTTCGAGCCCCGTGTCAGGCTCTGTGCTGACAGCCCGGAGCCTGGGAGCTTGTCTTTGGATTCTGTGTCTCCCTCTCTCTCTGAACCTCCCCTGCTTGCACTGTTTCTCTCTCTCTCTCAAAAATAAATAAATAACACAAAAAAAATTGTTTTCAATAAAAAAGAAAAGCAGATTAAAGCAATGAAATGCTATCAATTAGCAAGACGAGAAAAGAATAACAGAGCACTGGCTCAGTTGGTAGAGCATGTGACTCGTGATCTTTGTGTCATAACTTTAAGCCCCATGTTGTATATAGAGCTGACTTTAAAAAGAAAAGAAAAGAAAAACAGAGGACAATAGCTCGTGTATGTAAAGAAGCAAGGAAACAGAGCATTATACTCAGCTCTGGAGTATAATTTTTTAAATTTGAATTTTGTTTAATTTGAGAGAGAGAGAGAGAGAGAGAGAAGGGGAGAGAGACAGGGAAGAAAGAGAGAAGGAGAGAATTTTTACCACCCTCTACACTCATTGCAGAGTCTGACTTGGGACTTGATCCCTTGACCTTTGGATCATGACCTGAGCTAAAATCAAGAGTCAGATACTCAACTGACTGTAGTGCGTGCATGGGCGCACAGAAGGAAGGACGCGAGGGTAAGGGAATGAGGAAAAGAAGAGAGAGGCAAAGGATGGGAACGGGAGGGACAACAGGAGCGGTGCCCAGATTGCCATTTTATTTCTCACATGCAAGCAGTTTTATAGAAACAGCCACAACTAAGAGAAGGGTTTTTTCTAGACAAAACTTTTTCTGTTCCCACAGTTATTGTTACAACATTTTCCTGGGAACTGTACATCTCTTCTTATTGTTATTATAAGCGTGCCAAACTGTGAAGGACATTTGTACAATAACATCTCAACTCAAGAAGCTTGAAGGACATGGTGCAATAACATCTTAACTCAAGTGAATTAACCTCTGAGGACCTGGATCAGCCGCAAGGGCTGTAAGGGCACGAGAGCTTTGCTCCATCACACTCTCCTCATGGGCTCCTTGCTGCTGCTCACCACAACTGACTGAGCCACCCAGCTGCCCTTGGGCTGTAATTAATAACACTTATCTGGAGGAAATATTTTCAATGTATATTAAAAGTTTTTAAACTCCTCACAGCCTTCCTACATGAGGTACTTAAGGTACTTAACGTAGTCACATTCTTAGAGACAGGAAGTGGATTGGTGGTTGCCAAGGCTAGGAAGAGGAGAGAATGGGGAAAGGGGAGTTATTGCTTAATGGATACAGTTTATGGTTTGGTTTTATTTGTTTTGTTTGTTTGTTTGTTTTTAGTAATCCCTACACCCAGTATGAGACCAGAACTCAACCTGGAGATCAAGAGTCACATGTTCTTCTGACTGAGCCAGCCAGGCACACTCTCCCACCAACCAGAGTTTCAGTTTTGTAAGAGGAAAGAACTTCTGGAAAAGTGGTGATGGTAGCCCAATGTGAATTTATTTGATGCCACTGAACTGTACATTTAAGAATTATTAACATGAAGGGCACCTGGGTGGCTCAGCTAGTCAAGCATCCAATTCTTGGTTTCCGCTAAGGTCATAATCTCATGGTTCATGAGTTTGAGTCCCAAGTTGGGCTTTTCACTGACAGTGCGAAGCCTCCTTGGGATTCTCTCTCTCCCTCTCTCTCTGCCCCTCCCTGCTTGCTCTCTATTTCTCTCTCAAAATAAACAATAAACATTAAAAATTTTTTCAAAAAAATGATTAAGATGATAAACTGTGTTATGTGCATTTTACCACAATTTAAGAAAAAAGACCCATGTCCTTTGATCAGCTATTCCAATTCTAAAATATCATTCTAAGCCACTAGAATATAAACTGCACAAGAGTAAGGAAAAATGAAGGGCACTTGATGAATATTGATTGAGGGGCGCCTGAGTGACTCAGTCAGTTAAGCGTCCGGCTTCGGCTCAGGTCATGATCTCACAGTTCGAGGGTTCTAGCCCTGCATTGGGCTATGTGCTGACAGCTTGCTCAGAGCCTGGAGCCTACTTCGGATTCTGTGCCTCCCTCTCTCTCTGACCCTCTTCTTCTCACACTCTGTCTCTCAAAAATAAATTAAAAAACCATAAAAAAATTCTTTTTGATGAATATTGATTGAGTGAATTAAGTAATGGGAGTGGAAAAAGAATTATAAATTTATTCATTTTAGTATATTTATCAAGATGTTTTTATTATTTTGTATTATAAATCAAGATAAATTTATTGTTTATTAGTATCATTGAGAAAACTTCAAAATGACCTAACTATAATAGTGAATACATCAGGGCTCCTGGGTGACTCAGTTGGTTGAGTGACTGATTGGCTCAGGTCATGATCTCGCGGGTCTTGGGTTCAGGCCCCACGTCCAGCTCTGTGCTGACAGCTCAGAGCCTGGGGCCTGCTTCAGATTCTGTGTCTCCTTCTCTCTCTGCCCTTCCCCCATTCATACTCTGTCCCTCTCTGTCTCTCAATAATAAATAAATGTAAAAAAAATTTTTTTAAATAATAATAGTGAATACATCTATAAATTAGATATTCATCCATAAATAACCTTATAAAAATATTTAGTAGCCCAGAAACTTATCTGTGAATAGTATTAAGCAGAAAAAGCAATTTTTTAAATAATATACTATATATAGAAAAACCAATTTTATTAAATATGCATAGAAAAAGTCACAAAAGATATCAAAATGTTAACAATTGCTATTTCTTAGTAATTTTATGTAAATTTTATATTTTTCAAAATTTTATAATAAATAGTCGTTATTTTTATCATCAGAAAATGGTTACTTAAAACAACATAATCATAACCACCAAAGCACAAAGCGATTTGGACACTTTTGCCAGTAAGTGAACAAATACTGATTGTCTGAAAAAACAGTTCAGGGTGCCTGGATGGCTCAGTCAGTTGAGCATCTGACTCTTGATTTTGGCTCAGGTCATGATCTTTTGGTTCATGTGGTAGAGCCCCGATTCAGGCTCCACACTGTCCGCTGTCAGCATGAAGCCTGTTTGGCATTCTTTCTCTCCCTCACTCCCTGTCAGTCCCCAACTATTTCTCTCTCTCTCTCAATCTCTCAAAAATAACATTTAAATTTTAAAAAAAAACTTTAAAAAAATGTGTGTGTGTGTGTTTTATTTATTTTTAGTGACAGAGAGAGACAGTGCAAGCAGGGGAGAGTCAGAGAGAGAGTGAGACACAGAACCTGAAACAGACTCCAGGCTGTAAGCTAGCTGTTAGCACAGAGCCCGATGCGGGGCTCGAACCCACGAACGTGAGATCTGAGCTGAGCCAAAGCCAGACGCTTAACCGACTGAGCCACCTGGGCGCCCCTCCCTGTTAATCTTTGTCAGTTTAATATCACATCTAGCCAGGGACCTTAGGAGGGTGGAGGAAAACTTTTTCCTCCTCTACACTTTGCTTAACACTGCTTCTCAGTTTCATCCATCCTATTTGTTTTATTTTGTTCTATAACACAAGTCAAAAAATATAGCATTCATTGCCAGTCCCTCTAACAGTGCGTTTAAGTACCATCTTTGCCCACCACATATACTGACACTGCTTCACCAGTCTTGTTTTTGTTTTTTTCCTAATCCATTAGAGAGAGATGCATAATTAGTTTTATTTAAATTTATTGGGCTTTAACACAATTCACAATTTTTCCTGTGTTTCATAGTTATTTGAACTTTGGATAGAAATTCCTTGGATTGCCTAGTGGCTCAGTTGATTAAGCATCTGACTTCGGCTCAGGTTATGACCTCGTGGTTCATGAGTTCAAGCCGCATGTCAGGCTCTGAGATGTCAGCCGGCTTCAGATTCTGTCTCCATCTCTCTCTGCCCCTCCACCATTCACACACTGTCTCTCTCTCTCAAATATAAATGAACATTTGAAAAATTTTTTTAATTTTTTAAAAATATTTATTTTTAAGAGACAGTGAGAGACAGAGCATGAGCAAGAAAGGGACAGAGATAGAGTGAGACACAGAATCTGAAGCAGGTTCCAGGCTCTGAGCTGTCAGCACAGAGCCCGATGTGGGGCTTGAACTCATGAACTGTGAGATCATGACCTGAGCCAAAGTTGGACACTCAACCAACTGAGCCACCCAGGCACCCCTGAAATTTTTTAAAAAAGAGAAAGAGAGGGGCGCCTGGGTGGCTCAGTCGGTTAAGCCTCCGGCTTCGGCTCAGGTCAGATCTCACGTTCGTGAGACAGCTAGATCAGAGCCTGGAGCCTACTTCCAGTTCTGTGTCTCCTTCTCTCTCTGCCCCTCCCCCTCTATGCTCTGTCTCTCTCTGTACAAAAATAAATTAAAAAAAAAAACATTAAAAAAGAGAAAGAGAAATTCCTTGCCCAAGGGATGACTGTCTAGCTCAGTGGATGGAGCATGTAACTCTTGATGTTGTGGTCCTGAGTTCTAGCCCCACAATGGGCTTAGAGCTTCAGTTTAAAAAAAAATTCCTTTGCCTATTTTTCACTTGAATTATTCATCTTATAAAATTTACATTGAGGGGCGCCTGGGTGGCTCAGTTGGTTAAGCATCCGGCTTCATCTCAGGTCATGATCTCACAGTTTGTGGGTTTGAGCCCCGGGTCAGGCTCTGTGCTGACAGCTCAGAGCCTGGAACCTGCTTCCGATTCTGTGCCTCTCTCTCTTTCTGACCCTCTCCTGCTCGTGCTGTCTCTGTCTCTCAAAAATAAAATGAAAAACATAAAAATAATAAAATAGAAAATAAAATTTACATTGAGCGGGGCACCTGGGTAGGTGGCTCAGTCAGTTGAGCATCTGATTTCGGTTGAGCATCAGGTTCGGTTCAGTTCATAGATCAAGCTTCGTGCTGACAGTGCAGAGCCTGCTTGGGATTTTCTCTTCCCCTCTCTCTCTCTCTGCCCTTCCCCCACTTGTACTCTCTCTTTCTCTCTCTCTAAGATAAATAAGCTTAAAATAAATAAATAATAAATAGATAAAATTTACATGAAGTAATAACAAACTCTTCAGAAATTAAGAACTTCTATTTGTCAAATTTTTCCCCAGTTTAAATCAATCTTCAAGTTTGCTTAAAATTGTTTTTGCCACTCAGGGTGCCTAGTGGCTCAGTCGGTTACTGATTTCAGTTCAGGTTGTGATCTCACAGGTTCAAGATCTCATGAGATCTCAAGCCCCATGTTGGGCTCCACACTGACAATGAGGAGACTGCATGTAGTTCTCTCTCTCTCCCCCTCTCTCTGGTCCTCTCCTGTTCTCTCTCTCTCAAAATAAAAAAATAAACTTAAAAAAAATTTGTTTTTTCCACTCAGAAATTTTTGCAGATTTATTTATTTAAGTAATCTATACCCAATGTGGGGCTGGAACTCACAACCACGAAATCAAGAGTCACAAGCTCTTCCAACTGGCCAGGTGCCCCACACTCAGAAATTTTTAACTTTTATTTGGCCAACTTTTGAAATCTTTCACAGTGTTTGATTTTGGCTTCATGTTAGCCAGGGTTTTTCACTCTAGGATATAGATTGCGACCCATAATTTCTTTCTAATACATATCTTTTTCTTCTTTTATGCTATGTCTTTGATGCCCGTGACTTCCTCACTCCATCGCTGGAAGCTGGCTCTCCCTCTCCTCTTCGCCCATTTTGCCCATCCCCATTCTCTCTTCCCTTCTGGCAACCATCAGTTTGTTCTCTGTACATACAGGTCTGATTCTGCTTTTTATTTTGT
Organism: Suricata suricatta; assembly: GCF_006229205.1. Classification (NCBI taxonomy): domain Eukaryota; kingdom Metazoa; phylum Chordata; class Mammalia; order Carnivora; family Herpestidae; genus Suricata; species Suricata suricatta. The sequence goes on from NC_043709.1 coordinate 96,298,673, forward strand.
TTATTCACTTGTTTTTATTTTTGTTTTAGATTCCACTTATGAATGTGTAAGGTTAAATGGGCAGAGAGAGAAAGTCACAAAACAGAGAGACCAGGAAAAGAGACCAGAACACCCTGTATTAAAGAGCTCTAGGGAGAGGTTCTGTGGCTCCGAGGGAATGAGCCAGGGAATAAGCCAGGGAAGTCACAGAGATGATGCAGAAAACCAAGGTCAGAAATAAATGTAAAAAGCCTTTATTGGAAGTGCTCTCTGGCGAGGTTCCCTGGTCTGGACAGAATGGGCCAGAGAAGTCACGTTGGGGGACAAAGAGCTGCTGGGCCTTATATAGGGCAGTAGTTCCAGGGGTGTGTGTTCAGGGGCAGAAGAACTCCTTATAAGGTGCAGAGATGAGGCTAGGGCAGATGACATGTTTTCTGGAAGCCAGCAGCTGGCAGAAAGTCCCAAAATGATGGTCCATCAGTCATCTTGGTATTGTTTGGCGGGATGGCCTGTCGGCCATCTTGGTGTTCCTTTCCCCAAGCCTGCAAAAGCTGTCAGAATGGAATCACCTGGTATTTGTCTTTTTTAGTCTACTTAGTTCACTTAGCATAATATACTCAAGGTCCATCCATTTTGTCTCAAACAGAGTGATCTCATTTTTTTTTATACCTGCGTTTTATTCGTGTGTCCATGTGATGTCCCCCTCTCTCTGCTGCTACTCCAAATTCTTCATGTACTTCCTGCTCCTTCTGCCAGGAAGTCTCTCACCAGATGTCCGCATGTCTGACTTTCTCCCCTCCTTCGAGTCTCTACACATTCCTCACCCTCTTCTTAAAGCATATTCTTACAATTCTATTTTTCTTTCCAACGTGTGCTCTTTTCCCACACTAACAATCTCCTTTACCATGTTTACAGCATGTATTTTCTAACATACTAACCATTTCATTCATCTGTTCAACAGATATTTGTGCCAGGCGTTGCTTTAGGCATTAGAGATATATACGTGAACTAAACAGATAAAGGTCCCTGACCTCAAACAACTTACATTCCAGTGGAGTAAGACTGTCAGTACACAATAAATATAATAAATAACTGAATATTATTTGTTTAATAAATAAATAGAAATATCTTTGGACACTTATTCAAGTACTTCCGTTTTTGGGGGGGGACAGAGAGGGGTGCAAGTGAGCATGGGGCAGAGAAAGAGAGGGAGAGTGAGAGAGATATGCGGGGCTCACCCAAAGCAGGGCTCATGTTTTTTACCCAAAGCAGGGCTTGAGCTCACCCAGTGTGGGACTCAAACTCATGAACTGTGGGATCATGACCTGAGCTGAAGTCAGATGCTTAACTGACTCAGCCACCCAGGCATCTTCAAGTACTTCTGTGGAACAATTATTTAGAAATGGAATTGTTGGATCAAAGAATATACATATTTAAGTTTTTTCACAAGACAGCCAAATGGCTAATCAATAACCAACAGGAAAAAAATTGGGTTAGGCACACTTATGTATTATATGTGTGTATAAGCATACACACACTTATATGTGTGTGTATGTACACACATATATGCATATATTTGTACATAAATATTTGTCATAAAAGTACTAACTATTCTAGGGGTAACCTGAAACTTAATCTAAGAAAATGGGGGCACCTGGGTGGCTCAGTTGGTTGAGTGTCTGACTCCTGATATTAAGAGATTGCTTGAATGGCAATTTAAAATTTAAATAAATGTTTGTGAACAATTTCTCTTCTGGGTAACAGCTTGTGAATCTTTTTGGTTTCTCCAAAGCCAAAGAAAATAAAATACTAATGCAAGGTCTAAACTGCCTATCTTATCTAAAGCATTACCCTGAATGTCTGGGCCTAGAGCAAGGAAAACAAAAAATAGTCCTTCCCTCCAAGGGTATACGTTTATAGTTGATAAGGACTGGTGGGGTCATTTTTATTGCCTTGGATAACAATGTTTAGTAAGCCTTGCATTCTTAGATAACAAATTCCTAAAAGCGTCCTTGCTTAAGAGGGTCAGAAGACAATAGAAAAGATGTTGCTTTTGACCTTTACCCTTAGGATTAACCTCTTTAACCTCTGTTGAGATTCAGGAGCTCCAAGTTTACTCCTGCCTTTTCAAAAATAGTGGCAGAATTTACAAGTTTTAAGGGAGAGAGAGAAAGAACGAAAACCAAACAACCTAAAAACCAAATGTACTCATTCTGTAAATACCTCTGATTTACTATATAAAAGTGTGAAATATACATATCCATTGGTTTAACAATGACTGAACGAACCATTGTTTAACAATGAATGAATGATTAAACAGATATTATGATGTCTTTATTTTTAATTTTTTAAAGTTTTTATTTATTATTGAGAGACAGAGAGAGACACAGCATGAGCACAGCAGGGGCAGAGAGAGGGAGACACAGAATCTGAAGGAGGCTTCAGGGTCTGAGCTGTCATCACAGAGCCTGACGCGAGGCTCAAACTCACAAACCATGAGATCATGACCTGAGTCAAAGTCGGACGCTTAACCGAATGAGTCACCCAGGTGCCCCAATATTATGACGTCTTAATTTTGTTCCACGTACTGCTGCTCTATGAGTGTTTTTCAAGCTTTGTTTTGACTCATTAATGAATAGTGAAATAAAGAAACAAAAAACAAACAAACAAACAAAAACCACCACCAGAAATGTAGACAATTTCAGAGTGCATTACACACTGGCTAATAATTCTTTCCTGACATTTTTAGCTATTAATATTTATCTGGATGTGTTACTGGGTATACTTCTTATCTCCTGTTGAAGGATGGAGCTTTAAATTTACTTTTAAAAAATTTTTATATTGTGTATATTTCTTCTTTCTTTAAAGATTTTGATTTTAAGTCCTCTACAACCAACAGAAGGAAACTTCCGGTGCTGGTTGTACAGTCCCAGGCTCTGGCCACTGAACCAGCAAAGCGTCCTTGTACTGAGTATACGTGGGTCACTGGCAAGACAGTGCGAATGCCACCATACTAATGACCTTCTAGAACACCTCCTTGCTCTCACGGAGTTTACATTCTGGTGAGGTGACTGAAAAGGAAACCAACATAGAGGATGAGTGAATACAGCACCCTGAGGCAGCAGCGTGAAAAGCACCTAGAAATGAGGCTTCAGGGCTGCTTCCTGGAAGAAATGACACCTCAGTGAAGACTAGAGGAGTGGCTGAGAACATGAACTCTAACGACGGAGTACCCAGATCCTACCAGGGCTCCAGCATTATTTCTTGTCTGACTTTGTCCAAGTTACTTAACCTCTATGTCTTTGTTTTCTTAATCTGAAAAAGGAAAAAATAAAGGTACCTATACTATAGGAACATTGCTAGGATTAACTGACATAATAAAAGTAAAGCACTCAGCCTAACCCAGCCTTAACAAATGTTTGCCATTAGAATCATAGGATTGGGGGTGGGCAGGAGGGAGAATTGCCCATGTGCCCCCCAGTGTGGGGCCTGCTGGCACTTAGGACTTTTGAGGAGGTTTAGAATAAATAGAGCAGGGGGTGCCTGGGTGACTCAGTTCGTTAAGTGTCGACTCTTGGTTTCAGCTCAGGTCATGATCTCATGGTTCAAGAGTTGGAGCTCCACATTGGGCTCTGTGCTGACAGCTCAGAGCCTGAAGCCTGCTTCAGATTCTGTGTCTCCATCTCCCTCTGCCCTTCCCCTGTCTTGCTCTGTCTCTCTCTCTCTCTCTCTCTCTCTCTCTCTCTCTCTCTCTCTCTTTCTCTCTCTCATAAATAATAAGCATTTGTTTTATTTTTTTGGTTAATGTTTATTTTTGAGAGAGAAAGAGAGTGCACAAGAGAGTGAACTATTTTTGTTGATTAAAAAAATATTTTAAAAAATTTTATGTCTTTATTTTGAGAGACAGAGACAGAGAGTGAGCTGGGGAGGGGCAGAGAGAGAGGGAGACAAAGAATCTGAAGCAGGCTTCAGGCTCTGAGCTGTCAGTACAGAGCGTGACACGGGGCTCCAAATCATGAACTATGAGATCATGACCTGAGCCGAAGTCAGACGCTTAACTGACAGAGCCACCCAGGAGCCCCTAAAAATTTTTCTTTTAGGTTTATTTATTTTGAGAGAGAGCACAAATGGAGGAGGAACAGAGATAGAGGGAGAGAGAGAGAGAGAGAATCCCAAGCCCCGATGTGGGGCTCAAACTCACAAACTGTGAGATTATGGCCTGATCTGAAATCAAGGGTCTAACACTTAACTGACTGAGCCACCCAGGCGCCCCAGTGCATGTGTTTTAAAGACTTCCTCTCTGGACAGTGTTTTAGACACACCTTCTTCTGCACCAATAGAGCTCCCTTGTAGGGCACAGGCTGGATTTTCCCATCACCTTTCTGCAAAATATACCCTCCATGAGAAAAGAAATGGAGGGGCATCTGGGTGGGTCAGTTGGTTAGGCATCCAACTCTGGTTTTTGGCTCAGGTCATGATTTCACAGTTCATGCAGAGCCTGCTTGGGATTCTCTCTTTCCCCTCTCTCTGCCCCTACTGCACTATGCTCTCTCTCAAAATAAATAAACTGGAAAAAATTAGAAAAAAGGAAATGGATTGCAGAGGAGTCAATAATACAAGGAGATCAGTCAGGAGACTGTCCCAGTGACTCAGCCTACAAATAATGCTGGCAGTGAGGATTGAAGAGAGAGACGTGAACAAATAGAATTAAGTAGAATTGGTGATTGACTATCTAGGCTGAAGAAAATGAGAAACCTTATATGGCAGTTCAGCTTTGGACTTGTGCAGCTGGTTAGATGCGGGTGCTAGTCACTGAAGTAGAAAACAGAGGAAGTAGACCAGGTTTGGGAGTAACAATGATGATGCAAGGTAAATAAATCTAAGCTGTCTTCTTAATGTCCAAATAGAGATGTTGAGTGGACGGTTGCATATGCCAGTGTGGACTGAGAAGGGGGATCGGATTGCACGCGGGGAGTTAGGCGTCAATGGGTTGCTAGAAAGCTTGTTCAGGGCATCGGATCATTATGTTTTATGTATCACGGACACTTGGGAAAATGTAATGAAAATAATCCAGTGCTTTCCAGAGAAAACACATACTCATAGCCCTGATTGCATTTTTAGGGTGTTTTTTTTATCTTCTGAAAGCACATTCATGAAATCTTTCAGGACATCTGTTGTAGCATGAGAAAAACAAGGGACCCGGGGCAGAAGCTACAAAAAGAAGTGTTCAATTAATTAAACAAGGAGGGCATTAGACTAGTGCCTAATGCCTAGGCTCCTAATGCCGTGGAGCCTCCAAAAGCAAACCAAAATTGAAGCTTGTAAATATTCCAAGGTCAAAAAATCAAACTGCTGGAGACAACCAGTGTAGTCAACTAGACTTTAAGGGACAGCCAATCATTCAAATAATTTTTTCTTTTCTTCTGAAATTCCTCTGTATAAATCTTTTCCCTGGCTCCCATTCTTCCAGTCTTTCTAACTACTTCAAGTTTGATGCTGTCTGATTAAAATCTATTTGTGTTCATATAAACTCTTAAAATGTTCAATATGCCTCAGTTTATATTACTGTTATTATTATTTTTACATAGGCTCCATGCCCAATGTGGTGTCCGAACTCATGACCCTGAAATCAAAAGTCATACATGCTCTACTGACTCAGCCAGCCAGGTGTCCCTCAGGTGATCTTTTAACAGAACAAAATACAAGGGAAACCCTGAAGAATGTGGTGTTGTAGAAGTCAAGTAAATGTTTTAAGAAAGACTTTTTGAATGGGATCAAATATTCCTGAGAATAAGGCCTGAACTAGGAAGTAGGCCAGGTTTGGGAGTAACAATGATGGGCAAGGTAAATAAATCTAAGCTGTCTTCTTAATGTCCAAACAGAGATGTTGAGAGGACTTTGATAAACACAAAGAGAGCGGCTAGCAAAACTTGTTCAGGGGAGCAGAGGGGCCCCAGATTGAGGGATTAAAGTCCAGAAAAGAAAAGAAAGGGGCAATACTGAAAAACTGACATTGGATGGCAGATGTGAGAGGAAGTGGAAGAAGGAGAGAAGGAAAGAAAGAAGTATTTTGGGGGCACCTGGCTGGCTCAGTCAGTGGAGCATGCAGTTCTTGATAGGGGGATTATGAGTTTGAGCCCTGCGTTGAGATTACTTAAACAAAAAACCTTTAGATAGAAAGAAAGTGATAGGTTTGGTGGGTTCAGGGGAAGGAACGTCAAAATGGCCAACAGACTGCCATCCCAGGACTTTCCTGCCAAACAAACCCCAAGATGGCCAACAGACCATCCCACTGAACAATACCAAGATGGCTGACGGGCCACCATTTTGGAACTTTCCACCCACTGTCGGCTACTCGGAAAACATATCATCTGCCCCTGGACACACCCCCGGAACTAGTGCCTTATATAAGGCCTCTCTCTTTGTCCCCCTGGTGCAACTTCGCTGGCCCATCCTTTCCGGACCTTGGAACCTCGCTCCCAATAAGGCCCTTTTACATTTATTTCTGACCTCAGTTTTCTGTACTGTCTCTGCGACTTCCCTTGCTCATTCCCTCCGAGCCATAAAACCTCACCCAAGAGCTCTTTAATAAAGGGTGCTCTGATCTCTTTTCCCAGTCTCTCTGTTTTGTGACTTTCTCACTCCCGTCGATTTTAACCTTACAGAAAGAGAAAGAAAGGAAGGAAGAGAGAGAGGCACTTTTTCCTAGGTAGGGACTTACATATATTTGAACATATTCACGGGAAGGAACCAGAGTTGAAACAAGGTGGGGGAAACGCCATTTCCCTGAGGAACAGAGGGGCTGAAATCCAGAACATAGGTGGGAAGTAGACTGATTACACGAAGAGTAGAGACACTTGCCTTGAAATGAAGATGAGAGCGGTGCCTGGGTGGCTCAGTCGGTTAAGCCTGTGACTTCCTCTCAGGTCATGATCTCACGTTTGTGGGTTTGAGCCCTGCATCAGGCTCCGCACTGACAGCTCAGAGCCTGGAGTCTACTTCCCGTTCTGGTCTCCCTCTCTCTCTGCCCCTCCCTGCTCATGTTCTGTCTCTCTCTGTCTCAAAAATAAATAAAAAACATCAAAAAAAATTTTTAATGAATATGAGACAATTGTGTGCTATAATCCCAACCACTTAATGTCAGGTTCAGTTTCATCAACACCTATGGATGGGCCTCTCTCTTACACTAGCAGGAAGGACTGATAGGAAGCTGGGTCTGGGGTCATTATGACCTTGTCTCTCATCCTCTCATTGGCTGTTTTGTAATCCAAGTGAAATATTTAATTTCTTCTAAGCTTGAAAGCCACATACTGCTGTTAAAGTTTTTTTACCCACATACATAAAAATCTCTCCAGAATTAAAATCTGGGGGATTATAACATCTAAGTTTTATTTTCCAGCTCTGATGCTTGCCCTAACATCCTCCGTACTTTATAGCAATGCTTCACAACGGTGCCTGGGTGACACAGACGGATCTCGGCTCGGTCACGATCTTTGCCCCTTCCTCATTTGTGCTCTCTCTCTTTCAAAATAAATAAGTACTTTAAAAAAATTTATAGCGGGGCGCCTGGGTGGCTCAGTCCATTAAGCCTCCGACTTCGGCTCAGGTCAGATCTCACGTTCATGGCTTCCAGCCCCACGTCAGGCTCTGTGCTGACAGCTAGCTCAGAGCCTGGAGCCTGCTTCTGGTTCTGTGTGTCCTTCTCTCTCTGCCCCTCCCCCTCTCATGCTCTGTCTCTCTCTGTATCAAAAATAAATAAAACATTAAAAAATTTAAAAATTTTATAGCAAAGCTATATATATATACTCACATATATGCTCAGCGAATGAGCATAAAAATATGTGAGTGGTATAAAAATATGCATAAAGCATAATAAGTATTAATTTCTTTTTTAATTAAAAAAATTTTTAGAGAGAAGAGAGTACATAATTGAGGGACAGGAGCAGAGGGAGAGAGATTGAGAGAGAGAGAGAAGCTCAAGCAGGCTTCATGCCCAGCAGTGGAGCCGGACTCAGGGCTTGATCTCACCACCCTGGGATCATGATCATGACCTGAGTTGAAATCAAGAGTCAAACACTTAATTGGAGAGCCTGATGGCTCAGTCATTTAAGTGTCTGATTCTTGATTTTGGCTCGGGTCATGATCTCAGGGTTCCTGAGTTCAAGCCTTGAGTTAGGCTCTGCGCTCAGAGCACAGAGCCTGCTTGGGATTCTGTCTCCCTTTCTCTCTCTGCCTCTCCCCTCCTCATGTTTTCGCCTCCCCCCTCAAAACAAATAAACATAAATGAAAAAAAGAGTCGAACACCTAACTGACTGAGCCACCCAACCAGGCACCCCTCAATTTACTGACGTTAGAATTCTGCAATATTTGCATTCCCTGAGTCCTCATGCTTCTTCTTGCAGCCAATAAATTAAATGGAACAAAGGTGAATTGAAATCAGAAAAGTTTTAAATTATATAGCGAGTTTATAAAATGATGAAAATGACATGGGAAACAACAAAGCCGAAGGGAAAAGACAAGGGGATCACAGAAACTGTACTATGGGAAGCTGAAAAGCATTGGTGTCCAATCTTCCTGCCCTGTTGTTCGTGTGGGAAAAGGGATAGGAGCTTAGTACCAGGGCTGAGGCCCTCCGCCAGCATTTGAGGAGCATGAGGCTGGTGAAAGCAAAGTAAATAACTATCAGGGTGAACTGTATCCTCAGAACTCCTTTGCCCCTCCCAAATCAGACACCCTCTTTAACAAGTGAACAGTTCTTCAAGGGGAGACAAATGAAAGACCAGGAGACTTGGAGTCTGGGTTTCTTTTCTCAAATAGAGAAGCCAAAGGGGCACCTGGGTGGCTCAGTCCTTCTGCTTAGGTCATCATCATCTACAGGTTTCCTGAGTTCCAGTCCCACATCAGGCTCTCTGCTGTCAGTGCAGAGCCCCCTTCAGATGCTCTGTCTCCCTCTCTCTCTGCCCCTTCCCCATTCACATTCTGTCTCAGAAATAAAATAAGCATTTAAAAATAAATAAATAAATAAATAAAAATAAAAAAGACAAGCCAAGGCAGAAAGTTAATGAAATAGGGGCAAAGACACAGACATTCCTTTGATCTCTGGACTGGGTTTCCAACGCTGAAATAGAAAGTTTCACTCCGGGCTGTGCCTCACCAACATTACCTAGTGTGTGTTCTACGGAACCTTACAAAACAAAGACAAGTCTTTTCCTGAAATCTCACCTTTCAGCAAACTTGGGAATGCTGACAATATTTGCTACTCTCCTCTGATCGGCCTAATTGACTAGTTCACCAGTACCTCCCTGGTTCCAGTATCTTCATTCAAACCACAAATGTTGGGCAGCCTGAGCTCTTCCCTTCAGAACCCTGTCCGGCATGCCGCTGGGTCCCGCAGGCTCTCATATTGTAAAGTCATTAAACGCTTTCCACGAAGCTGTTCAATAACTGCTAATCGAACCCTCTCAGTATTGATTCTTCACTGTGCAATTTCAAGAACTAAGGCAGATGCTCCGAAAGGAAGGCAAGTGCGGGTGGGGATGGGGGGGTGGGGGTGCGGGGAGAGAAGTGCAGTTCCGCGCGCAGGCTCGTGGGGCGCCTGGACCACTGGTACCCAGACCCTTGCAGGTCCGGGGCGCCAGGCAGCTCGTCCCCACCCCACGCTTCGGGCCCGAGTCCAGGGCAGATGGTGTTGGACGCGGTGGAAACACTTCTCGACCCAAGGTGCAGTTAAGAACTGAGTGAGTGCAAAGGGGGGCAACACCTGCGGGATTTGGAGGCGGGGGTGGGGCACTCAGGTGAGCCAGGAAGGGGTGGGGGTCCTCCTGAAGGGGAGGCCCGCCCCCGCAGACAGGAGCCCAAAGCAGTGGAGGGAGTTCATTCATTGTGTTTAGGAGAATTTCAAAAGCAACAATCTTCCCCTTTCCTTTATCATGCTTGACCTCTCTTTGGAGTACTTTTCACTACCCACCCTGTACTTTGGATCTATAGTTTGTCCTCTCTACCTCCCAGAATATTTGCTCCCTGAGGGCAAACAGTATATTTTGCCTGGGGCTCTGTTGCCTGGCCCCAAACCAACCTGGAACAAGTGAATGGAAAACATTTTTAAGCTGGAGAACCCACCTGGAGGGAAAAGATGGGCTCAACAGATAAAAAGTAGAGCCAAGATTCCAACACCATCCGTTTATACCCCTGAGGAAGATTAGAATTCCAAATTCCACTCGTCTGACCTTAAAGACTTTCCTCTTACTCCAGCCTTCAGTTGATTAAGCCATTGCACTGTTTTTTTTTTTTATGTCAAAGGATTTATTTATTTTACAATAGAAAAATATACCTTTGAACGAGCCAAATTCAAAGTGAGAAGGACACAACTTTCAGTTCTGGATAATGCATCTGTTATTTGTGCTGCGGAAGCAAGCACGCCATTGCACTGTTTAACATTCCACTTTGCGGAAATGAGTCCAGGGATTGGAGGATTCTGGACTGTTAAAAGATGAATGAATGGGGTGCCTGGATGGCTCAGTTGGTTAAGTGTTAGACTTTGGCTCAGGTCATGATCTAACGCTTTGTGGGTTCGAGCCCTGTGTTGGGCTCTGTGCTGACAGCTCAGAGCCTGGAACCTCCTTATGATTCTGTGTCTCTCCCTCTCTCTGCCCCTCCCATGCTCATGGTCTGTCTCTCCATAATAAAAACATTAAAAAAAATTTTTTAAAGATGAATTTATGCAGCCAGACCGGTGGGGCAGCGGCTGGGGACGCAGCTGTGGGGCAATAGTGGCGGCAGGTGCCAGGCCAGGCTTGGGCTGCTGACCTCTGGCGCCTGAAGGAAGGACCAGCGCTTGGCCCTGCCTGCCTGACTCCAGGACTCAGGCGCGACCTCCACAAGGTTTGTGGCCGAGGGGCAGCTGGTGTCTGGCACCTGGAGCCAGGCACAGTAGGTCGTTGTGGCCCCAAGTTTGACATTGATATGCTGGTGTCACTTTTGAAGCTAGAAAATGCAAGAGACGTTTGTGTGGTTAAGGTTCCTGAGTAAGTGAAATACAGATTCCTTTGCGAATCGTGGTGGAACTTGCTTGCCCCAGATGCTCACATGCCATCGCCTACTATGTGGCAAAAATGTAAAACACTGGAGACAGAAGGGAAAGACGATGATGACTGGCTCTGTGTGGACTTTGGCAGCATGGTGATTCACTGGATGCCTCCAGAAAACGGAAACCTGTGAATTAGAGAAATTACAGGCCCTCCGTTCTTAGGATGACCACTTAGCTCGGAGAGCACTTGAGATGTTACCTGAAGGCTTCATTCTTGGGATGAAAGATGATGCTTCATCCCTGGCTCCAGTGGAATTCCAAAGTGAATAAAATCATATGAACTGCTTTAGTAAACAGACAAACAACCCCATGAATTTATGCCTGGGTCTATCAGATTATCTAACTAGCTGATCAGGTGATCCCTGAGTGACTGGGTTAAGATTCCATTTCTAGGAGAGCCAAACTGTAATTAATTCTTGGTTTGGTGATGTGGGGCTTAGCAAAGGGATTCCATCTGGGGACTGTTACTTAGTTTTTAACAATGCAATGTTGACATAGTTTAACAATGTGGCTCCCCCTTACAGATTTTTCCTTTGCCTTCCTGTTTTGCCCCCACAGGGACCCATTAGATTTACTTAATTAGATTTTTCCTTCGAGGCACCTGGGTGGTTCAGTTGGTTAAACCTTCCGCTGTCAGCACAGAGCCTGCTTCAGATCCTCTGTCCCCTCCCTTACCCCCCAACCTATCCCCAGCTTGCACCCTTTCTCTCAAAAGTAAATAAACATTTAAAAAATTATATTCCCCCTTCAAGGGGTGGAAATTAATACATAGAATCTGAAATTTCCTCTTATCAAAGGGGAGTAAAGGGGGTTACTTGGCCAGGCTGTCTTCCTGTTAGTTTTCTTCCCTGATCTTGCATGAATACTCTAGTTCAAGGGAAACTATTACGGTGAGTCCATGGAGCTCTAGCCACAGCTTGAAGTTTCCTTCTAGATCTGAGTCTGAAAAGAAAGGTGACATTCAGGGCTTCCAAATGGCCTTAAGTGGATCTGAATTTCTTTTCATTAGAGCCAGTAAAATGGTAGGTGGAACTGACCTGGAAGGTCAATGCTTACCTCCTTTCAACCTATCAACTAAACCTATCTAGCAGTCCATTTAAAAATAAATGAACCATTGACTGAGAGAATTAGGTGGGTGGGTATTGAAATTGAATTAAAACGGATGTGCTTCCAATTTAACTCTTTCACACAAACTACAGCTTCTTCAATTTTATTGGAAATTTTTAAAAGCCTATCTTATATAGCAGGATCTCTTCGAGATTGCATAAAAATCTCCCTGCTTTGCAAGCTAGGCCTGCGTGTTGTAGGACAGAAGGAAGAATAGTGGCCGTCTTCCCCAACGCACAGAAAAGTTTGAGCTCATTGGGACTGTTTCCTTAAAGGTTTTCCTATCTACCACTTTGTCCACCTCCCGTGTCCCTCCTTTGTCTGCTACTGAGGGTACTGGAGAACAACAGGAAGAGCCAAGTACAAAGCACGAAGGTACTTGAAGAGGAAATCACGTGCCAACTAGTACATAAGTTCTTTAGTTCTGATGCACAAAATAGTGATCATAGCCAATAATACTGTATTATAAACGTCAAAGTTGCTAAGAGACTAGATTTTTTTTAATGTTTAGTTTTGAGAGAGAGCAGGGGAGGAGCAGAGAGAGACATAGAATTCAAAGCTGGCTCCAGGCTCCAAACTGCCAGCACAGAGCCCAACACAGGGCTGGAATTCACAAACGACGAGATCATGACCTGAGCCAGTCAGCACCCAATTTGTCTCCTTATTTCAAAATAGCAAGCGTATAGTGATACTTATTTATTTTTATTTTTTAGTGTTAGGCATTATTACTGAATTCCACACAGATTTAGCTCTTTCTTTTCCCATACCTCACACTCATGTATTTCCAATCTCCTCTTTCTTCTGATTAGGTTATTTTCTGTTTTAGTTAGATCAACATTCCTGTTAAAAGGTACAACATGCATTTGAAGTGTTATTTGACAATATACAAAGCTGCAATCGAGGGAAAGAAGAAGTAGGATGGATGAGGGGTGCCTGGGTATCTCAGTCATTTGAGCATCTGACTTCAGCTCAGGTCATTGTCTCGAGATTTATGGGTTTAGGCCCCACGTTGGGCTCTGTGCTGATGGCTCAGAGCCTAGAACCTGTTTCAGATTCTGTCTGCCCCTCCCCTGCTTGCTCACCCTCTCTCTCTCAAAAATAAAACATTAAAAATAAATTAAAAAAAAGAAATAGGATGGTGACATTTTAGAGAAACTGATTATCTGAAAATATTCCACACTTGCTTAGTCATTTGACTAATGCAGAATTCTAGGTTGGAAAGCATTTTCCTTCAGAATTTGGAAGGGATTTCTCCACTCTCCTCTAGCATTTGGTGTTGCTGAAAAATCTGAAGGCATGATACTTCCTGATTTTAAATTTTCATTTTCTTATATTTCCTCTCCTATTTTACATCTGTTTGTGGCTCTACTTTACTTATTAAGGGAATTTCTTTGATTTTATCTTCAACCCATTTTTTGGGGGGTTTCTAACATCAAATTTCTGACTTCTAGGTATTCTTTTTTTGCTGTTTTCCTTCTTTAAAAAGGGCACCCTTTTTCTGTTATATAACATTATATATTATATGATTTCTTTCTTTTAAAAAATTCATTTTTAAGTCTCTATACCCAGTGTCGGGCTTGATCTCATGACCTAGATATCAAGGGTCACCTGCTCTTCTACGAAGCGAGTCACATGCCCCTGTTATAGGATTTCTTATCTCTGGAGAATTGAGGGATAGTTTCCTTGATATATTCTTTTACAGTCTTTTTTCACCCCAAGTTGCTTTAGTCTGTTTGGCTTTTTACCTCATTTTTCATACTATAAAGAATGTGTCATAATTTTGAAAGACTTTTTAAAAATTTTTTATGTTTTTTTATTATTGAGACAGAAACAGAGCATGAGTGGGGGAGGGGCAGAGACAGAGGGAAACACAGAATCTGAAGCAGGCTCCAGGCTCTGAGCTGTCAGCACAGAACCTGATGTGGGGCTCAAACTCATGAACCATGAGATCATGACTTGAGCTGAAGTTGGCCGCTTAACCAACTGAGCTACCCAGGTGCTGTGAAAGATGTTTTTTTAATGTTTATTTTTGAGAGAGAGAGACAGAGAACGAACAAGGGAGGGGCAGAGAGAGGGAGACACAGAATGCAAAGCAGGCTTCAGGCCCTGAGCTGTCAGCACAGAGTCCCATGTGGGACTCAGAACTTACCAACCTCAAGATCATGACCTGAGCCAGTCAGTTGCTTAACCAACTTAGCCACCCAGGTAACTCCCTGAAAGATTTTTTAAATCTGGGGGTGCCTGGGTGGGTCAGTTGGGTAAGATGTTTTCTTGGTTTTGGCTCAGGTCATGATCTCAGGGTTTGTGAGTTTCAGTCCCATATTAGGTTCAGCACTGACAGTGGGGAGCCTGCTTGGGATTCTCTCTCCTCTCTCCTGCTCACTCAGGCTCATGCTCTCTCTCTCATAAATAAATAAATAAATATGATCTTTTAAAAAATCTAATCATTTAAAGCATATTTTAGGAGTGTTTCCCCAACTATCCAGTCTCTCCATATTTTTACCTTCTGTTGCTTTCATTTCATCTTCTGTCATGTTGAAGCAAACTGAATCTCTACACCCACACCTTCTGGTAGCTATAGCTCTCTCCCCTTTGTCCTAAACCTGGATTTCCTGAGAGTCTCTGCCAGCCTTTTTCATTGTCTCCTTAATCTTATACCTCCTATAATCTGATTTTTGTCCTCACTTCTCCCAACGGAATTTTGAGAGACTGCGGTGGGACAGGGCAAGGGAGCGAATAGCTGAGAATAGACAACAGGAGTGGAGAGTTAAGGATGCCATGAAGCAGAATCACTTGGGAGGCCAGCTACATCGCTGACGGCTGGGCCGCAGACTTTCATTCAGTAGATGTGGGTTGGAGCTCGGGGTTTTCTAATCAGATCTAACAAGTTACCAAGTGCCGTTGATGCTGGCTATCTGGAGGCCACACTCTTCCAGAAAACACTTGAATAAAGTATTGTGACCTACCATGTATTTAGGGCTGTTCCTCATCTCCTATAAAAATATTTCTTGATCAGAACTATGACTTGCTTTTTACTAAAAACAAGCAAGAGTGCGTTTGAGTATTTTTCTCATGATTTCCAGCTATAAGGGAGTTGCGGGGGCTACATACAGAGTAGATGGGGGGAAAGGAGGGCGGGGACTCTCTCCCAGCTCCTGCCGAAAATCAGCAGTTCATATTGGTGTCCTTTGCCAGAGTTTTAGCACAAGTATGGACGCCGGGCCGGGGCGATATTTATAAAGTTCGTTAATTTCAGCTGCTTACAAATGTTAACCGCAATTCAACTAATAGTCTATAAAACAAACAAAAGTTACAGAGGCATCCTTTTTGGGTGGCTCTGTCGGGTGAATGCCTGACTTTGGCTCAAGTCACGACCTGATGGCTCCTGGAGGTCGAGCCCCACGTCGGGCTTGCTGTTGTGTCAGCACAGAGTTCTAGAACCTCTAGTTTCCCCAGCCCCGCCCCTTCTGGCGGCGTGGTGGCACTCGCTTTCTCAAAAATAAATAAACTTTTTTTTTTGTTTATTTTATTAAATAAACATTTTTTAAAAAGTGATCCAAAATACACACCCATAAAAGATCAAGCTATTAAAGTGTTTATAAGACTTTATTTCTCCTCTACTTTCCCTTACCAGCAACCACAGGTTTAAGATATGAGGCAAGAAAAACTTTAAGGAAACTTCCTCAGTTTAATTGGGAATTAATCAGCAGTTGGGAGGAAAGCCACCTTTCATCTCAGCAGGAGAATACCTTAAAGCCCAGTTCACAAACCAGGAGCCATCTCCAGAAGTAGCTTGAAAAAAAAAAAACCATCTGATTTTTAAGGCAACTGTTAGGGAGACACAACCATAGGCTCTTGTAAAAATTTCAAGCCTCCGTGACAGAGTATGATTGTTTTAATGCAGAGCAGATGAAGACTTAACCTGTTAGTCGATTACTAGGACCACGTCCACTCACCTACCCCTTTAACATTAGCATTTACATTAAAATAGGCTCGCTGATTGGCTTAGCAGTCGTTTTAAAAGGAAACCGGACTTAAGCTTTGAGGATTGTTCTTTCTCTAGCCAGAGTTTGTCCAAGTCTCGGTTTTCCTCACTCCTTCTGGGCTATCTTGGTTTTTACGGCTACTTTGCAGCTAGTTGAGTTTTGAGCATCTCCTTCTACTGGAACCCAAAGATCTAGAAGGAGCTTCTGTCTGTGACTAGGCTTCAGATGGATTCACCAACGAAGCTTTACCCATCCTGTGGCCCGGAACCTTCTCAGATGGCCAGTGAAGAAAATTCCCAGGGAGCCTCAGGTAACCCAGATGGTGTCCTTCCTGAAGACAGGAATGTAAAGAAGTAAACCTTCCAGGCAGGAGGGCCACTTGCGTATGTAGGTCCCTCTAGTGAAGAAACCAGCGGGGAAAGCCTAAGAGAAGCTGGGGAGGGGGTGTTGAGAACTGCGGTGCTTGCTTAGTGTGCTCTGGAATAATCTTCGCCCAGTTTCTGGGGAAGAGCAATCCAGAATTTTCCTAGGCGCCGGCTTAAAAAATGTCTGCCCATCAGCAATATGTGTTGGGGATGGTAAAAAGGAAGAAACCATGAAAAGCCTAAACTCCAACTTAACCTAAAGGTTTTCTTAATCTCACCAACATTTTCTGGATTGGTTTTCCAGCTAGATTTACCCTTTAGGAATGTTCTCAACAGGGAAACGGCTTTTCAGAGGAAATTGAAGGAGGGGTGGGGTCCATTGATAAAAGCCAGTGAGTAATGTAAATTAGCAGGATTGCTGTGGAAGGCTTTCTTAGGGACACTGCTCCAGGGATATTGCTAATTAGGTCCTCCTGCTTCTTCCCGTAGCAGAACTTTCTTGGAGCCCCACCCTATCCCAGGTTTGACCTTGGAGAACCTTTCACTTGCATTTGAAACCTTATCACCCTAATGGTGGGGCTCAAGGTGTAGGAAGGTGGTGATAGGTGGGCCCCAGCCATTCCTCCTTGGACAGCTGGGAAGCTGGATGGGAAACTTGACATCTTCTATTCTGCTACTGTCAACATCCCCAGCGAGCACTGCTCTCCCCTCCACCGCCACCAGACCACCACCCCACGCTGCGTCTTTGAGGAAGAAACCTGGGTGAACATTTACAAGAAAAGGGGGAAATTAATGAAGGGGACGTCTGTATGATATATTCAATCAGATCAATCTTTGCTTTTCCTCGAATCTGCTAGTCCCTGATGCTGCACAACTAGGAATCTTTATTTACAAGTACACAAGCCCTTAGAAGTCCAGTGGATCCTGACTTTTTAATGTTTTTCCACACAGGGAAAAATAATGTTAACTGCCTTACATAAGATAGGAGTGCGTATGGTTTGGATGGAAAGAGGCAAGTGAGTGGCTGACTACCCAAAATAAATGAATTGGAGTGGAGAGATTTAATACCATGAAAAGACTGGGTAGGAGTGAAGAGGGGAACAGCCAGTTTGGCTTCCTCGTTCTTCTTAAGGAGAGACTATTAATATTTTAGGTTACTCTATTTCACCAGTGAGTATTTTCACCTACTCACCCTCCCCTAGGAAAATGTTGAGGTTTCTTTATAATTGTTATCAAGCTGACCTGCTGAAAGTTGTTTACTAATTTTGATTTGCGTTAATGGTTGGCTCCCCCTCCCCATCCCGCTTCTGTTAAAACTTCTCACACCTGAAAGTGGGCAAACTGCCAATACCGGATTTCTGTCCCCTATTTTCCCAGTTGGAATCATGTATATAAGATATCTTTTGACACCATGGGGGAGGGGGAGGAAATATAACCTTTAGAGCTGCGAATAAGAGGAAGAAGAGGGGGAAGTTCTTCTGAGAATGTACCGTTTCCCTTCATAGTGGATTCTTAACTTGTTTTTAAACTTTAAGTTCATTTATTTCAAGAGAAGCAGTGAGCGGTGGAGGGGCAGAGAGGGAGAGAGAATCCCAAGCAGGCTCCCCACTGTTAGCACAGAGCCCGATGGGGAGACTCAAACCCCAGGGAACTTGAGTTCATGACCTTAACTAACTGAGCTACCCAGGTGCCCCCTATCCTAAGCATATTTTCAAATGTATGCTCTCACCATGTGATGTGCAGTGTGATTTTTTTCACCCTGAAAACCTCTCGGCCATCCTTAACCTTTTTAAGAGAAGATATTCTTTGAGCAAGAGACCAGTGATTTCTGGATATTGCAGTTCAGCCTAATGGACCTTACCCTTTTTTCTTTCAGCTGCCTCTCGAACTATCTCTGAAATATTAGTGAAGAACCTTCGTGAGTTGACTCTCGACCCTACCATCAAACTCCCTTCCCCTCTCCCAGAATATCCATCCCAAGAGGAGAGGGAGAAGAAGAAACCACAGGGACTTGTGGACCGAATACTCAGCAACAGGAGGAGGACTGGAGTCAGGACGGTATTAAGTGCAAGGAAAGAAAGGATGGAAAGGCTAATGTGGTTGGTTATAAACCATCGATACTTCAAACAGCCTTCCAAGGTTCGTGTGATCTGGGTAGAAAAAGGCACTGCCCGAGTCTGGGCACTTGGCATCCATTAAGATGTTAAGCGTGACAGCAGCAGTCACTCATGAATGCAGGATGTGAATGACATTTGTGTTTAAGATTCTCCAACTTTGGGAGCACCTGGAAGGCTCAGTGGGTAACACATTTTGACTTTTGATTGCAGGTCAGGTCCTGAGATGAGCCCTGCATTGGGCTCTGCTGACCAGCCTGCTTGTGATTCTACTTCTCTCTGCCCCTCAGCAACTCTCAAAAACTGACTTACAGTAGATGTAAAATGTACTCTGGAGTCACGTCACTTGCCCTCTTACTGCAGAGTCCAGGAGGCGTTAACATTGAAGGCATTCACAGCACGATCCTAGAATATATTTTTGACAATCAGTTGTTATCATTACAGAATGACCCACAATTTGGCATTCTTTAGTACCCGTACATTTCAGTCCTGCCTCCTCTTTGCCCCACAAGTGTATTTCAAAAGCTATTCTATTTTTTTATTTTTTATTAAAATGTTTTTCATTGTTTATTATTGAGACAGAGCATGAGTGGAAGAGAGGCAGAGAGAGGTAGACACAGAATCTGAGGCAGGCTCCAGGCTCTGAGCTGTCAGCACAGAGCCAGACTCGAACCCATGAACTGAGATCATGACCTGAGCCAAAGTTGGATGCTTAACTGACTTAGCCACCCAGGCGCCCCTCAAAGACTATTCTAATAACCAGTCCTAGATTTGAGGGTTGTTAGTTAGTTCATCATGGTACAGTTAATCCAAGTTAATCCATTTTATTTAAATTAATACAATTCTTTTTTTTTCCCCCCAGGATGAACCAAGAGTGGAAAGGTTTAGATGTAGATGTCACTATTGCCTGTATCATAAAGATCCTTCTGAAGATACCGAAACGGAGATTGGTTATGACATGGAGTCGTTATGAACATAAACCTTATTCTACTGTTTTTCTTGCTAGTAATTTTAGCATTAGGATGCAAGCAGCTTGGGAGAGCAGTTCTGTTAAGACAAACTGTATAATATTTTGATAATCTAGGATATTAGTTCTGTATTTTCTACCTTGATAGATAGCCATAATTTGTGAGGAATCCTGGAGTTTGCATTTGAATGACTTCAGTTTACTTTAGTTCCGCTTCTTGATATGACCCAAGGAAGCACTAGGAGGTTTTGTGTGTTGAGAAGCCTGAAGTTATTAGGATAGGTTAACCTGACATGGGGATCCTGGGTGGCTCCGTTGGGTTAAGCATCTGATGACAGCTCTGGAGAGTAGGGTTCTGTGCTGGCAGCTGGGAGCCTGGGGCCTACTTAGGATTGGGTATTAGAAGCCAAGTAACTTGTTGTGTAGGAGGAATATATAGAGAGAATTGGGTGGTTGGCTAGAATGTAATTATAATTAGGGCAGGGTACATAGGCTAGATTTTCTGGTTTTCGAAAATCAATTGTAGGGAAAATGTTCTGATGTGGTAGTTCAATTTTCAGTAGCAAATGTGTATGTATGTAGAGGATCTTATTAAAGTTGATACTTATTTGAATACCTTTCAAAGAAGTCCTTTTTTTAAGCCTGGTTTTGCTAGCTGTATGTTCAGTGAATACTTATACTAATGACAGTGCTAGAATGTCCACGTTTGGCATTCTAGTGTGTGATCCTGTCCTACTGGGAAGGAACTTCATACATTTGTGTAAGGTTAGGAAGCAAGAAAGCAGATATTTGTACATACCAACTTCCAGAAGAGATCTCAAATGGGAGGGACCTAGAAGGGAAGTGTGGAGCATGAGTTCAAAATGAATGCTTTGTTCACTTAAGAATTAGGGGGGGCACCTGGGTGGTTCGGTTGATGAAGCATTCACCTTGGCTCGGGTCATGATTTCACAATTCACAGACTTATGAGTTAGAGCCCCCACATCAGGCTCTGTGCTGACAGCTCAAAGCCTGGAGCCTGCTTCAGATTGTTTCCCCCGCTCTCTGACCCTCCCATGCTCATGCTCTGTCTCAGTAATAAACGCTTAAAATTTTTTTTTAGGAATTAGGTGCCTAAGAGATGCTCCTAGAGATGTGGGGTGAAGAAATCTATGCCCTGCAGGGGGTGGGGAAGAGGGTTATGGGGGAGGGCGCTTGTTGGGATGAGCACTGGGTGACAATAAACTAAGTAAAATCTGTGCCATGCTGGTAAGTACAAAGGTAAGGAACAATCTCTTCCTCTTCAGAATGGAGTGGAGGCAGAAACAGCATAAACTTGGGATGATGGTTGTAACATGGCAAGTTAAACAGTGATAAGAGGAATATTAAATATTAACTACTCACTACCAAGTCAGGTTTTCAGAAATTATTCTAACGACTAATCAAACTATCATACCACTGGATAAGTGTGGGGCTGGCTTCAAACATTATCAACCTTGTAACAAAATAGGCGTGTTTTAGTACTATTTGGGGGTACTGTCTGGCTCAGCTAGTTATGCATCCCACTTTTTTGGTTTCTGCTCAGGTCATGATCTCATGAGCTTGATCCTGTGTGTGCTCTTGGAAGTTAATTTTTGAGAGATGAGTGTGGGGAGGGGCAGAAAGGGGGACAGGATTTGAAGGGGTCTCTATGCTGACAGCAGTTGGCCCATTGTGGGGCTTGAACACAAACAGAGCCTGACCTGAGCTAGACCCTTAACTGACTTAGCCACTGATATGCTCCATAGTATTTTTCATTGTAAACTTGTTCAAGGACAAACAATAAGTGGCTTATGTGAGCTGGAGATTTGACTGTCAGCACTTTGAGCAAATTATTAGCTCTTACATCTTTCCTCCTTAGTTCCTTTCTTAGGTGTTCTGACATTTACATTAGATTTCCTAACTGGTTGCAATAGATAGCAGTTTCTACTTGCCTAACTTTGTACATTTTTTGTTTTTAGCTTTAAATTTTTTTTTTGTCAAATTGGTTTCCATACAACACCCAGTGCTCTTCCCCACAAGTGCCCTCCACCATCACCACCACCTCTTTCCCCCCCTCCCCCTTCCCCTTCAACCCTTAGTTCATTTTCAGTATTCAATAGTCTCAAGTTTTGCATCCCTCTCTCTCCCCAACTCTTTGCCTCTTCCCCTCCCCCTGGTCCTCCATTAGGTTTCTCCTGTTAGACCTATGAGTGCAACCATGGTATCTGTCCTCTGCCTGACTTATTTCACTTAGCATGACACCCTCGAGGTCCATCCACTTTCCTACAAATGGCCATATTTCATTCTTTCTCATTGCCATGTAGTACTCCATCGTGTATATATACCACATCTTGATCCACTCATCAGGTGATGGACATTTAGGCTCTTCCCATGTTTTGGCTATTGTTGACAGTGCTGCTATGAACATTGGGGTACATGTGCTCCTATGCATCAGCACTTCGGTATCCCTTGGGTAGATCCCCAGCAAAGCTATTGCTGGGTCATAGGGGAGTTCTATGGATACTTTTTTGAGGAACCTCCACACTGTTCTCCAGAGTGGCTGCACCAGTTTACATTCCCGCCAA
This sequence comes from Suricata suricatta, assembly GCF_006229205.1. Classification (NCBI taxonomy): domain Eukaryota; kingdom Metazoa; phylum Chordata; class Mammalia; order Carnivora; family Herpestidae; genus Suricata; species Suricata suricatta. Next base: position 96,320,862 of record NC_043709.1, read on the forward strand.
CAGTGTAGGAGGGTGCCCATCTCTCCACATCCTTGCCAGCATCTATAGTCTCTTGATTTGTTCATTTTAGCCACTCTGACTGGTGTGAGGCAGTATCTCAGTGTGGTTTTGATTTGTATTTCCCTGATGAGTGATGCTGAGCATCATTTCATGTGCCTGTAGGCCATCTGGATGTCCTCTTTGGAGAAGTGTCTGTTCATGCCTCCTGCCCATTTCTTCACTGGATTATTTGTTTTTTTGGGTGTGGAGTTTGAATTTTAGCTTTAAATTCAAATGAAATGTCTAGATGAGACCAACTTAAGTATTCATCTCACTCAGATACACCAATTGTTAATAGCCATGTTTAACACTTTATACTGAGATAATTTGAGAGTAAGATTCAGACAATGCTTCATCCTCATACTTATGTGTGTATCTCGAACAAGAATATTCTTACATAATGACAGAATTAGATTAAAAAATTTTTTTTGTTTTTAAATTTTTTTGTATTAAAAATTTTTTTTAATGTTTTATTTATTTTTGATACAGAGAGAGATAGAGCAGGAGAGGGGAAGGGCCAGAGAGAGGACACAGAACTGGAAGCAGGCTCCAGGCTCTGAGCTAGCTGTCAGCACAGAGCCTGATGCGGGGCTTGAACCCAAGAACGTGAGATCTGACCTGAGCTGAAGTCGGAGGCTTAACCGACTGAGCCACCCAGGCGCCCCTTTTAATTTATTTTTTGAGAGACAGCGTGAGCAGGGGAGGGTCAGAGAGAGGGAGATAATAGAATCTGAAGCGGGCTCCAGGCTCTGAGCTGTGCTGTCAGCACACAGCCAGATGAACCCACGAACTGTGAGATCATGACCTGAGCTGAAGCTGGATGCTTAACCGACTGAGCCACCCAGGCACCTCTGAAAGAATCAGATTTAAGAGATTTAAAATCTTTATTTTTGAGAGAGTAAAGGACGAGCAGGGAGACACAGAATCTGAAGCAGGCACCAGGCTCTGAGTTGTCAGCACAAACTGCAACACAGGGCTCAAACCCACGAACAGCAAGTTGCTGAGCTGAGCTGAGCTGAAGCCAGATGTTTGACTGAGCTACCTAGGTTCCCCAAATTGAAGGGTTTTATCAAGAAATTGTGTGATTTTGCCTATATTCAGCCTATATTACTCTTGTATAACTTCTGTGCAGCAAAGATTTATGTTTTGTCATTGAATGCAACCTGAAAATTTTTCAGTGGGTGATTTTTCATCTTTTTTCATGTCCACTATATTTGTGTATATGCGTACAGTTCAGGAATTTAGTAGGAGTATTCAAGTTTTCTTCCCAGCGGTTGGTTACCCATATAACTTAAACCTCATTCTTTTGTACCTATTTTCCTGATGTAAACAATAATTATACTTTTGCACTCCTGCTTTTCAGTTTTCTCTTCCTCTTAATTTGAGTCAAATTATCTTTTTGTGCTGAGCTTTGTAGTGCTAAAAGTACGAGTGTAATCTATAAGTGTAATTGTCAGGTTTGAATAGTGTTACAACCTCAACTAGGTAGGAGCCAATTCTACCTCTCATGTCCCTTCTTCCTTCCTCTCAACTTTGGCATTGTCATTTCTACATGATTTGATTAACACTGCTTGTTCTGTTACTCCTTTCTGCACACTTTTAAAAGTCTGTTTTCCAGGATGCCTGGGTGGCTCAGTCGGTTGGGTGGCTCAGTTGGTTAAGCGTCCGGTTTTGGCTCAAGTCATGATCTCACGGTTCATGGGTTCGAGTCCTGCATCGGGGTCTGTGAGGACAGCTAACTTGGAGCCTGGAGCCTGCTTCAGATTCTGTATCTCTGTCTCTCTAAGACCCTCCCCTGCTCGCACTGTCTCTCTCTGTCTCTCAAAAATAAATAAACATTACAAAAATTTTTTTAAATAAGTCTTTTTTCCTACAGTTTCATATATGTAATGCTCATTGCTATCTCTTTCCTGTAGTTAATCCAGTTACATCTCACTTGACTTGTTCTGTTCTCTAGTGCTTTCTTCAGAAAGAACTCTATGCCCTGAGTTCTTTCGTGTCCAAAATTGTTATCTTTTTTTCTTGAAAGGCTTGTCTCACTCCTTTGGCTCAAGGATATTACAAGTGTTGTTCTGGGTGCCTGGGTGGCTCAGTCAGTTTAGGGTCTTGACTTTGGCTCAGGTGATGATCTCACAGTTTGTGAGTTTGAGCCCCGCTTCAGCCTCACTACTGCTAGCACAGAGCTGGCTTTGCATCCTCTGCCCGCCTCTCTCTGTCCGTCCTCTGCTTGTACTTTCTCAAAAATTTATAAAGTATTGTTCTACTGCAATTAACATTGCTGAATGTTAATGAGAACTGAGGCTGGCTTGCTCCCCATCCCCCAATCCCTTAACTGTCTTTTTGCCTGACTTTAAAAGGGCCTTTTATCTTTGAAGATAGCTCTTCAAATAGCTCTCTGTTCTGACCATCCTGGATCATTTCCTCTTGAACATCGTGTGTGCTTTCAGTTTCATTTAGTATTCTTGCAGAATTGTTCTGTTCCATTATTTTCGTTTTCCCTGGGGAGTCCAATTCTGTGCATTTCAGATGGCCTTCGCTTATCTTCTCTATTCCTTTCTCTAGACTCTTTTTCAAAGAATTATTTCCAGTGTATATAATTTTTTCCAATCCTATAAATTTTATTTTACATAATTAGTTTTCTTTGTTATTCCACTTTGTATCTTACAGGCATAACTCAGAGATATGTGGGTTCGATTCCAGACCACTGTAATAAAGCAAATATCACAACAAAGGGAGTCAGATGAAATTTTTGGTTTCCCAGTGCCCATTAAAGTTAGGTTTATACTATACTGTAGTGTATTAATATGCAAAACCATTATGTCTAGAAAGTGTAGATGCCTTAATACTTGATTGCTAGAAAATGCTAACTATTGTCTTTTTACTGGTGGAGGGTCTGGCTGCCTTGTTGATGGCTGCTGACTAATGAGGGTGGTGGTTGCTGAAGGCTGGGGCTGGAGGGCAGTCTTTTAAGACAATTCCTGTTTTTGCATCCTTTCGAGAACAATTTCTGTGTAGCATGCATCAGTGCTGTTTGATATTTTACCTACAGTAGAATTTCTTTCAAAACGAGCGAATCCTCTCAAACACTGCTGCTGCTTTATCAGCTAAGATTATGTAATATTCTGGGTTTTTTAATGTTTGTTTTTGAAAGAGAGAAATAGGCATGAGCTGGGAAGGAGCAGAGAGAGAGAGAGGGGACAGAGGACCTGAAGCACGTTCTGTATGGACAGCCCAACACAGGGCCCGAACTCATGATTCCTGAGATGACCAGAGCTTAACCAACTGAACCATCCAGCCACCCCAAGATTACATAAAATTCTAAATCCTTTGTTGTCATTTCAGCAGTCTCCGTGGCATTTTCACCAGCACTGGGTTGCCATGTCAGTACACCACTTTCTTTGCTCTTCTATAAGAAACTCGTCATCCATTAAAATTTTATGGTGAGATGGCAATTCAGTCACATCTTCAGGCTCCCGATCTAATTCTCATTCTCTGGCTTTTTTCAAACACATCTACAGTGACTTTCTCTACTGAAGTCTTTTTTTTTTTTAATGTCTTATTTATTTTTGATAGAGAGACAGAGCATGAGAGGGGGAGAGGCAGAGAGAGAAGGAGACACAGAACCAGAAGCAGTCTCCAGGCTCTGAGCTGTCAGCACAGAGCCTGACTTGGGGCTCGAAGCCTTAAAGTTGGAGGCTTAACCGACTGAGCCACCCTGGCGCCCTCTACTGAAATCTTGAACCCCTAAAAGTCCTTGAGGGTTGGAATCCACTTCTTTCAAACCTCTGTTAATGTTGTTATTTCAGCCTCTTACCTTGAATAATAGATATTCTTAGTGACATCTAGGATAGCAAATTCCTTCCAGAAGGTCTTCAATGTACCTTGCCCAGAATTGTCAGAAATCACAGTAGTTGACAGCTCTAGAGCCTTACAAAAGGCCTTTTTAAATAAGGCTTAAAAACCCTAAAGTAAGGTTAAAATTAGTCCTTGTTCCATGAGCTACTGAATGGATGTCATGTTAACAGGCATGAAAACAGCACGAATCTCATTGGGCATCTCCATCAAAGCTCTTGGGTGACCAGGTACGTTGTCAGTGAAGTCATATTTTGGAACAAATCTTTTCTTCTGAGCAGTAGGTCTCAACAATGAGCTTAAAATATTCAGTAAACTCTGTAAACAGATGTCCTGTCATCCAGGCTTTGCTGTTTCATTTAGAGAGCAGGCAGAGTAGACTTAACAGTTTCTTGGGGACCGCAGGATTTTCAGAACGGTAAATGAGCACTGACTTCAACTTTGTCACCAGCTGCATTAGCCTGTCCTTTGAAGCATGGCTTCCCTCCAGATACTAAAGTCCTTGGTGGCATCTTCCAGTAACGGCCTGTTTCACCTACGTTGAAAATATGTGGAGGGGACCTGCGTCGGTTAAGCATCAATTTCGGCTCAGGTCACGATCTCACAGTTTGTGGTTTCGAGCCCTGTGTGGTGCTTTATGCTGACAGTTCAGAGCCTGGAGTCTGCTTCAGTCAGATTCTGTGTCGCCCCCCCCCCCGCCCCCTCCGCACAACCCCATCTCTCAAAAATAAACATTGAAAAAGAAAAAAAAAATGTGGTTTGCAAGTATTTTTCCCCACTTGTTTGGTTTTTTTATTTCCCTAACAAGGTTTTACGTGGAGTAATAGTTCTTAATTTTGACGAAATCCAGTTTATGGACTTTTCCTTTTATGGATAATGCTTTTAGTGTTAACTCTTTTAAGAATTCTTCGCCTAGACCTAGAGCCTGAAGATTTTTCTTATGTTTAGTTTTCTGTTTTATTTATCACATTTTTTAAATGCTATTTTTGAGAGAGAGAGAGACAGGGTGAGTGGGTGAGGGGCAGAGAGCAAGGGAGACACAGAATTTGGAGCAGACTCCAAGCTCCCAGCTGTCAGCACAGAGCCCAACTCTGGACTCAAACTCAGGAACCATGAGATCATGATCTGAGCGAAGTAGGGCGTTTAACAAACTGAGCCACACAGGTGCCCCTAGTTTTCTCTTTTAAATTGAAGTCCATGATTCATTTTCAGTTAATTTTTGTATAAGGTCTGAAACTTAGGTAAAGGCTCATTTTTTATTCAGTAGAAAGCTGCTCTAGCAGCATTTATTGAAAAGGCTATCTTTCTTCCATTGAATTCCATACCTTAGTCAAAAATCCACCCCACTTTTTCCTGTTTTATTACTGTGGTCAAAATACAATGATATTTACTATTTTTAACCATTTTTAATTACACAGTTCACTGCCATAAAGTAAATTCACACTGCTGTGCAGAAGTCACCATATTCTACCTACATGAGTAAATGTAATCATACAAAGGCAAAAAAAAAAAAAGTATTTTTGTTCAAGATGAAGCTGAATTGTCTAAATGAGACAGGCTTATGTGTGCAAAGCAGAGAACACAGTGACTCCTGGTGGCAAAGCAAACAACACAGAATAATTTGGGAAAGGTAACTGATGCCCAAAGAAACAGCGGCAAAGGGTCATGCCTAATTCCTTCAAAGGCCATTGGACACAGAATCCACATGATGTACCTCTCAAGGCTTTAAACATTTAAAAAATAAGTAAATTAACGGTATAGATTTGTCAAAGAAAACAATGAGATAGCTATATGATAAAAAAATTATTTCTTAATAATAACTTCCTGTTTTAATTTGCTACCAGAAAAAATTTTAATTTTCTTGAGAAACTATTACATTCTCTTATGAAACAACCTAATGAATAAGCAACTGTTTCTCTTTTTGCCCTGCAAACAGGGAGGATTGGTGCTGAAATTTTAAAGATTTTTTAATGATTTTTATTTATTTTTGAGAGACAGCGACTGTGCGAGCAGGGGAGGGTCAGAGAGAGAAGGAGATACAGAATCTGAAGTAGGCTCCAGGCTAGCTGTCAGCACAGAGCCCGAGGTGGGACTCGAACCCATGAACCGTGAGATCATGACCTGAGCCGAAGTTGGACGCTTAACCAACTGAGCAAACCAGGCACCCCATGTTTTTCTCTGTTTTTGAGGTAGAGAGAGACAGAGCAGGAGCCAGGGAAGGGTAGAGAGAGAGGGACACAGAATCCAAAGCAGACTCCAGGTTCTGAGCTGTCAGCACAGAGCCTAAGGCGGGGCTCAAACTCCTGAACCACAAGACCATGACCTGAGCTGAAGTCAGAAGCTTAACCTATTGAGCCACCCTGGAACCTCATCCCCCCCCCCCCCCCCAAGCTGATTCTAGCATGTGATCAAATTTAGGAACGGCTGCCCCTGAGTCTGCCAGCATCTCTAAAGACCTCCCTACCTGGGGGGCCTCGGTGGCTCAGTTGGTTAAGCATCCGACTTTGGATTCTGTGTCTCCCTCTCTCTCTGACCCTCCCCTATTCATGCTTTCTCTCTCTCTCTCCCTCCCTAAATAAATAAAAAACAGTAAAAAAAAAAAAAAAAAAAAAGACCTCCCTACTGGAGGTTTCTGAGGTTTCCCATCTGTATTTCCTTATCAGGAGAGGAAAAGCACTTCAAGGGAAAACCTTGTATGTAGTATCTCAATCCCTCAGACCTTCTTATAAACTTTAAGCTCTTTTTACTCCCCAGATCTCTCAGACTGAGAAGGTAGAATCAGTATGATGTTGAGGGCAGCAGCACTAAAGCTCAGACCGATGATAAACACAGTAATTCTCAAATGGGGGCTCCCCTCCCCCCACCCATTTGGCAACGTCTATAGAGTGTTCAGAGGATTTTACTGGATGTCACCAAGGAAGGGAGTGCTACTGACATCTAGTGGGTAAAGGTTGTAGTTGCTGCTAAACATCTGCAATGCAGAGGGTAGCTCCCTAAAGCAAAGAATCATCTAATATGTCAGTAATGATTATATTTTTCAGCATCCTGAGTCCAGAATTTTTCACTCCATGTTCCTTGGAGAAATGAAGCCTAACACTTCCCATACTCTATTTTTACACATTTAATGGTACGATTAGAAAGTGAATAATCACTACGGATTAAATTTAGGAAAGATAAGTGCAAAAAAAAAAGCATGTTTATGTTGAGGGAGGAAGGGATGGGAATACTGAGGGATGCCGATGCACTGCTGAGCTCTTGTATACTCCAGAGTTGCTTTTACATATTTACTGTGAGTTTACAGTAGCGGAGAAATAGAAATCTCCTCAATAAAAAAGCAGAGGAATAGGACTTACCATGTTTATGCCCTGATTTTTTCACTCATTTAGGGAAAAGAGTATGATTTCAAAAACTTAAAGGGGGCGGCTGGGTGACTCAGTTCGTTAAACATCTGACTTCGGCTCAGGTCATGATCTCACGGTTCGTGAGTTCAAGGTCCACACTGGGCTCTGTGCTGACAGCTCAGAGCCTGGAGCTTGCTTCAGATTCTGTGTCTCCCTCTCTCTGTGCCCCTCTCCCTCTTGGGCTCTGTCTCTTTCAAGAATAAATAAACATTAAAAAATTAGGAAGAAAGAAAGGAAGGAAGGAAGGAAGAAAGAAAAGCAAGCAAGCAAGCAAGCAAGCAAGCAAGCAAGCATGGCTCCTCTCTAGTCTCAGATCTCCAAAAAAAAAAAAAAGAAAGAAAGAAAGAAATTCTTTTCTTCTGCCGCAGTTGGATCTGGCCTCAGACAGAGGGTAGGCTATAAAGTACCTCAAACTCACATAAAAATCTCTATCTTCCTACACCATGTCCTTCCTCCACATCTCAGTGTCATCTGGTTGTGGGAAAGGGATAGGATTAAGCTTGTTCTGCTTCTGTACTTTTTTCAAACCTCTTCCATCTTATACTAGGGCTGTGCAGTAACAAAAGACTGGAATCCAAACATTTGCATTCTCCGGTTTTGCCATGACTGCACTCTAAGGGAGGTACTTCTGAAGTGAGGAAGGGGTTCAAAAGGGAAATGATGCCCCTATAAATACCTCACCTAGACCCTACCACAATGGGCAGAGGATGTGGCCTCCTTGGTCTCAAGCTCAGATGACTCCTGGTCAATAGCATCACAGTTGACAGAGAGATCCTTTAAGATAAAGGCTAAAAGGTATCCATGGGGTTTCATGATATGATGATGACCATTGGTGATGTGAAGTTGAGCAGTTTCTATGAAGTTGCAGGAAAATTGAATATTACTTTTGAGAATTATGGATGATAGGAAGATGCAAGGTATTTGTCAAGTTTTGGATTTTGGTTGCAGGTATTGTTCTGATAGAAGGAACTGGAGCGCATTACTAGAAAAAAGGAACTCACAATGCCTGGGTGGCTCAGTTGGTTAAGACTCCGACGTCAGCTCAGGACATGATCTCACCATTCACGGGGTTGAGTTCCACATTAGGCTCAGTGCTGTCAGCCTGTCAGCGCAGAGCCTGTGTCTCCATCTCTTTTTGCCCCTCCCCTACTCATACTCTGTCTCCCTCTGTCCTCTCAAAAATGAATAAACATTAAACAAAATTAAAAAAAAAAGAAAAGAAAAAGGAATTCACAAGTCTTTGTTATTTATTTATTTTTTTCTTTAGAAAGAGGGCATGAGCAGGGGAGAGGGGCAGAGAGAGAATCTCAAGCTGGCTCCACTATCTGTGTGGAGCCCAAAGCAGGGCTCGATCCCACCATCCTGGGATCATGACCTGAGCCAAAATCAAGAGTCGATTGCTCAACCAACTGAGCCACCCAGGTGATGCAGGAATTCGTTTACAAGTCTTTGGACCATGGGGGGAAGAGGAACATCAGAGCTGTGGTGAATGCTTGGCCCCAAAGGAAAAGGAGAAAAGGTAGAGGGTCTCAGCCTTGAGATTTGAGAGCAGGAGATGGGATAACGGGGGCAGAGATGACCTTATTACCAAGAGGAAAATACATTACGTGGAATCACACAATGGCCCGTTCCTCGGTGAAGTGCAAGAAAGGTCCTCTGCTGAGAGTGAGGGAAACAGAATTCTATGGCTGACATTAGAATCAGTGGATTGGGGTGCTGGGTGGCTCAGTCAGTTAACCGTCTGGCTTCGGCTCAGGTCATGATCTCACAGTTCGTGGGTTCAAGCCCCGCATCGGGGTCTGTGCGGACAGCTAGCTCAGAGCCTGGAGCTTGCTTCAGATTCTGCGTCTCCCTCTCTCTCTGACCCTCCCCTGCTCACTCTGTCTCTCTCTGTCTCTCAAAGATAAATAAAAAACATAAAAATTTAAAAAAAAGAATTGGTGGATAATCACAGTAATAATCCTTGCAAATATTTATACAATGTTACTAGGAGCCAAGCCCTATGCTGAGTGCTATATACACATTTTGACATTTACCCATCACAACAGACCTGTGCAGTAGAAACTCTTGTTATTCCCATTATATCTAGGAGGATGTGAGACAAGTCGCTTGCCTAAGTTCGCACAGCTGGCCCATGTGCGAGAGAACCAAGGCTGTTTGACTCCGAATAGAAAAAGGATAATTCAGGGACTGACAGTGTCTAACAGAAATAGGATGTGAGCTACATACACCCTTTAAATTGTTTGTAGGCATATTGAAAAAGTAAAGGGAATTGATTCTAAAAATTAATATACAGCACGAATACCCAATATATCCAAAATATTATCATTATAAATAATACACAAATTATTAATCAGCAATTTTGTATGCATTTTTTGGACTGAGTCTTTGACATTTGATGCTATTTTATACTTATGACACATTTTGATGTTTCATTTGGGATAGTTTCTATTTCTATGTCTTTGAGTTCATGAATCATTTTTCTCCAATGTATAATCTGCCTTTTTTAAAAGGTTATTTATTCATTTATTTAAGAGACAGAGAAAGGCAGGGAGGGGAAGAGAGAGAGAGAGAGAGAGAGAGAGAGAGAAAATCCTAAGCAAAGATGTCAGCATAGAGCCCAATGTGGGGCTTGGTCTCGTGAACCACGAGATCATGAACCTGAGTGGAAATCGAAGTCGAGTCAGATGCTTAACTGACTGAGCCACCCACGTGTCCCTAATCTGCTTTCAACTCCTCATGTGTTTTTCATCTCAGACATAGTTTTCATCTCTGTAACTTCCGTGCCCCAACTTAACATGCTCAATCTTTTTGCTAGCTTCTCACACATATGGAATATAATAATATGGAATTATGACAATTAATTAAGGTCTTTGTCTACTAAGTCTATCATCGGTGTCATTGTGGGTTGGTTGTGATTGATTTTTCTCCTCATTATGGCCCCCTTGTTCCTTCTTCTTTGCATATCTGGTAATTTTTGGTTGAATGCCAGATATTGTGAATTTTGCTTTGTTGGGTGAGAAATATTTTTGTTATTCTTGAAAATATTTTTGAGATTTGTTCTAGGCCCCAGGTAAGTTATTTGAAAAGAATCAATCCTTTCGGCTTGTTTTAGGTGGGATCAGAGCAGCTTTTTGTCTCGGGCTGGATATTCCCCACACCTGGGACAAAGCCCTTCCAAGTATTCTACCTAATATCCATGGGTCACGGGGTTTTTCATTCGGGCTCACGGACACAGGCACAATTCCCGGCTTTGTGTGTGAGAGCTCTGTACTGTTCCATGTTATGCTGAGCTAGGCTAGCCCGTTCACTGGGGTTTGATAGTTTCCTCATACACATGCCCTGACCACACAGTTGAAGACTGAAGGGGGACCCTCCTCAGGTTTCCAGAACTCTTTCTCTCTGTGTGCCTCCCTCTGCTCTGGCCTTCTGTCCTCCAGAGTCTATATCTGGCCTCCTAAGACTCCCAACAGCATTCCCCATCTCAGAGAAACTTCTGGGCTCTGCTGGTTTCTCTTCTCTATGCTGTGGTTTGGGACATTTGCAAGGCTCACCTCATTTGATTCCCATGTGGCAGGAATCACTGTCCTTCACTGCCTGATAATCCAGTGTGTTGAAAACTGTTTTTCCATATATCTTGTGCTGTTTTTTCATTGTTTCAGGTCAGAGAATAAATTTGGTCCCTGTTACTTCATTTTGGCCAGAAGACTTTATAGTATGTCTGAAATTGTCTTGTTTTTTTAATTTTTAATGTTTGTTTTTTGAGAGAGACAGACACAGAGACAGTGTGAGCAGGGGAGGGGCAGAGAGAGATGGAGACACAGAATCTGAAGCAGGCTCCAGGCTCTGAGCTGTCAGCAGAGAGCCCCATGAAGGGCTCAAACTCACAAACTGTGATATGACCTGAGCTGAAGTTAGATGCTTAGCTGACTGACCCAGGTGCCCCCCAGTATATCTTAATTTGAGTGAGCATATTTCAAGTACCCAGTAGCAATCTGTGGCTAGTGGCTATCATGGTGGACACTGTGACACTAGAAGGAGTGAGAATCTAGATGAAGTCGAAAGCCATGAACTGATAGTAAAATAATTCTTTAGTGTGACGTGACCCTATCAGTTCTAAACTGAACAGAGTGAGGTTTGCTAGACAAGCGGGATGGAAAGACTGAGATGCATGGTAAACAATGCTGCAAGTGAAAGGTTCAGAAGTACAGCTCTGGGATCCAGACCAGTAAGGAAGTAAGAGAGACTAGAGGATCCTATAGTCTGGAAGACATGAGGTGATAAGGAAGTAAGGATGGAGTGAGGTTGAGGAGGATCAGGCCCTATCCTGAATTTGGGGGTGGCTCCCTTCAAGGGTTCAGCTCTAGGACGCTGAGATTCATGAAGCACAGCATTTCTGTGTCCATCTATGCAGATATTCAAGGATAACAACCATCGCATGTGAAATAGAAAAATAGACGGTCTAGTGAGAGTCTTAGAAGAAATACATAAACAGGGGCGCCTGAGTAGTTCTCTCAGTTGAGGATCTGACTCTTTTTTTTTTTTTTTAATGTTTATTTAGTCTTGAGACAAAGACAGAGCATGAGCAGGGGAGGGGCAGAGAGAGAGGGAGACACAGAATCGGAAGCAGGCTCCAGGCTCCCAGCTGTCAGCACAGAGCCTGACGTAGGCCTTGAACCCACAAACTGAGATCATGACCTGAGCCAAAGTTAGGCATTCAACTGACTGAGCCACCCAGGTGCTTCTTGAGCATCTGACTATTGATTTCAGCTCAGGTCATGATCCCAGGGTCACAGGATACAAGCTCTGCTCACTGCAAAACCTGCTTAAGATTGTCTCTCTCGGGGCGCCTGGGTGGCTCAGTCGGTTAAGCCTCCGACTTCGGCTCAGGTCAGATCTCACGTTTGTGGGTTCGAGCCCCGCATCAGGCTCTGTGCTGACAGCCAGCTCAGAGACTGGAGCCTGCTTCCGGTTCTGTGTCTCCTCCTCTCTCTGCCCCTCCCCCTCTCATGCTCTGTCTCTCTCTGTATAAAAAATAAATAGAAAATTTAAAAAAATTATTTAAGATTGTCTCTCTCTCCTGCTCGAGTCCTCGCTCTCTCTCTCTCTCAAAAAAATTAAAGAAAATGGAGCAAGTAATAAACAATTTTTAGAACACTCATCAGCAATATAGAAAATAGGTGTCTCTGAATCTTTTCTAATCAAAGGAAAATCTTATCAAAATGCTAATACCCAATTTTCTGAATTTTCTCAGAAACACATTGATCTCGAGAATTAATCTGCTCAATACCAGTCTAATAAGTGTATCAGGTTAGTGGGTAGACATAGAGGTTTTTTGGCATTTTTCCCTTCCTTTGTCTTTCTTTTAGTAGAAAAGACAATATAAACCCAAAAAACAAATAATCCAGTGAAGAAATGGGCAAAAGACATATATTCATGTCTTTGGACACTCTCCAAAGAAGACATCCAGATGGCCAATTGACACATGAAAAAATGCTCAACATCACTCATCATCAGGGAAATACAAATCAAAACCACAAATGAGATATCACCTCACACCTGTCAGAATGGCTAATATTAACAACTCGGTCAACAACGATGTTAGTGAGGATGCGGAGAAAGAAGTTCTCTTTTGCACTGCTGGTGGGAATGTAAACTGGTGCAGCCTCTCTGGAAAACAGTGTGGAGGGTCCTCAAAAAATTAAAAATAGAACTACCCTACAACCCAGCAATTGCACTACTGGGTATCTATCCAAGGGATACAGGTGTGCTATTTTGAAGGGGCACATGCACCCCAATGTTTATAGCAGCACTATTGACAATAGCCAAAGTATGGAAAGAGCCCAAATGTCCATAAAGGGATGAATGGATAGAATGAAATCTTGCCATTTGAACTATGTTGATGGAACTAGAGGGTATTATGCTAAGTGAAATTAGTCAGTCAGAGGAAGACAAATATCATACGACTTCACTCAAGTGAGGACTTTAAGATACAAAACAGATGAATATAAGGTAAGGGAAGCAAAAATAATATAAAAACAGGAAGGGAGACAAAACATAAGAGACTCTCAAATATGGAAAACAGAGGGTCGCTGGAGGGGTTGTGGGAAGGGGGATGGGCTAAATGGGTAAGGGGCATTAAGGAATCTACTCCTGAAATCATTGCTGCACTATATGTTAACTTGGATATAAATTAAAAAATAAATTACATTTTTAAAAGACAATATAATAAGGGAATAGACTTAATAGCATGCCATCTAGTAATACCTATCTTTCCAAGCCTGCTTCTCCACACTACATCCCAATAGAGGTTATGTACACGGATAGGCTGTGTAGGGTGAGTCGTGCTTGGTTGAGAAGGCTCTAGGTAGGACAGCGACCTGCCGCTCCTAACCAGGAGTCACAGAGAGCTCATCTGCACCTTGGGCGCAATAGAACCGCGTCTTCAGGAGCGACGATGAGCGAACAGAATGCAAGGATAGCTGGGACTGTGCTAACGTGAATTTTCAGTGTTTATACAATTTAGGTTTCAATGATTTATTTAATAGATATTTACGGAGCACTTATCATGTGTCAGGCATTGTTGTGGGAGCTTATGATACAAGCAAAATACGAGGTCCTCAAATCCCCACATTCCGGTGACCATCGGGGTTTTCCTGCATTTGAAAGTTCTGAAACAAACAAACATAGCACTTTGTTAGAATTAGACAGACCTAGGGGCACCCGCTGCCTCAGCCGGTGGGGCATGTGACTCTTGATCTCAGGGTTGAGGTTTTGAGCCCCACAGGGTGTGGAGTGGAGATTACTGAAAAATAAAATGTTAGTTTTCCATGCTAATAGTGTTCCCACAGCCATGGTGAACGTTCCTAAAACCCGTCCGACTTTCTGGCAAGCGCCAATCCCACAAAGTGACACAGTGCTAGAAAGGCAAAGATTCTCTTTGTGCCCGGGGAGAGCGGTGTAACGCGAGGAAACAGAGTGGCTATGGTGGGCAAATTAAGCTGATTTTCCGGAAAAAGGCTAAAACAACAAAGAGGATCGTGCTGAGGTTTGAATGTGTTGAGCCCAAATGCAGATCTAAGTGAATGCTGGCAATTAAGAGATGCAAGCATCTTGTGGGCGCCTGGGTGGCTTAGGTGGTTAAGTATCTGACTTCAGTTCAGGTCATGATCTCGCGATTCATGAGTTTGAGCCCCACGTTGGACGCTGTGCTGACAGCTCAAAGCCAGGAGCCTGTCTTTGGATCCTGTGTCTCCCTCTCTCTCTGACCCTCCCCTGCTCACCCACTGTCTCTCTCTCTCAAAACTAAATAACAACATTAAAATTTTTTATTTTAAATAAAATAAAATAAAATAAAAGTAATCTCTATGCCCAAAATGGGTTCGATCTCATAACCGGGAGATCAAGAGTCGCATGCTCTACTGAACTGAGCCAGCCAGGTGTGCCCGCTGAGACCATTCTATAGAGAGACTACTCCAGTGGTTTGATGACCATTGGCCATTCCCAGTGGAGAAGACAAGTTTTGTAAAAGCTCCAAGCCAAGGTCTGAATGAGAAAAGAAAAAAGTCTTTCAAGAACTTATTCACTGCTGAAATTTCCTCATGTAGTTTCCTGAGAAACCTCTCTGTTTTAATAATGGGAGAGACTAGGGGCACTTGGGTGGCTCAGTCGGCTAAGTGTCCAACTTCGGCTCAGGTCATGATCTCTCAGTTTGTGGGTTCGAGCCCCGCATCAGGTTCTGTGCTGACAGCTCAGAGCCTGGAACCTGCTTCAGATTCTGCGTCTCCCTCTCTCTCTGCCCCTCTCCCACTCATGCTCTGTTTCTCTCTGTCTCAAAAATAAATAAACATAAAAAAATTTTTTTAATAATGGGAGAGACTAGACTGAATGCAAATTGCATGGCTCTACTAACACATGCATAATGCTCCTTGACTCTGGAACACATCCTTTTTTAAAAACAAGTTTATTTATTTTTGAGGAGAGGGGAGGGGGAAGGGCAGAGAGAAAGGGAGACAGAATCCCAAGCAGGTTCTACGCTGTCAGTGCAAAGCCTGATGAGGGACTTGAGTTCATAAACCGTGAGATCATGACCCGAGCCAAAATCAGGAGTCAGATGCTTAACCTATTGAGTCACCCAGGTGCCCCTGGACACATCTGTTTTGGTTAGAACTGGATGGTGCGACTCAGGGGTTCTGAAGGTGGTCCAGTACCAGAAAGCATCAGTTCCATGGGACCCAGTCAGATGGGCAAATTCCCAGGCCTCATGCCAAGCTGAGCACTATGGGCGTGGGAGTGGAACCCAGCAATCTGCAGTTTACCAAGCCCCCTAGGCGATTCTGATGCACTCGGAAGTTGGGAGCCACTGGTACAAAGCAGATGTTTCAGGTGCCCCTGACAGATGATCAGCTATTTCTCTACGGCTCCCAAGACGATCCCAAAATGCATGAGGCCATGCAAGCATTATTTACATATATTAAGAGAAAATGTTTGTGCTTTGTTAATAAGAAACTTTTTTGTTTTACTTGGTCCAGTCCAAGAATTTACCCTCTAGTGGTGCATCACCAAGGGCCCCAGTCACCCCTCTTAAAAAATCATGGTCTCAGTTCTGAAAGCCAACACAAGGGAACTATAGTTCCGTGCCACTATTTCTAGCTGTGGTATTCAGGTGGCTCCGGTCTGCTTTGAATTACTCTTATTTTTTTTCTCTCTAAAGCAAATGCTTTAGCCCCAGGGACCGTCCACTAGGAGCATGGAGAGGGCACCGGGAGGCAGGGGGCTGGCGGGCAGTGGCTTCCCTCTGCCTCACCGCAACAGCCTATCTGCTCCTGAGACCGAGGGCTGAGCTTTTAACCGAAGCAGCTTTCAGTATCCTCCATTAGGACTAGGATTGCTGTGGCCGGTGGCACCAGGCCTTCCTCCCTGACAGCCTCATTAAAGGACTTCCAGTGGAGTCATTCCAATGACAAGACCTTGAAGACTACTGTATTGGGGTATCAGTCACTACCAGTCCTGGTCAGGAGTGGGTCATCTGCACACCTGCTTGCCTTCCTTGGATGTGGCCACTCTTTGTCAGACTCCCTCCCCTGGAAGGAGCTCTGCTTCCCCATCACCTGCGGTCACATGGTAGGAGAGGGGATTAAAAGTTTTTTTTAACTTTTTAAATAAATATTTTGAGAGAGACAGAGAGAACAAGTGGGGGAGGGGCAGGGAGAAGGAGAGACAGAATCCTAAGTAGCCTCCATGCCATGTACACAGAGCCTGATACAGGGGCTCGAACTCACAAACCACGAGGCAGTGACCTGAGCAGAGGTCAAGAGTCAGACGCTCAAACGACTGAGCCACCCAGGTGCTCCTACAAGTTTACTGCACTTCTGCATGGGGCCACGAGGTGGCAGCATTATCTCCACAATCATTACATTTCTGGAGGGGTTTTTTTTTTGTTTGTTTGTTTGTTTGTTTTTGCTTTCCAGTGAGAGTATATTTAAAAACAAGGCAGGGGCGTCTGACTGGCTCAGTCCATGGAATGTGCGGCTCTTGATATCGGGGCTGTAGGTTCGAGCCCCAGGCTGGGTGTAGAAATTACTTTAAAAAAGTCTTTATAAAAACAAAACCATGGGAATGTTGTTACCAGAATAAAAACAAATACCTCACAAATTCAGGAAAAACACATAAATGTGATTTTTCCGTATCCATGGACTCACTGATTCACATCAGTGTAATAATTGCTCAGTCATCCTGTAAATCAATGAACTTACATTTTTGTAAAGATTCTGTTGACCTAGTGAGGACCCTGCAAAGGCAGCGTGGAAGTAAGAATATATCCCAGGTGCCTGCTTTGATATTAGGGTTAAAAATAGGTTGGAATCACAACAATGTGAACATACTTAACACCTCTGAACTGAACACTTAAAAGTATTGTAAATGGTAACTTTTGTCTTATTTTTAATCACAAACACAATTTTAAAATTTTTTAAATGTTTTATTTATTTTTGATACAGAAGAGACAGAGCATGAGAGGGGGAGGGTCAGAGAGAGAGAGACACAGAATCTGAAACAGGCTCCAGGCTCTGAGCTAGCTGTCAGCACAGAGCCTGATGCAGGGCTCGAACCCACGAACGTAGATCTGACCTGAGCCGAAGTCGGAGGCTTAACCAACTGAGCCACCCAGGCGCCCCCACAAACACAATTTTAAAAAATTTAGAAAAGGGATGCCTGGGTGGCTCTGTCGGCTGAGTGTCTGACTTTCACTCAGGTCATGATCTCATGGTTTGTGGGTTCAAGCCTCACGTCAGGCTCTGTGCTGACAGCTCAGAGCCTTCTTTGTATTCTTTGTTTCTCTCTTTCTCGCTGCCCCTCCTGGGTTCATGTTCTCTCTCTCTCTCTCTCTCTCTCTCTCTCTCTCTCTCTCTCTCTCTCTCAAAGAAATAAACATTAAAAAGAAATAAATTCGGGGGCACCTGGGTGGCTCAGTTGGTTAAATTTCCAACTTTGGCTCAGGTCATAATCTCACAGTTCGTGAGTTCAAGCCCCATTTTGGGCTCTGTGCTGACAGCTCAGAGCCTGAAGCCTGCTTCAGGTTCTGCATCTTTGTCTCTCTCTGACCCTTCCCTATTCATGCTCTCTCTCTCTCTCTTAAAAATAAATATTTTTTTAATTAATTAATTAATTAAATAAAATAAATTTGGGGTGCCTGGGTAGCTCAGTGGTTAAGCATCCCACCTCAGCCCAGGTCATGATCTCATGGGTTCCAGCTCCGCGTTGGGCTCTGTGCTGACAGTTCAGAGCCTGGAGCCTGCTTCAGATTCTGTGCCTCCCTCTCTTTCTGTTCCTCCCTCGTTTGCACTCTGTCTCTCTGTTTCTCTGTCTCTCTGTCACTCTCTCAAAAATAAATAAATATTTAAAAATTTTTTAAAAAAGATCTTATTTTTAAAGTAATCTCTACACCCAACATGGGGCTCAGACTTACAACCCCAAGACCAAGAATCAGCGTACTCAACCGCCTGAGCCAGCCAGGTGGCTATGAGATCATGACCTGAGCTAAAGTCAGATGTTTAACCAATTGAACCACACAGGCACCCCCAAAAATAAAATCTTTTAAATAAATTATAAAACTCTGGAAAGACTTAATTATTTTAAAAAGATAAGGCACACATTCTGATTCTCAGAATGAAAACAGGCGACATTCTTATTTATTTCGAAAGCTCTAAAAGTGTAAGAGAACCTCGCACCTGTTAGAATGACTACTATCAAAAAGACAAGACATAACAAGTGTTGGTGAGGATGTGGAGAAAGGGGAGCCCTCATGCCCTGTTGGCGGGAATGTACATTGGTGCAGCCACTGTGGAAAACAGTATTGAAGGTTCCTCAAAAATTTGAATAAAGAACTGCTATATGATGCAGCACTTGCATAGTTATATGTCGGAAGGAAACAAAGTTACTATTTCCAAGAAAGATCTGCACCCCTGTGATCACTGCAGCACTATTCATGACAGCAAAGACATGGCAACAATGTAAGTGTTCCCAGATGGGTGAATGGATAACGAAAACGTGACGCGTGTGTGGATGTGTGTGTATAATGTCATAATATTCAGCCATAAAAAAGGAAGAAATCTTGTCATTTACAACAACATAGATGGACCTTGAGGGCATTATGCCAAATGAAATAAATCAGAGAAAGACAAATACTGTATGTTCTCATGTGTGGAACCTAAAAAATCAAACTTGTAGAAACAGAGTAGAAATGGTGTTTGCCAGGGGCTGGGGGTGGGGAGAAAATTGGGGAGATGTTGGTCAAAGGGCACAAACTTTCAGTCATAAGATGAGTAAGTTCAGGGATCTAACGTATGACATGGTGAGTTGTGCAATACTGTATTGTAACCTTAAAATACATTATTGCTGTATTGAAATCCTTGCTCTAGGAGTAGAATTTTATGTTCCCACCATAGCAACAACAATGAAACAGTAATTATGTGAAAGATGTAACTAATCTCATTGTCATAAACATTTTGCAATATATACAGTGTAGCAAATCATTACATTGTGTACCTTAAACTTACATGATGTTGTATGGCAGTTATGAAATAAAGCTGAAAAAAGTAAAAGATTATGTGAATCCTACCCTGATAAATTTGAAACATATGAAAATGAAAGATTTCCTACAAAGCCACAACATACCAATATATCTGAAGAAGGAACAAAATATGAAAAGTTTTATATGTATTTTTAGTCGGCTCAAAGTAAAACCTTGTCACAAAGGAAAAACAGATTGGAGTAATATTTTTTTAATGTTTATTTTTGAGAGAGAGAAAGACAGAGCATGAGTGGGAGAGGGGCAGAGAGAGAGGGAGACAGAATCCAAAGCAGGCTCCAGGCTCTGAGCTGTTAGCCCAGAGCCCCCATGCAGGGCTTGAACCCACAAACCACAGATCATGACCAGAGCCGAAGTCCCCCCTGAGCCACCTAGGGGCCCCTGGAGTACTATTAATATAACAGCAGTTGTGGACTTAAAATATAAACAACACTGATCCATGAATGCTACTCACTCAGTCCTCAATCCAGGATAATTCTGATAAAACAGATGCAGAAGGAGGCACAAGACTCCAATCGCCACAGACTGCTCTATCCCAATGCTTAAAATACAAAGGATGAAGTAATGTTCCTCTTTCTGACAGCTGGAGCCAGTGAGACACTTACAACCTACCAGCGGCAAACAGCTAAACGCACTGTAGACATTCTCCTATGATTTAAGAGACAAATGCAAGAGGTTTTTCTTGATTGAAAGTGGCAGAGTTCCTGCATCTAATGTGTCAAACCTGGTAGGGATTTGCAATCTTGGTAACTCCAGCTCCCAGGCACACGAATGCTGGGGTGCATTGCACATACTGCAGAGAAGCAAGAAGTTTTATTTAGGTTTTTAAACAAGAGAGAACTTGGGGCACCTGGGTAGCTCAGTGGCTCAGATCATGGTCTCATGGTTCGTGGGTTCGTGGGTTCTGTGCTGACACCTCGGAGCCTGGAGCCTGCTTCAGATTCTGTGTCTCCCTCTCTCTCTGTTCCTCCCCGGCTCGCACTCTGCTTCTCTTTCTCTCAAAAATTATAAATAAAGATTTAAAAAATTAAATGAAAGAGAACTTAAAGGTGAAGCCGCCTTCATGCCTGTGACATCTGTAACTGGGGACTAGATGTCCCTGCTCTCTGGGAGAAACATGAACATGATGTTCACCAGGGAGCCTGTTCAGGCACCCAAAAGGAGTCAGCCGAGAGACTAAAATGGCCAGGTGAAAATGCAACGTTTTAATTAAAGAAAAATGTTCCCACCACGCCCCTCACCAGTACTACAAATCATCCGAGGGCTACATTGTTCAGATGAGAGCGAAAATATCTGCTTTAACAGAAGAAAAATCACCTCTGATCAAAAGAGCTTGTGTCGCAGTTGGTCAGATTTCAAGATATATGTTCTAAAGGACACATTCAGATTTTATTTTGTTTTGTTCTTGTTTTCCTTTTTATAATCCATCCTATCTCTTTATTCATTATTAACAGAATAATGGTTTGTGATCTGATTTTAGGAATACCCTTACCCAACACACACACACACTGTTGGTAAACATTAAACATTACCTTACAATGATGTCATAGTTCTCTGGTACTGACTGGAACCACAATATCCATAGCTTTTTTTTTTTTTTTTGTAATTATTTTTTCTTTTTACAAGAGTCATTTGACGTTGAACACTTTCTAGAGGTGAGTCTAGAAAAGTTTTTAAAAATTAGATCACCTTCTCATATGCAATACTTTGTGCAGTAAATATCACCACGCTCATTATACAGATGTGCATTTGAAGATTAAGTCTTAGAAAACCTAAATGTTTGGGGCACCTGAGTGGCTCAGGCTGTTAAATGTCTGACTTGTTTTCTGCTCAGGTCATGATTTCACAGTTACATTCATGAGATCAAGCCAGGAGT
Source organism: Suricata suricatta (assembly GCF_006229205.1). NCBI lineage: Eukaryota > Metazoa > Chordata > Mammalia > Carnivora > Herpestidae > Suricata > Suricata suricatta. Next base: position 96,342,118 of record NC_043709.1, read on the forward strand.
CAGGCTCCACAATGACAGCACAGAGCCTGTTTGGGATTCTCTCTCTCCTCTCTCTGCCCCTCCCTAGCTTATACTCTCCCTCTGTCTCTCTCTCAAAATAAATAAATAAACTAAAAAGAAGAAGAAGAAGAAGAAGAAGAAGGAGAAGGAGAAGAAGAAGAAAAGAAAACCTGAACATTTGACTTAAGTCACATAACTAAATCCATATCTGACTATTAAAAGTTAATGCTACACAAATCCATTCTCTGAAACAACCTTTAAAATGTGTGTTTGGAAGTCAGGAAATGGGTCATGCAGATGCGCTCTTGTCTAGATTGGGGACACGATACCACACAATCTCATCTCAGCTGCTTCTGTGATTAGTAGGCTCTGCCACGAATTCTCCTTCTTAGAAACTAAAAAGGGTTTGTCCATTCTTCAGATACCATCTTCCAGCCGCTGAAAAATGTATCCCCCTTTTCTAATCCTGGGACCAAATCGAGAAGCAGTTTGTAGTGATAAAAACCTGGTTGATCTGGATGAAAGGGAGGCGTAGAGGGAACTGCTGGGGGAATCAGAATTCCAGAGAGAGGCTCGGATACAGCGTGTGCCAGGAAAGTGCTATCTAACACCATTAGTGAGCGCTTCTCAGCCCTGGCGTTCCCCTCCCGGCCCCTGGCCTTTGGCTGATGTCTGGAGACACTTAGGGGAACATATGGGAGTGGGTGTGACCAGGTGGTCTTGCCACCTCTGAAATGGGTTCTGAATCCAAAAACAAAGACGGCATCTGGTGTGGTCTTGTACATTTTGGCTAGTTTTTCCCGAATTTCTGTCTTAGGTACTGTTGCCTTTCCAGGGTGAAGGACTTCAATGACCATCTGTTTCTGCTGAAGTAGTCAGTTAATCATGAACTTCCTGCTCAGGTTGGTTACGGTGTCGTTCATGATGGCGGTTGAGCCTCAAGCAGTCAGGGAGGAAAAGAGCGAAACACGTAATATTAAAATTACTTTAACTTCTGTTGGTATAATATTACTGATCAACTTTATAATCAGGTGATTGTGACTCTACTTCTAACAATACATAAAGCAGGGGCACCTGGGTTGCTTAGTCAGTTAAGTGTCTGACTTCGGCTCAGGTCATGATCTCACAGTCTAAGGGTTCAAACCCCACGTCAGGCTCTGTGCTGAGAGCTCAGAGCCTGGAACCTGCTTCAGATTCTGTGTGTCCCCTTCTCTCTGCCCCTTCCCCACTCATGCTCTGTTTCTGTCTCAATAATAAATAAACATTAAAAAAAAACAATACATAAAGCAATTGAGTTAGTTCAATGTATCAGATTCTAGAAAGCTGATTAACTTGGGGGGAAATTTAATTTGTGGTAGCACAACTTCATAATTTATTAGTGCTATAGTTTATAAATCTTTAGAGAAATATACTCAAACTGTCCCAATTGTGCCCAGTGAGAGCCAGTTCAACCTTCTTTGACCTGTGGTTCCTACCTTTCTGCTACCACTCCATGTCCCAGGCTCATGTTTTGACCTATAATTTCTGGAATTACAGAAAGTAAATGCATCCGAGTTAGTTCTTGTTTCAGTCCTTTGTTTTCCTGCTGGCACAGTTAGAAAGCTAGATCACAATGGGATATGCCAGAGGGAATTTATCAGAATAATAGACCAGATACCAGCACTTGTGTTTTTAAACGTGGAACACTTCACAAATTTGCATAACCTCCTTGAGGAGGGACCTTGCTAATCTTCTCTGTATCTTTCCAATTTTAGTGTCTGTCCTGCCAAAGCAAGCAGTTTTACCTTTCCAGAAGGTGATTTTAGTCACATCACTTGGCTTTTTCCTATTTTGCTTTCTAACTTTATTCCCTAATTAGTTCTTTTTAATTTTTTTAATGGTTACTTATTTTTGAGAGACAAAGAGAGACAGACCATGAGCAGGGGAGAGGCAGAGAGACAAGAAGACAGAATCTGAAACAGGCTCTAGGCTCTGAGCTGTCACCAGGGAGCCAGACATGGGACTTGAACACATGAACCTGTGAGTTCATGACCTGAGCTGACGTCGGATGCTTAACTGACTAAGCCACGAAAGTGACCCATTCCCTAATTAGTTCTTAATCATTTCCAGCATCTATGTAATTTTTTAAATCTCACTGATACTTAAAATACTTTTTACTGGGATGCTTGGGTGGGTCACTCAACTAAGCATCTGATTTCATGATCTTATGGTTTGTGGTTTTGAGCCCTGCATTGGGCTCTCTGCTGTCAGCGTGGAGCCTGCTTCAGATCTTCTGTCCCCTTCTCTCTCTGCTCCTTCCCCACTCACTCTCTCTCTCTCAAAAATAAATAAACTTAAAAAATTGATAATAATAAATAAAATGCTTTTAACCAAATTACCAGCTGGCACAAAGAAGAAGTACCAGGGCTCATGGAAAACAGGAGTGTTTCAGTATTTTGGAATTAATGAGGAAATGAAACGCAATCTAAAAAACGAGACGCAGAAACTTCCAGTTTTGACTGTGGCTGAATAGTCTTGTGTGAGGTCAACTGTCTGCTGAGAACCTGGGAAGCTGGGTAAACATAAAAACAAATACCTGAAAGTAACAGAGAGCTTTCTTTTTTATTCTTTATAAGACTAAAAAAATTATTTTTGTCATTTTAGAGAGAGAGAGAGCACGCATCCTGGGGAGGAACAGAGAGAGAGGAAGAGAGAGACTCTTAAGCAGGCACTGAGCTCAGCGCAGAGCACCACGCAGATGACCCTGAGGTCATGACCTGAGCTGAAATCAAGAGTCAGTCCCTTAGCCGACTCAGTCACCCGGCCTCCACATCAGAGAGCTTTCAGTTCAGTAACCAATGTAAGGGGCCAACACCTCAGAGAGAAGGGAAGCTTGGACACATTTTCTGACTCTTGGCAGTGCCTGGAAGACTGGGTGTCTGCTCAGAAAGTGGCAGTTGGTGGCTGGTAAGCTTGATAGTTTCAGGAATCTCACAGGGCAAGAGGGGGAAACTGGAGTGTAGGACCCATCCAGGACAGACCTAAGAATGTTGGAGGGCGGCCACTGTTTTGTTTTGTTTTGTTTGATTCATATGGGTGTGACGAATGTCTTGACTCTGGGCCTTGATGTCATTCCTCAGTTTTGGAAAATCTTGGCTCATCCCTTGTTACGTAGTCCAATATGTTGCTCCAGCAAATTCTCCCCTCTCTCCTCCTTCATCAGGATTTCTTCCAGTGTGTGGATTACATCCATATCCATGAGCATCAAAATTATTGTTCTTTCTCCAAGAAACCTTCTCTTACAACGACTTCCATCATTAGTCATTGCCCTATGTCTTTGCTCTTCTTTGCAGCAAATTCCTCAACAAAGTATTTCTTGCTCATATTCTACCAACATTCTTGGTTAGGGGACTTTCCACAGGATCTTTACCTTCTATCATATGTGATTACATTTTCTAGGTCTTTTTTTTTTTTTAAGTTTATTTACTTATTGAGAGAGAGAGAACATGAGCAGGGGAAGGGGCAGAGAGAAGGGGAAAGAGAGAATCCCAAGAAGTCTCCACACTCAGCCCAGAGCTCAGCCCAATTCAGGGCTCAATGCCACAACCATGAGACCATGACCTGAGCCGAAATCAAGAGTTGGATGCTCAACAGACTAAGCCACAGAGGCACACCACACATTAATTATTTTATATTGTTGCTGGTAATATCACTTTACATTATGACCAAGATTACTTAACTTCCCATTTATAGTAGATTTAGGGAACATATGAGAAAGTTACGTGACATCAGGAGGAAGTAAATCAGAAAAATCCAAAATATGAGACATTCTAGAGGATCTAGTCTCTTCAGCATTTCAGTGTCATGAAAAAAAGACTGTTCTAGATTAAAAGAGTATTAAGGGGTGTTACAAACAAATGCAATGCATGTTTTTAGATTGGATACTGGGTAGGCTGGTGGAGCTGCTGAACCAAGGATTCTAAGCAAGACCAAGCTCTAAGAAACAACCAATCTTCTTCAACATTGAAGAGTTCCTGACTCATTAAAACTAGTATTTCAAATGAGTTAAAAGCAATAACTAGAGGGGCACCTGGGTGGCTCAGTCAGTGAGGTGTCCAACTTCAGCTCAGGGTATGATCTCATGGTTCGTGGGTTTGAGCCCTGAATCGGGCCCTGTGCTGACAGCTCAGAGCCTGAAGCTTGTTTTGGATTCTGTGTTTCCTTCTCTCTCTTCCCCTTCCCTGCTCATCCATATGCTCTCTCTCTCTCTCAAAAATGAATACATTTTCTAAAAATTAAAAAAAAAAAGAAGCAGTAACTAGGATAGTTATTAAAATATCATTGGTATCCTGCAGCTTCAGTGACACACTCCATTTCTTGGGCAACTGAACCAGACATAGGCAGAACGGTCATCTCTTAACCTTTGCAAACCACCCTAGGAGGTAGGTATTTATCTCCTCTGCAGCCCCACTGGCCATCAGCGACTCTGAGATCTTTTTTTTTTTTTTCCCCCACTCTCATCTGGTCATCTGTTTCCCTGAATAGATCTTTCTTATGGTATACTTGGGTTTTATGACAGTATATAGCAGTTCAGTTTGTTTAGTTTTTCAGCTTCTCATTTTTGAAATTGAATCTTGTTGGCCCTCCTCTGGCCCAATTTCAAGAAATATCATTTAATATATCAACAAAGGTCTCTATCTTTTCCTGGAATTATCATGACTTCAATCCTCTTTCTCTAAAAGACATTGCACTGACAGTCCACCACACAAGAAAAAGAAAATGCTGTCTACTCCAGTGGTTCTCATATTTGACTACACATTGGTGTCACTGGACAGAGCTTTAAAAAATATTGACTCCTTGGGGCTTCTAGCTGGCTCAGTTGGTAGAGCATGCAACTCTTGATCTCAGAGTTGTGAGTTCAAGCCCCACATTGGGCATAGAGACTACTTAAAAAATGTATTGACCCATGAACTCCATCCACTTCCACAGAGATTTTGATTTAATTGGTTTGGGGTGTGCCTTGGACATCTTAAGGATTTCTTAAAGCCCCCAAGTGAATCCAATGCTGAGAGCCACTGGTCTAGTTTGGGGCTTTTCAAACTTTTCTTAAAAATATTTTTTTAATGTTTATTTTATTTTTTGTGGGGGGAGAGAGACAGAGTGTGAATGGGGCAGGGACAGAGAGAGAGGGAGACAAAGAATCTGAGGCAGGCTCCAGGCTCTAAACTGTCAGCCCAGAGCTGGACTCCGGGCTTGAACTCATAAACCACGGGATCATGACCTGAGCTGGAATTGGACACTTAACCAACTAAGCCAACCAGGTGCCCATGGGCTTTTTAAACTTTTATGGGGCACATAGTGATCTTGGTAAAATGCAGATTCTGCTTCAGTAGCTATTGGATGGGACCCAATTTTGAGACTGTGTCTCTTATGAACACCGTTACATCAAAATTTCAATTCTTGGGGTGCCTGGGTGGCTCAATCGGTTAAGCATGTGACTCTTGGTTTCAACTTAGGTCATGATCTCCCAGTCTGTGGGTTCTAGCCCCACATTAGGCTATGCTCTGGCAATGCAGAGCCTGCTTGGGATTCTGTCTCCCTTTCTCTCTGCCCCTTGCTCATACTCCCTCTCAAAAATAAATAAATAGGGGCACCTGGGTGGCTCAGTCAGTTAAGCGTCCAGCTTCGGCTCAGGTCATGATCTCACGGTTTGTGGGTTCGAGCCCCGCGTCAGGCTCTATACTGACTACTAGCTCAGAGCCTGGAACCTCCTTTGGATTCTGTGTCTCCTTCTCTCTCTGACCCTCCCCTGATCGCACTCTCTCTCTCTCTCCTTCTCTCAAAGATAAATAAAAAGCATTTAAAATTTTTTTAAATAAATAAATAAACAACAACAAAAAGAATTTCAATTCTCTTGTTTTCTAGAGCCAGTTGGGATGTTCTTTAAAAATAGATTAAGAAGTTTTAATGATCTCTCAGACATCCCCAGATGGGGCCTAGAATTCTGCATCGATAGTATGTTTGCATGCCTGACGGGAAAGAAAGTACTAAGAGAAAGAGTGGTGATGCAATAGTGAGCAGTAAGAATTCCCGGAGTAATAGCTGTGAGCGGTCCAAGATGTTGAAATCAAGCCCAAAACAGGAGGCACTGGCCTTAGAAAGGAGGAGGGATATTTCAAGCAAGGACCGTTTTATGATGTCAAACTGTAGTGTCAGGGGAAGAAGAATATTTTCTTTTATTTCCAAGATGCTTTTCACTGACAAGTTTTTGTTAGGAAGACCTGCAGTCTCCAAGCTGAACACCAGAAAACAAAGTGTTCTGAGATACTCAAGATGGACTATATGAAAAAATTAAAATCAAAGAGAGTTTTCAAACAACCAGAATTGAGAAAGAAAATGTTTGTCCTTGGACTGAGAAACAAGCAAATGGTGGTTCTGCATTCTATACTAAGTGCTGACATGATTTGTAGAGGATTGTTTGAGGGAAAAAAAGAAGATTCTGGACTCTGTGAACAGAATTCTCCTTGGCAGTGGGTGGCGTCTCTGCTAAAAGAAGCACCTGGGCAGGAGATCAAACCGTCTTCTACTTGGAACTGACAAATACCCACAGATCAATTTGCTTGAGGCTTGCTTCTGAGATACATTACTGATTATTTCTGTTAGTGGTATTTCTCGGAAGATAGCTCCAACTTGTGTTCTAAATTTAATTCATGTCAAGTAATAAAAACATGACATTTTTATGATTATAGAAAATAACACAGCAGCAGTCAATAATAATCTGGACATAGTAGGGAAGTGTATAAACCTTCTTATTTCCCAAATCACCGCAAATGGGTATAGTCTGTTATCTCCTTGTGAGATTCCTCACAAAGGAGTAAATACACTTTGACAGCTGCACAAGTAAAATACGTCTGAGAAATTTTGCATTAAAAGGAATATAAGTGGGGCGCCTGGGGGGCTCAGTGGGTTGAGCATCAGACTTTGGCTCAGGTCATGATCTCGCAGTTTGTGGGTTCAAGCCCCGCGTCGGGCTCTGTGCTGACAGCTCAGAGCCTGGAGCCTGCTTCAGATTCTGTGTTTCCCTCTTCTCTCTGCCCTTCCCCGACTCAGGCTTTGTTTCTCTGTCTCTCTCAAAAACAAATAAACATTTTTTTAAAAAAGGAACATAAGCCATTAAATAGTCTGCTTTTACATGTTTTACCTGGCCAGATAAAATAAACAAAGGTGAGTATTTTTGTGTATAAGCAAAATATATAGTTTTTTTAAATCAAATGTGCATGTCTATAAAAAGTCACAACTACAACTATTAACATTTTTATACTAAATAAAAAGTTTATTCTAAATCCTAACTGTATCTAAGGCCATAAATAGAAATAACATTGAAATAATACAACTAATGAGTTTAATAAGCTCTTTTACTTTAGATATAATATTGTTTCAGTAAGGTCGGCCTTTGTAACTGTGATTGAAAGAATATGGTCTTATGTTTAGATTCTTCCCAAGCTTCAAAGCATGGTGGTAAAAAAAGAGTTGGGGATGTGGTTTAGGAGGTGTAGGTCAGCTTGGGATCTAGGGTCCTGGTCCTGTCTTCTGTGACTTCAAAGCTGAGAAAGACAAGAGAGACAGCTCCCCAGTCTTCCTGCCTTTTTTTTTTTTTTAACCTACAAGTGAAACAAGTGAAGAGAGTGTTAATTAAGGAAGGAAATCTATCAAAATCAAGGAGGCAAACTTACTTTCTACAAATTAAAAAAAAAGTAGGGATAAGGGCACTTGGGTGGCTCAGTCAGTAGAACATCTGACTTTTTTTTTCTGTTTTTCATTTATTTTTGAGAGACAGAGACAGTACAAACAGGGGAGGGTCAGAGAGAGAGGGAGACAGAATCTGAAACAGGCTCCTGGCTCTGAGCTAGCTGTCAGCACAGAGCCCGACGCGGGGCTCAAACTCAGGAACCGCAAGATTATGACCTGAGCCGAAGTTGGACACTTAACCGACTGAGCCACCCAGGTGCCCTGGAACATCTCACTCTTAAACTCAGGGTGGTGAGTTCAAGCCCCACGTTGGGCATGGAGCCTAATTAATTAATTTAAAGAAGATGTGCAGTGATTTTCACCTCTATCTGGCCTCCATTCTTGACTAACTTGTCAATCCCTTCTATCTCCTGGTCTCAATAAAGCCTCAGTACCTCAGTAATACCCTCTATCTGATCTTATTCAGATCAGGAGTTTCTTTGCTTTTAACCCAAATCCCTAACTCGCCTTCTTAAATTGAATTGTATCTCCTGATCCTAATAACATCTGTATCTGATTCTCAACCTGGTCTTGATATTCTAATTGGATTGACATTTGCCTTTCTAGAGATGTCTCACGTACTGTTTTCACCTTAATAGTATATCTTCACTTATATTTATTGAACAAAGATTGAGAACATGTGATAGAGGCTGAAAAAGGGGGACGTGGAAACCACTTCAAGGACCTGGGCATTACAAGGAGAAAGTGCTACAGTGCTTAGAGGGAGATACGTGTTTAAGATAGAATTCTTTTTTTTTTTAACATGACTTTTGAACATGTTCAAATACTTATGGCAATAAGCCATTTTCTTACTAGTTCCATAGAATATCGCAACCCTGACCCAACCCTAATAGCTACATTAGAACAAATGATGGGCACCTGGCTGGTCAGTCAGTAGAGAGTGTGACTCTTGGTATCTGTCATGAGTTCGAACTCCATGTTGGGCATAGAGATTACTTTTTAAAAAATGGGGGACCTCAGTCTGTTAGGCATCTGACTTCAGCTTAGGTCATGATCTCATGGTTCATGAGTTTGAGCCCCACATCAAGCTCTGTGCTGACAGCTCAGAGCCTGGAGCCTGCTTCAGATTCTGTTTCCCTCTCTCTCTGACCATCCTCCACTCACACTCTGTCTCTGTCTCTCTCTCAAAAATAAATAAATGTAAAAAAAATTTTTTTAAAGAATAAAAGGACGGAAGAGGGAAGAAGGAAATTTTTTAGAAGTACTTGAGCACTAGAGCAACTAAAGTCAAAACACCAGTTTCTTGAAAATAGCACTATCTAAACAAATTTGTTCTCAAGACATAAGTCTTAAATACATGCCTCTGTTATTCACACATGACCACAGTGAAGGTGTGTGATAACTATAAGCAAGAAATAAGCATGGAAAATGGAAAAGAGACATAAATGTTTTCATGATTTCACATTTAAAATGGAGAAATTTATTTTTCTTTTAAAGTTTATTTATTTATTTGGGAGAAAGAGAGAGAGAGAAAGCACAAGTGGGAGAGGGGCACAGAGACAGGGAGAGGAAGAATCCCAAGCAGGGTCGCACTGTCAGCACAGAGCCCCTTTGTGGGGCTCAAATTCACAAACCTTGAGATCATGACCTGAGCTGAAGTCGGATGCTTAACTGACTAAGCCACTCAGGCATCCCCGGTGCTAGTTTTCTAGAAAAAGAAAAAAAATCCCACCTATTAATTTAAAATTTTTTTAGAAATTTCTCAGGTTGCCTGGTGGCTCAGCCAGGTAAGCATTGAACCTTGATAATGGTTCAGGTCGTGACCTCTCAGTCACGAGATCAAGCCTGCATTGGGTTCTGTGCTGAGCATGGAGCCCACTTGTGACTCCTCCCACCCTTGCTCCTTCCCAGCTCATGCTCTTTCTCAAAATAAATAAATAAATAGTTTTTAAAAAATTACTTAGAAATTCCTCACCAATGTCTAAGGTTAACTGTGTTGCTAGGCTTGCCATTTCCTGGAGAAAATCTCATAGTCTTGCAAACACTTCCCTTTTCTCAATACAATGTAAGCTCCTCTGTTCCTCATCTGCTTCCTTCATGCACCACGAAGACCTAGAAGACCAGGGAGCACACAACAGGCCCTCCGGAAGGACTTGATGAATGAATTCATCAACAGCGACTTCCGATGCAGTCTCGCTGCCGTCTTGCCACCTTTAGAAATTTGCAAAAGTGGCACCATCAACCACTAGGTTTTTCCTGGGACTTTCCTTCACTTTTCAGTGTCAAAATCATGTACATAAAAGCTCTCTTCTTCCTTTTACTTCTCCTTTTCAGGCCTGGGGAGTCCAGACTAGCTCATCAATTGGCCTAGTCCCAATTGAGCTTGGACTGGCAGGTATGCTACACTGAAGAATGGGTGAGGGGCACCTGCCTGGGTGGCTCAGTCAGTTGAGCATCTGACTTCAGCTCAGCTCATGATCTCGTGGTTCGTGAGTTCCAGCCCAGCATCAGGCTCTCTGGGCTGACAGCTCAGAGCATGGAGCCTGCTTAAGATTCTGTGTCTCCCTATCTCTCTGCCCTTCCCTGCTTATGCTCTATCTTTTGAAAACAAATAAATGTTAAAAAATTTTTAAAAATAAAGGAAAGAAAAATAAGCGAGCTTCCCAGCACAGCAAAGTCCTACGTGTGTGTTGTTCAGAAGCCCAACGCCACACACATGTCCATTCATCTGCTCAGTATTAGCTGTGTCCATCTCCTACTCTGTGATTTCTTAGGAGAGTGAACCTTACCATCCAGAGAGACTCCCCAGCCCCACTCACTGCTCCGGTTATCAAATGTACTCTAACATAAAGTCTTTCAGCCAACATTTCAGAATGGTAGCCAGACTTGCTGGTGCTTTCCTGGCCTGCACCTGCAGGAGGGGCTGGGAGGACTGATATAGCTCTTGAAATCCCCAGAATTTCACTACTCTAATGGCAGCCTAGTACTTCCTGACAGCCTACGCGTTTATCCTCTCTGATAGTCTGTTTCCCTCACTAGTTCTCCCACCCCTTCTGTTGGTTTCAGCTGAGTTTTCACTCGGCAACTTGCTTCCTGCCCATCCCTTCTAGTTAGGTTAGAGGAAAATAATTTTGTCACCTTTGCATAGACTCCGTGACACTAAAATGGTGAATTAGTAGCAGTCCTAACACACAGGAGCTTGTTAGAAATGCAGATTCTTGGTTTCTGAAAAAGAAACAGTTTGGCAGGCTGATGAGTAAGATCTACGTTGTCCAGCTACAGAAACAGCAAGATGCTAGATGACACTTGTGATTTTTTAAAAATGCAATAAAAGCTGTATTGATTTGGGGCAAAAAAAAAAAAAAAGAAATGCAGATTCTTGGTTCCCCCTCAATGCCTACTGGTACAACATCTGCATCTTTTTTTTAATGTTTATTTTTGAGAGAGAGAGAGGGAGAGTGAGACAGAACATGAGCAGAGAGGAGACAGAACCTGAAGCAGGCTCCAGTCTCTGAGCTGTCAGCACAGAGCCCGATGTGGGGCTTGAACTCACACACTGTGAGATCATGATCTGAACTAAAGTCTGATGCTTAACTGACTGAGCCACCCAGGTGTCCCAAATCAACATCTGCATTTTCACAGAACCCTAGGGGTCACAGAAAAGTTTGAAAAGCAACCAAATCGGATCAGTGGCTCTCAACACTGTTATCACTGAGTAACTCTAAGAAATCCTGTCTGTCGAGGACATACCCCAAACGAATTACATCCGAATCCTGGGGGAAGGAGTCCAGGGTCAGTATTTCTAAAGCTTCTTCCAGTGGCACCAGTATGTAGCCAAGTTTGAGCCACTGGAGCAAAGCTTTTTCTTTCTTCTGTGGTTGACTATTCGTGTAATCTCTTTGGACAAAAAGATGGTTGAAGTCATGATAACTCCAGGAAAACATAGAGACTTTCCTGGAGTTCTGATATCTTATCAGTCACATGCTTTGGCTAGAGAAGACATAGTCCTGACTACCAAAGCGTACTTCCGGAGGCTGGACCTGGAGGCGGCAGTGTGGAGGAATGGTTAGGTCTGCACCGGCTCCATGACCTCATCAGCGCAGTTCCCACCTCTGCAAACCAGTCATCACAGTATGACCGTCACAAGCCCTTGAGCCTGAGCGATCATCTGATTCGTTTTTCTCCAGTTTAGAACTCAGCATCACAAGTTCATCTAATTTTCTTAAATAAAAAAGGTATGAAAACAAGAAGGACCAGAGGAGAAATAAATGAAATAGCAGAAAAACAAAAATGATTAACAAAACTGAAAGCTGTTTTTTTCAAACAGATAAATAAAATTGATAAACCTTTAGCTAGACTAAGAAAATACGAGAAGGGTGCCTGGCTGACTCAGTCAGTAGAGCATGTGACTCTTTTTTTTCAATGTTTATTTATTTATTTTGAGTGAGAGAGAGAGAACAATTAGGGGAGGAGCAGAGAGAGAGGGAGAGAGAGAATCCCAAGTAGGCTCCACACTGTCAGCACAGAGCCCAGTGTGGGGCTCAATCTCATGAACCCTGAGATCACAACCTGAGCTGAAATCAAGAGTTGGATGCTTAACCAACTAAGCCACTGAGGCATCCCTAGAGCAAGTGACTCTTGATTTCAGGGTTATGGGTTTGAGCCCCATGTTGGGTGTAGAGCTTACTTAAAAATAAAATCTTTTTTTTACATTTATTTATTTTTTGAGAGATAGAGTGAGACAAAGCATGAGGGGGAGGGTCAGAGAGAAGTAGGCATAGAATCTGAAGCAGGCTCCAGCAAGCATTCAGCACAGAGCCTGATGTAGGGTTTGAACCCACCATCGTGACCTGAGCTGAAGTAGGACACTTAACTGACTGAGACCTAAGGCACCCTAAAAATAAAATCTTTTTTTAAAAAAGGGAGACAATGCAAATATATGTCACAAATAAAAGAGGAGATACTAAAATTGGAATAAATGATCTATAATTACTCCCCCCCACAAAAAGCTGTGGGGATTACATTTTCAAGATAAGCAGTGGGTTGGGGAGCAACTGAATGGCTGAGTCAGTTAAGCACATGACTCTTGATTTCAGTTCAGGCCATAGTCTAATGAACTGTGAGAGACCCTCTTTCTCACTCTGCCCCTCTGCCATTCTTCTGCGCATGCTCTCTCTCTCTCTCTCCAAATAAATGAATACACTTTTTTAAAAAGGTAGGCCGTACTGAGGAGGTGTCTGGCTAACCCCACACCTCATTCACATAAGTTGTACACTGCATGTCTGTCAGGTGAGGACATTTCTCTAACTATAAAGGATTGAAAATACGCTTTTATTTCATAAAGAGTTTATAGACATTATAAACTGTCTGTCCTTGTTTTTAAAGAAACACCTTACATTTTTTTCTCTACACTAAATAAGTGTGCTCTGATCAGCTGAACTGGCTACAGTAAGTCCGTAGGAGAGTGATTTTCCTCTAGGGATAGCATTTATTTCATTTTCCTTCTATATCACCCACCTAAGGATGTGTATGTGTGAAAGTGGTTGCTGTGAAGACATCTCTTCTTTATGTTGTGTGTGTGGGGGGGGGGGGTGTGTGTGTGTAGTGTTCAGACTCCTGAACCTTTCTGCTAACTCCTTTCCTGCTTGTAGAGAGCTAAATATTCCCTGTGAAAAAATTTTCTCGGGTGCCTAGTGGGCTCAGTTGGTGAAGTGAGCAGGTGACTCTTCATTTTGGAATCATAGGTTCAGGTCCCATGTTAGATGTAGAGATTACCTAAAACATAAAGTCTTAAAAAATTCTACATTTTTGGGTGAATGGATAAAGGGTGTCTATAAGTCACTGGATTTAAGGAACAGAAGGTTTCCTTGCTTCTTTCCTCTCTGGGCCCCACTTTTTCTTTCTTTCTTTCTTTCTATTTTTTTTTTTAAAGATTTTATTGTTAAGTAATTTCTACAATCAATGTGGGACTTGAGCTTACAACCTCAAGATGAACAGTCGCATGCTCTACTGACTAAGCCAGCCAGGCTCCCACAGACCCCATTTTGTAACAGACTTCTAGCTCTCGTGTGCCATTCACAAAAGGTCCCAGTTCATGTGTGCCTGTGAGGTAGAACTACACACAAGACCCATCAGGTCAGATTTTTTTTAATGTCTATTTATTTTGAGAGAGAAAAAGAGCAAGAGCAGGGGAGGGGCAGAGAGAGGAAGAGAGAGAATCCCAAGCAGGCTCCACACTATCAGCACAGAGCCTGACTTGGGGCTCAATCCCACAAACTGTGAGGTCATGACCTGAGCCCAGGTCAAGAGTCGGATGCTTAACCAACTGAGTCACCCAGGTACCCCGAATCAGATCTCTTGGTAATTTTAATTTTTTTAAATGTTTATTTATTTTTGAGAGAGACAGAGAGAGACAGAGCATGAGCAGGGGAGGGGCAGAAAGACAGGGAGACACAGAATCCGAAGCAGGCTCCAGGCTCTGAGCTGTCAGCACAAGCCCAACGCAGGGCTTGAACCCACAAAATGTGAGATCATGACCTGAGCTGAAGCCCGATGCTTAACCGACTGAGCCACCCAGGCGCCCTGAATTTTTTAAAACCACAGTACTTTTACCAGAATTGGACTTAATGACGGAACGCATGAAACAAATTTCCATCAGAAGCATCAGAGGCAGAACCCTGCAGTGTTTTCCTCTGATTATCTCACTGTATAAAGCTCTGAATTGCCCTGAAACTTGTTTTGTAGAAAATACCTAAACAGCAGCTCTTTATGATTCTTAAAGACATTACTGTTCTGATACAAGAGGATATTGTGGCAAAAACCTGATGCTTTTAGTTAAAATTTAAACGAGCTCGGTTCTCAGCTATCCATGTCATCCCCTAATGTTTCAGCTGCTAGGACTCCAGAAGTTATCATTTCTTGCTCTCTGTTCTCCAAAGCAAACTAGAGGTAGTCCCTTGTGGCCAGTGGAGGGTCAGCTGTCGCTCAGGCATTAGCTTGTGGACCAGGACTTCCAATCTAACCCAAGAATCTACCCTTTGTAATATTTCAGATAAGCCTGTCATGTGAAGCAAGCCAGAGCAGTGATTGTCCCAGTGGGCTCCCCAGATGAGCCGCTTGGCACCACCTGTGAGTTTGTCAAACATGCAGACATTTGAGCCTCTCCTCTGAGCTACAGAATCCGAAACTCTGGGGGTGGACCCCAGGAGCCCCTGTTTCAACAAAGACTCCTGGGGATCATTATGCATGCAAAAGTTTGAAAGCCACTGAGGGGTAGAAGTGGAGGGGTAGGGGACACCTGGGTGACTCAGTGGGCTGAGCCTCTGGCTTCGGCTCAGGTCAGATCTCACATTCGTAGGTTCGAGCCCTGCATCAGGCTCTGTGCTGACAGCTAGCTCAGAGCCTGGAAGCTGCTTCTGGTTCTGTGTCTCCTTCTCTCTCTGCCCCTCCCGCTCTCATGCTCTGTCTCTCTCTTGTATCAAAAATAAATAAAACATTAAAAACAAAAAAAAAGATGTGGAGGGGTAGGCTGGGGGGTGGGGTGCAGGTAGAGGGTGGTAGGGAATTTTTCCAAAGGGGTTTTGCTAATCTCATTTCATGTGTTCCTCTCTAACAGAAAAGCTAAAAGGAGCATTTGTAAGAAGTAAAAAGTACTAGAACTTCTGCACAAAACCTCTGCCTGCACCACCCTTTAACCAGGTTGTTGCGAAGCAGATTTGTCCTATCAATATATGTGCCCTACAGAGGGACGCCTGGGTGGCTCCGTCAGCTAAGCTCAGGTCATGATCTCATGGCTCATGGGTTTGAGCCCTGCGTCAGGCTCCGTGCTGACAGCTCAGAGCCTGAAGCTGTCTTTGGATTCTCTGTCTCCCTCTCTCTCTGACCCTCCCCTACTCATGCTGTCTCTCTCTCTCTCAAAAAACAAATAAATAAAAATCATTAAAAGAAATTTTTAGAAATGTGCCCTACAGAGATTTCAGAAGGTTTGTTTGTCTGCATTTTGTCTGGAAAGGTTCTGGCACATCTCTTCTTATCACTTACCTGCACTGTTCTTTTTCACTCTGGAAATGCAAGCCTTCTGTTAATGTGTTAGGTAGAGATGGTTATTATTCTCAAGCAGCGAGGTAGACCGGACACAAATACCACACACCATTGTTCTCAGATCCTGTCCTGGATGGCAGTCTTACTTCTGCAATTTGGAGTCAGATAGCCCTTCTTCCTCTGCAGGCTTTGCCACTTCCTACACTGGGACTGAAGACAAGCTACTGACGTGCTGTAGGCCTAAAGCTTCCTCATTCATAAAATTAGGATTTTTGTAGTTTCTCTCTCATAGGGTTGTTCAAAGTGTTAAATAAAACTATGTAGTATTCTTATTTTAGTAGCATATTATTAAATAGCAAACATTCAGGGGCGCCTGGGTGGCTCAGTCAGTTAAGCATCTGACTGGCTCAGGTCATGATCTCGCGGTGTGTGAGTTCAAGCCCCCCATCGGGCTCTGTGCTGATAGCTCAGAGACTGGAGCCTGCTTCAGGTTCTGTGTGTCCCTCTGTCTCTGCCCCTCCCCAGCTCATGCTCTGTCTCTCTCTCTCTCTCAAAAATAAACATTTAAAAAAATAAAAATAAGTAGCAAACATTCAATAAACAGTTAATATTGTTGTTATTCATTAATCCTTGTGTCACCCATGGAAACTTGTCCCCCTTTCTACAAGTACATATCCTCTCTCCTTGCTCATTGACAAAAACTAGGCCATTAAATATGACTTTCCTTGGGGTGCCCGAGTGGCTCAGTTGGCCGGGCATCTGTCTTTGGCTCAGGTGGTGATCTCACAGTTCATGAGTTCCAGCCCTGCATCAGGCTCTGGGCTGACTGACTTGGAGTCTGGAGCCTGTTTCTCTCTCTCCCTCTCTCTCTCTCTTAAAAATAAATAAACAATAAAAAAAAAATTTTTAAGTATGACTTTCTTCAATTTCCACCCCCCCTGGCATCTGTCATTTCTGGGGTCTAATATAAAGGCTGAAGGACTCCTCCTTTTCTTCCTTCTGTTCAAAGCCAACCATTTACCTGAGCCCTTAACCTTTTTTTTCTTTTTTGCCTAGTCCAAAGACAATTTGTGCCTTTTTCTATTTCTTTTAAACTTAATCTAATTTGCTCTAACAATAGCTTCATCCATCTCTTTCCTTTTTTCTATCCAAACTTCTGGCAAGAGTTATCCACGTAAAATACTTATGTTAAGATTGTCAGAGGGATTGGAGCACCTGAGTGGCTCAGTCAGTTAAGTGTCCGACTTAGGCTCAGGTCATGACCTTACTGTTCGTGAGTTTAAGCCCCACATCAGGCTCTGTGCTAGCAGCTCAGAGCCTGGAGCCTGGAGGCGGTTTCAGATTCTGTGTCTCCCTCTCTTTCTCTTTCTTCCCCCGCTGCCCCGCTTACGGTCTGTCTCTGTCTCTGTCAAAAATAAAAATAAACACTAAAAAAAATTCCTAGATAGGAGGAAAAAAAAGAAAAAAAAAAAAGAAGACGTTCACTAGTTGAGATGCAGACAGTGATGGATTATTACCTTTTTCACCCTGAAGTATCTCCTGTTTAAAACAGCAAATGGCTGTGTCTAATACAAACAAGTCATTTCAGTACCATGATGATGGCTCTCAAGTTCATTGTCTAGCTCCAACCTTTCCTAAGGTCTTTAAAGTCTCATCTTCAATTGGCAGTGATAGGTCTTCATTTGTAATGTTTTAAATATTTTTTTAATATTTATTTATTTTTGAGAGACAGAGAGAGACAGATCATGTGCAGGGGAGGGGCAGAGAGAGAGGGACACACAGAATGGGAAGCAGGCTCCAGGCTCTGAGCTAGCTGTCAGCACAGAGCCTGACGTGGGGCTCGAACCCATGAACCGTGAGATCATGACCTGAGCTGAAGTCGGACGCTTAACCGACTGAGTCACCCAGGCGCTCCTGATAGGTCTTCATTTGTATCTGCAGACTTATAATGTCTGAAACGAATTCATACACCCACCTATTTCTCTCCAAAATTTTTTGTTTCTGCTGGTGGAACCATCCTTTATCAAGCTAGAAAACAAAGAATTTCAACATTAGCTCTACCACAGTAGGATGATAGGCAAAGAATCAACAGATGTGTCCCTTCTGCATGTCCCCTCAGTGCCAATACATTTAATTATTCTGGCATGGGAAAATCAGGCAACAAACATGTCAAAGTTCTTGGCTTTACATCCACAATGTGCAGTCTGGTTTAAGCTTCAAAGGATTATAGAGAAAATGCAACTAAACAGAACTAGCTTTCTTCCCTTTACTGCATGTGGCTCAAAGACTCTTTCAAGTACTGGAAGGGGCTTGCAGTCTGATTTAGAGAGTTTAGGGGAGGAAAAAGTTCTCCTTAACTCCCGTGGGGTCCCTGGCTGGGTCTGAAGATTAACCTAACAAAGACAGATGAAGGGGTGGGGGGGGGAAGCAAAAAAACTTACATGACACTGGAGATTCCCTAAGAGTGTGAAGACCCAAAGAAATGGTTAAACCTGTGTATTTTTATGCCTGGTGGGAAGAAAGGCAGAAAGCTGAGAAGAAATACCATATGTCAAGGGTTATGAGGTAATTGTAATAAACTGGGAGAAACTCAGCCAGGCCTGTTTGTTAGGATTCTTCTTGGTGCCTTGTTGTCTTCAGAGATAAGGATTTTTTTTTTCTCTCCCCCTTTGGGTATAGGGAGGGCACCTTTTCCATGAGGGTTTTTTTTTTTTTGGCATATTTCTGGAAAGAAGGAAAGTTGGGGAGGTCAGAGTAACCTTTCTGCTTTTGTAGTTTTCCCAAACTAGTTCAGCTTAGAATATTCAATATACCAACATGTCATATTTTGGAGTATAATGTGACTGACGGAAACCTTGCATCTATGCTCTGCCTTCAACAAAGTCCAAGACTTGGTACTAGGAGTGAATACTCTGTTTTAAGAGATATGGAGAATAGAGACAGCCCCATGTCCTGCTCTCTAAGTACGTTCTCCCATATGACAAACCATTAAAAGTGCTGGATTATTCAGTGTCTGTCCCCGAGAGACACAGTTTCCCTACCAGATAACAATAGATATTTTAACTGAAATGCATAAAAAAGAACCCTCATGATACTGCTTCAGACTGCCTGATGCTCCCCCTCAACACAGGTCAGGGAAAAATAAACGTTAGTTGCTTGCAAACCTCCATTCTATAATTTAACTATGCCTCTAGGATGCCTAGGAGTTCCAAGGGTCTCTAAGCCAACTTTCATACTTCCATCACAACAGTTTAGTCTTTACCAGGTTTTCATGGGGGATTGGAGGGACTGAGGTTTGTTTGTTTGTTTTTGGTTTTGTTTTGTTTTGTTTTTTAAAATAAGCTTTGTGCCCAATGTGGGGGTTGAACTTATCACCCTGAGACTGAAAGACACATGTCCCGCCTACTGAGCCAGCCAGGTGTTTTGGAAGGACAAGTGTGGTCTTGAAAATATAATTTGAGGGGCACCTGGGTGGCTAAGTTGGTTGAGTGTCTCTCTCTCTCAGGTTTTTTTTTTTTTAATGTTTATTTATTTTTGAGAGAGAGACAGACAGAGTGTGAGCAGGGGAGGGGCAGAGAGAGAGGGAAACACAGAATCCAAAACAGGTTCCAGGCTGCGAGCTCTCTGCACAGAGCTCAACACAGGGCTTGAACCACCAAACTGTGAGATCATGACCTGAGCTAAACAGACTGAGCCACCGAGGCACCCCGAGTGTCTGACTCTTGATTTTGACTCAGCTCATATCTCACTGTTTGTGAGTTTGAGCCTTGTGTTGGGCTTCTTACCGATTGTGAGGAGATTTCTTGGGATGCTCTCTCTCCCTTTCTCTCTGACCCTCCCCTACTCTCTCTTTCTCTCTCTCAAATATATATATATGTATATATACATATATATAAACTTTATATATATGTATATATACGTATATATATATACGTATATATATGTATAATTTGAAAAAAAAAACAACTGCTTAAATAGGAAGGGAGAAAAGAAGCCATTGGCTAGTTGAGGTAGAGATGGTGATGATTCATTCCTTTTTTCACCCAGAAGTAACTCCTGAAAATCCAGAATTTCCATTGGCTTTTACAGGTTTGTCACGACACAACTTTAGCATAATTAGTAAAGGGCAAAATTTGTGAATTTAGTTGATTCCTTAATCTTACCATGCAGCATAGATGGCTTTTGAAAGATTGCAAGCATATGGACAGGACTAGAAAAGGAAACAATGTCTAAATATGTTATCTAATTGTTTCCTCAAAGATTTTGGACCTCAAAGTTTGTACTTTTAAGGAACTGCCATTTATTTTTTTAAGTTTAATTATTTATTTTGAGAGAGACAGAGATAGTGTAAGCAGGGGAGAGACAGAGAGAGAGATTGAGAGACAGAATCCCAAGCAGGCTCTGTACTGTCAGCACAGAGCCCGGACATGGGGCTAGAACCCACAAAACTGTGAGACCATGACCTGAGCTGAAACCAAGAGGCAGATGCTTAACCAACTGAGCCACCTAGGTGATCCAAGAAACTGCCATTTAAATTAGTGGCTTAAGATTGTCAGAAGAGTTATTTGTCTAGGATTTAACATGTTCTTCAAATAATAGACCTCTCAGCCGTGGAATGAAGCTCCTTTTCTAATCAAAAGCAATTTCAAATATCTCAGTGGAATTGTTCACAACCTTATGAGAGTGCTTGCCTGTCTCCAGCCTGAGAGGGCCTAACTCAGCTAGGTGACAGGCAGATTAAAGAAAAAGGACAAAGCCCTACGTTACTGGTATGACAGCAACAGTGGCCAAGGTGCCTTCCAGGCAACGCAGAGATCTTGCTTCTGGATTGTTTTTCTCAAGACATTTTCTGGGGTTTTATTTTTTTTTCAATGTTTATTTTTGAAAGAATGAGCGAGCACAAGCGAGGGAGTGGCAGAGAGGGGGCAGGGGGAGGCGGGTTCTGCACTGACAGCAGAGAGCCTGAATTCACAAACCATGAGATCATGAGCTGAACCACCCAAACACCCCTCTGTTGGCTTTTATATCTCTTCCTGAGGGCCTTTTCCATGATTTTTCTTTATTAGGGCTACACTTCTTATACTTGTCCTGTGGGACTCCCTCCTCCACACCGGCCTTCTAATAGTCAGTGTCCCTTTCAAGACTGCTAGGATATATGATCTGGGAAGCCACAAAAAGTGATGCTGTCATGATGGGCCAAATCCAGACTCTGTCAGATGTTATTTTTATGGTTTACATACTCCTGATCTGCTTGTTAGTGAAGTCTCTACTCTAAGACCTTCGACCACCATGGACAGTTCCCAATTGTGCCTCTCACATTTAGACATTCCTAAGCTGGAGTCAAGGGTCAGTCCCTGTGTATTGACAAAAGTCAAGCTCTGTGAGTGACACTGAGAAACTCTCTTTGCTTGCCTGAGATTGACAAATTGACAACCATTCCTTCCACCAGACTATGAGGCTAGAGTGTGGGACAGGGAAGGCTAGCACAGCCAACCACCAACTCTCTTTAGAGAAATTTGATTATCTCTCTTTTTTTTTAATATTTTCTTTATTTTTGATAGAGAGAGAGAGACAGAGCATGAGAGGGGGAGGGGCAGAGAGAGAAGGAGACACAGAACCGGAAGCAGGCTCCAGGCTCTGAGCTAGCTGTCAGCACAGAGCCTGATGCAGGGCTCGAACCCACGAACATGAGATCTGACCCGAGCCGAAGTTGGAGGCTTAACCGACTGAGCCACCCAGGCGCCCCTGATTATCTCTCTTGATCACTCTCCTTGCCTCAGAAATACTTCAGCTGGGTGATAAGTCACTAAGAGCAAAATCTGTTCCATAATCTCTTAGCATGTTTTACACAGAGCATCCTGTTCATAGCTTTGGGGGCCTCTAATAAAACTCAGAGGGGGAGAGAGAGAGAAAGAGAGGAAAATCAAATTTGTATCTGATTACAATGTATTTAAGTGTTATACCTTTAAATTTGACATTGAAGGGCACCTGGGTGGCTCAGTCAGTTGAGCATCGGAGTCATGATTTTGGCTCAGGTCATGATCCCAGGGTCGTGGGATCAAGCTCTGTGTTGGGCTCCATGCTGAGCGTGGAGTTTGTTTCAGATTCTTCCTCTCTTGGGGCACCTGGGTGGCTCAGTTGGTCAAGCAACTGACTTCATTCCAGGTCATGATCTCGCTGTTAGTGGGCTCCAGCCCCGCACTGGGCTTTCTTCTATTGGTGCAGTGCCCACTTCAGACCCCCCCCTCCCTGCCGCTTCTCCATGTGCTCTCTCTCTCTCAAAAATAAACAATAAAAAAATGTGAAAAACAAAATTCTCTCCTTCCCCCTCTCCCACTCATGTTCTCTCTCCCTCTCTCTCTAAAACAAAAATATAAGTTTAAAATAAAATTTTTAAAAAATTTTAAACTTGCCACCTGACAATGTTCTCACAAAATCTATCATACAGTTCTCAAGTTTAAATTCCCTCTGATTTCATGTGTGCAATGAGTACCCAGAATTAACATTAAACATGAAAAATGCCTACATAGTACAATTCTGACTCCAGTTCTGATGGGTGAGGTTTTTTTCCCCACACCAAGCAATTCTCTGAACAGCGGCTCGTTGTCCTATAATTCAACTCAGTTCATTTTCTAAATTTTTTAATATTTATTTATTTTTGAGAGAGAGACAGAGTTGGAGTGGGAGAGGAAGAAAGAGAGCAAGACACAGAACTGGAAGCAGTCTCCAAGCTCTGTGCTCTCAGCACAGAGTCCAATGTGGAGCTCGAACTCATGAACTGTGAGATCATGACCTGAGCTAAAGTCAGATGCTTCACCGACTGAGCCACCCAGGTGCTCCTCAACTCAGTTCTGATAGCAACTACCCAGACATAGCATCTGATTCCACAAGTTAAGGACTCAGTCCCATAAGACTGCCCCTCTTTCCAATACCAATCACCAATCCAGGTTGTTACTTGTGCTTCTGACCCGCTGGCTACAAATAAGAGGTTCCCATGACCTCCTTTTTGGGTTCAATTAATTTGATAGAGCAGCTCACAAAACTCAGACAACCATCTTATTCATTAGATTACCAATTTCTTACAAAGGATATTAAAGGATTCAAATCAACAGCCAGATGAAGAGGTACATATGGTGAGGCCGCAAAGGGGCCATTACATGCATCATACTGGAAATAATAATTTTCATATTTATATATAAGTCTCATTATTTAAGATTTTATTTCTTTGCATCTTGATCAAATTGAACATTTTTCATATACTTACTGGAAACGGATCCTTTCTTTAACTTGTTTACATGCTTTGCCTCTCTGTCCCAGTGGGTTTGGAGCCCCACAGACTGGCACATGTTGGGCCGCTGGTTCTGGGTCACCATCCCGGCAGCTCTCCAAACCCTGTCCTTTAAGGCTTCGATGGAGGCTTCATCACATAGGCATGACTTATTAAATCATTGGCTGTTGATAACTGAACTGATTCTCCAGCCCCTCTCTCTTCCCTGGAGGTCAGTCAAGGATGGGACTGGTAGTTCCTTTTTTTTTTTTTAATGTTTTTTATTTATTTTTGAGAGAGAGAGAGAGAGAGAGAGAGAGAGACAGCGTCAGCAGGGGAGGGTCAGAGAGAGAGGGAGACACACAATCTGAAGACAAGCTCCAGGCTCTGAGCTGTCAGCACAGAGCCTGGAGGGGGCTCAAACCCACAAACTGCAAGATCATGACCTGAGCTGAAGTCAGAGGCTTAACCGACTGAGCCCCCCAGGCATCCAGGGACTGATAGTTTTAACCATTTAAAGCACGTGGTAGCGTCCCCTGGCAACCAGCCCCATCCTCTGGGTCCTTAGAGACATTCCAAATCACCTCTTTAACATTACAAAAGACATCTTTAAATCTCTCACCACTTAGGAAATTACAAGATTTTTAGGAGCTCCAGGCCTGGAATAGGATGAAGACCAAATATATATATTTTATGAATATCACAATATCACACGTTTTCTGTTTGTCCAGAGCATCAGGTCACAGAAGTGTCTGGCTCCTTCCAGCAGACGCAAGTGAAAGCCAGTTGTCCAGTAGGGCTGGCGGCAGCCATGCCAGAAGGGCCTTCTTGGAAGATTGCCCACAGAAATATTCAGATGTTTTGCTTTAGCTCATAGGCTGTGTCTCTCTAATACCGTCAGGAGTAAAAGAAAGAAATGCATTTGGGAAATCTACAGGCCTGTTCTACCAGTCTCCTCTTTAAGCAATTTGCCATGCAAGGGGGTAGCTTTTTCTAAATTATTTTTCTACAGAAGTGTGCCACTTGCCTTCTGTTTTCCAAATGGTGACACAGGTGAAATAAGACGCAAAGAAAGGTTTCATATCTTCAGTGGTGTACATGACCTTATTACGAGTAGGCAGTTTTTGCTTACTGAAACATCCCTGCAAAGACCCACCTGAATTGGCTGTACTCTTGTCTGACTTGGAAACTCATAATTATTACCAAAGTTTATGCTAGAAATTCTCAGACTCACTTTGGAAAGACTAGCCACCAGGTGACATATTGCTGCCATTGTGGGTAAAATTGATCAATGCCTACTATTTTGGTTGACACTGCCTTAATTTAGTTTCCAAATTTTCTTTTTTTATATATGTTTATATATTTATTTTGAAATAGTGTGTGAGCACTTGCATGCGAGCTAGGGAGGGGCAGGGAGAGAGAGAGAGAGAGAGACAGGGTCCCCAGCAGTCTCTGTGCTGTCAGCGCACAGCCTAACACGGGGCTCCATCTCACCGACTGTGAGATCACAACCTGAGCTGAAATCAAGAGTCAATCACTTAACCGACTGAGCCAGAGATCAAATCATAGACGATTTCAATACCACTCAAAAAACCTTAACTATATCCTTTGTTTGCTGGAAAACTACTTAGCTAAAAAAAAAAAAATTAAAAAAAATCTAATCCTAGATATTATTTTCATTCCTTCCCTTAAAATTCTTTCAGATTGGACAAGTGGGTACAATGAATGCCCTAAATGCATAGTCAATTATTTTTTATTTATTTTATTATACCAGTGGTCCTGCACATTACAGAAATTTTATTTCTTTTTATTGTTCTTAAGTTTATTTTTTTGAGAGAGACAGAAAAAGAGAAAGAGAGAGAGAGAGAGTGAGCAGAAAAGGGGCAGAGGGAAAGAGAGAGAGAGAATCCCAAGTATGCTGAAAGCATAAAGCCTGATGCAGGGTTCAACCTTGCAAACGGTGAGATCATGACTTAAGCCATAATCAAGAGCTGGAAGCTTGGGGCACCTGAGTGGCTCAGTTGGTTGGATGGCTGACTTCGGCTCAGGTCATGATCTCATGGCCCGTGAGTTTGAGCCCCGCATCGCTCTCAGCTCAGAGCCTAGAGCCTGCTTCAGATTCTGTGTCTCCCTCTCTCTCTCTCTCTGACCCTCCCCTCCTCATGCTCTGTCTCTCTCAAAAATAAATAAATGTTAAAAAAGTAAAAAAAAAAAAAAAGTCAGAAGCTTAACTGAGTAGCTACCCATGCATCCCACAGAAATTTTAATAAATAAAAACAAGCAAAACAATAAAAATATTAAAAGAATCACTTCTGTTCTCATCTGCCAGGGGAAAAAACTACTTTAACATTCTTAACATTTTAACATTTAAGACAGCTCCAGGCTCTGAGCTAGCTGTTAGCACAGAGCCCAACTCGGGGCTCGAACCCATGAACGGCAAGATCACGACCTGAGCTGAAGCCGGACACTCAATGGAATGAGCCACCCAGGTGCCCCTCAATTTGTTAATTTAAACTTTACCTGATCACAACCCAGATTAAAACTCCCGAGTAGTTTCCATTTACCCTCAGAGCCTAATCCAAAAACCCAAAGTGTCTCATCAAATATGGACTCATATCTCATTTGTCACTACATCCCCCAATAAATATACTTGGCACGCAAACTGAAGGGAAGAGAACAAGTTGTGCTTTTATCTGGAGAAATACCTTTCTAGGCAGAGGAAATAGCACATTCGA
This sequence comes from Suricata suricatta, assembly GCF_006229205.1. Lineage (NCBI taxonomy): Eukaryota > Metazoa > Chordata > Mammalia > Carnivora > Herpestidae > Suricata > Suricata suricatta. Next base: position 96,367,888 of record NC_043709.1, read on the forward strand.
AGGCCTAAACTAGGGCTGTTCTTGGCTTGTTCACTAAAAAGCATGGCAACCCGATGGAATGGAGCAAAGTAAGTGAAGGGAAGGGTTAGTAGAAATCTAAAAGGTAGCAAGGGATCAAATCCTGTAGGATTTTATAAGTCATTAATAAAGTCTTTGACTTTCACTCTGAAAGAAATAGAAAGGTATTGTCAAGTTTTGAGTAATGGAATGCTATTATCTAATTTACATTTTACTCTTCTTTAATTGTTTATTTTGAGAAAGAGAGGGTCGGAGAGCACAGGAGTGCAAGCATGCTGGAGGGAGGGGCACAGAGAGGGAGAGAGAATTCCAAGCAGGATCCATGCTACCAGCACAGAGCCTGAACCGGGGCCCCAACTCATGAATTGTGAGATCCTGACCCGAACAGAAACCGAGAGTCAGATGCATAACCAACTGAGCCACACAAGTGCCCCTCTAATTTATATTTTAAAAGGACTACTCTGCTATGTTGGAAGCAGACTACAGGGTGGGAGAGGCAAGACAAAAGCAGAGAAAGTTATGAACTATATCTAGTTTAGAGATAATGGTAGTTAAGAAGTGGTAATATTCTGAGAATCTTGAAGAAAGAAAAGCAAGATTTCCGAGAGATTGAGTTTGGGCTCAGAGAAAAGGAGGAGAGTCAAAGATGCCACCAAGGTTTTTAACTCAATCAGCTGGACCCGTGGAGATGGCACTGCTCAAGTGGGGGGCTGAGAGTAGATCATGTTTCCATGGATGTGACTGAGTCTGGGAATTTCACGTTTGACTTAAGTTACCTAGTAGACATCAGGGCGGAAATACTGAATCGAGAGTTGGATATATGAGCCTAGAGATAAAGATCTGGCAGTAATTAGCATTTGGGTAATTAGCATTTGGGTGGATACTCCTTGAGATTGGATTACCGAGGCTAGGATCCTGTATATAGAGAGAGGAGAGAAGAGACTGAGGGATTTAATCATGAGTGACTCTGCAGGACTAAGGCTGGGGAGAGGTGAGAGGAAAGAGAAGGAACAAAGAAAACTCTGAAGGAGCAGCCACTGATATAAAAGGAACCTCAGGAAAGGATGGTGTCCTGGAAACCATGAGAAGAAAGCTTTCTCCAGGTGGAGAGGACTCCTGACACTTCAAAAGCTCCTGATACTTCAAGTAAGATGGGGATTGGGAGTTGATCATAGCGTTCTGCAATGTTAGCATTATTAACTTGTGACTAACAAGGGGAATATCTGTGGCGGTTGGATGTGAAAGCCTGACCGGATTAAATTCAAGAAAAGAGGAGGAAATTAAAAGAGTTTTGCTATAGGTGTACCTGGATGGCTCGGTCGGTTAAGCTCAGGTCATGATCTCACAGTTTGTGGGTTTGAGCCCCACGTCAGTCTCTGTGCTGACAGCTCAGAGCCTGGAGCATCTCCCTCTCTCTCTCCCCTCCTCCACTCCCACTCTGTCTCTCTCTCTGTTTCAAAAATAAATAAACATTTTAAAAACTTTAAAAAAAAGAAAATACAGAAATGGTGTGGAAGCAATAGAGGGATATGTGATTCAAGAGAGACGTGTTTTTGTTTTCCTAACCTGATATTAGGTACAGTATGTTCATATTGTGGTTAGAAATGATAAGGGAAGATGATGTAACTAATGGTTTGAATCCCACAAATTTGAAGTGGCAAATTTTAAAAGAGTTAGCATTTTGAATTTCAATTTCAATTATTTTTTAATGCATCTAAGCAATTTAACTGTAGTGTGGTCTAAAATCCTAGGCTATGTGAATGTTTTTAAAAATTGAGATATAACTTATAAGCCATAGAATTATTTCTTTTAAAGTGCAGAACTCAGTGGTTCTTTAGTACACTCATGATGTTGTACAACCATCACCACTATTTAATTTCAGAACATTTTCATCACCTTAAAAAGAAGCCTATTAGAGGCGCCTGGGTGGTTCGGTCAGTTAAGCATCTGGCTCTTGCTTTTGGCTCAAGTCATGATCTCATGGATCGTGAATTTGAGCCCCATGTCGGGCTCTGCGCTGATACTCTAGGGTCTGCTTTGGATTTTCTGTCTCCCTCTCCCTCTGACCACCCCCCCACCCCCAGGCTGTCTCTGTCTTTCTCAAAATAAACAAAGTTTAAAAAAAAAAAAAAAAGAAAGAAAAAGAAGCCTATAATCAGACATTCCCCATTCTGCCCTACTTTAGTTCCTGACAACCACTAATCTATTTTCTGCAGATTTGCCTCTACTTGACATTTCATATACACAGAATCCTATAGTATATGACCTTTTTTGTCTGGCTTCTTTCAGTTAGCATATTTTCAAGTTTCATTTACACTGAGCTTGAATTAATAGTTTGTTTTGTTTGTGGCTAGATAATATTCCATTGTATAGATACACTATATTTCATCTATTCATCAGTTGGTGGCCATTTCAATTGTTTCTACTTATTGGCTATTATGAACATTGTTGCTATGATCATTCAAGTAACAAATTTTTGTGTGGGCGTATGTTTGCATATCTCTTGCATATAGTACCTAAGAGAAAAATTGCTGGGTCATCTGGTATCTGTATGTTTCACTTTTAGAGAAAGTTTGTTCTGCCTCTATTTAGATGTTCATGTGGGTTTTTTTTACCTCTATTCTACTGACACATTACACTGATGGATTTTCATAATATCAAACCAACCTCACGTTTCTGCGATAAATCCCACTTGGTCACAGGGTATAATCCTTTTTATACATTGCTGGCTTTGAATTGCCAGCATTTTGTTGAAGATTTTTTACTCTTGATATTCATGAAGTTTGTTAATCAAGAGTTTCTTGAAATATCGCCGTCTGGTTTTGGCATCAGGGTAATCTCTATCAGTTGACTTAAAGTAGGTAAGATTATCCTACCATAATCTTAAGCCTGAGTAAATCTAATTCAGCTTAATTCAATCAATTAAGGGTTGTTTTGGGGTTTTTTTTAGTGTTTATAGAGGAGGGGGAGCAGAAAGAGACAGAATCAACACATGGCTCAATCTCACCAACTGGCCGATCACTTCCTGAGCCCAAATCAAGAGTTGGATGCTCAACCAACCGAGCTATCTGGAGGCCCCAATCAATTAAGGCTTTAAGAATACAGGCAACCGGGTGCCAGGGTGGCTCAGTCGGCTAAGTGTCCGGCTTTGGCTCAGGTCATGATCTCACAGTTTATGGGTTGGAGCCCTGCGTCGGGCTCTGTGCTGACAGCTCAGAGCCTGGAGCCTGCTTCAGATTCTGTGTCTCCCTCTCTCTCTCTGACACTCTCCTGCTCACACTGTCTCTCTCTCTCTCTCTCTCTCTCTCTCTCTCTCTCTCAAAAATAAATAAACATTAAAAAAAAGAGAGAGATTAAGTACAGACTGAGGTTCCCTGAAGGGAACAAATTCTGCCTGTGGAGAGCTGCTTCTGATGACTGTTCTGACAGCTGTCCTAAGGATTTCAGACTTGCCTGGACAGTTCCCACCACCGTGCAAGCCAACTCCTTGTAATAAATCTCTTAATACAGATCTCCTACTGTAACAAAGGGTAATTAATACTGGCCTCGTAGACCTCAAAGAATGAGTTGGGAAGGGTTCCTTTCTCTTTTGTTTTTTGGGGAAGTTTGTGAAGTATTTAATTATTATTTAAATGTTGGTATTTCCCTGGTGAAACCATTTGATTATGTGAACATGTATAAGATCTGTTCTTTTATCCAAGAAATCTGTTCTACTTTATGTGTTAATTTGAAGTAGTTCTTTTATTTCAAATATACCTGGAACATCTTTCCATGTTAGTATTTTTTTTTATCTACTTGTTATTTTTTCGTTGCTGCATTATATTCCATAGTATAATACATGAGTACTTTATTGTTGTTGTTTTGGTTTTGGTTTTTTTTTAGTTTGGCAGATCAGAGTTTAAATCCTAACCAGCAGTGCAAGTTTGGACTGCTCCTATCAGCTATCTATCGATCAATTGATCAATCATCTATCTATTGGTATATTGATCTATCATTTATCTATTGATATATCATCTGTCAGTCAATCATCTATCTATTGATCTACCTATCCATTGATCTATCATCTATGTATGTATCTATAGATCTATTGATTTATCATCTAGGTATCTATCATTTATTGATCTACTGATCTATCAATCTATCTATCATCTATCTGCGGGACTACAATAGAACTGTGGATAAAAGTTGGGATTTATGTGCTTGTGTTCTTTCAGTGGTGCTCACCTGATCCACATGCCCTTGCATGATATCAGGTCTTCTGTTTTTGTTTTCTTTGTTCCATCTCCCCTTAGATAAACCTTGATTTTGGAATTTTGTTGAGGAAAAGCAAATGAAAACACAACAACACACAAATCTCCATGATTTTACTAGCCTGGCCATAGCATTCCCTATTGCAGCCATTTGTAGTCAGGAATCCTCAGTGAAAAGTAAAATTTTTCTAACAGTTATGGATTTTAGGGGCTCCTGGCTGGCTCAGTCAGTAGAGCATGTGACTCTTAATCTCAGGATCATGAGTTCAAGCCCCACCTTGGGCATGGAGCCTACTTAAAAATTAAAATGGATTAATTATTATGATTTTAGCAATAACAGAGTATAAGTTTGACCACAGCAGAGCTGAAGTTAAATGGGAAGAGAGGCTTTATTATATAAAGAACATATTATCTTCTGAATCAGAAACAGAGAATGAGTGTGCGCCTGTTATTTTTTTTTTCCTGCCTACCAGTGGCTGGCAGTTGAAATTAAGCAGGCTGTGTACTCTACTTAATTAGAGAAGGCAGAGACCATCTAAAGATAACAAGTCAGTTAAGAGTCCGACTTCGGCTCAGGTCAGGATCTCACAGTTTGTGGGTTGAGCCCTGTGTCAGACTCTGTGCTGACAGCTAGCTCAGAGCCTGGAGGCTGTCTTCGGATTCTGTGTCTCCCTCTCTCTCTGACTCTCCCCTGCTCATGCTGTCTCTCTCTCAAAACTAAATAAAACATTAAAAAATTGTTTTTTAAAGAGGACAAGATCCAGCCAATTGTAGATTACAAGAGAATTTAGGGCCACTGATTTCAGATTTGTTTTAATCTAGAAATTTGAATTTTGAGGTTGAATCTCTTGGTTGTTTTTTTTTTTTTTTAAGATTTTATTTTTAAGTAATCACTATACCCAACATGGGGCTCAAACTCACAACCTCAAGATCAAGAGTCATATGTTCTACAACTAAGCCAGCCAGGCACCCCGAATCTTAATTTTTTGAATCGTGACCACACAGTCAAAATTTTATTTAAAAAAATACTTCACAGGGTGCCTGGCCAACTGAGTTGGTACAGCGTACAACATTTGATCTTGAGGTCATGAGTCTGGGCTCCACATTGGGGACAGAGTTTACTTAAAAGAATAAACAAAGAGGGCATTAAAAAAATAACAGAGTAGTCATCTGAATCAGATTTTATAAGATCATCTGATCCAGTAGATTTGGCATAGGGCTTAGGACACCTAAAATCATTGTTTCTTTATATGTAAGAGTTACCTAAAAATCCTCAATTTAAAAAAATATGTGAACCAGTAAGACTATTGCATAAATGAGGGGCACCTGGGTGGCTCAGTCGGCTAAGCATCTGACTTTTTAACTTTATTTATTTTGGGAGAGAGAGAAAAAAGGGCAGAGAAAGAGGGGGTGAAAGAATCCCAGGCAGGCTCTGCACCGTGAGCACAGAGCCCAATGTGGGGCTCAAACCCATGAACCGTGAGATCATGACCTGAGCCAAAACCAAGAGTCAGACACTCAAATGACTGAACCACCCAGGCGCACCCTGCACATTTCTTTTCTTAATATAAAGTAATTAAGTTTCCATATATGAAAGCTGGTGTTTGGGAAGTAAAAGGGCAAAGGGTAGCCCAGGATACCAGCAATGGAAGATGTCGAGAGCAGAAATGATCCAGGATATGCAACAACGGCTGTACCACCAAGTACACATACCTCATCCATATCACCCAAGCATAGAGACCTGTAAATATCTATCACTTTCAACAATAAAAGCAAATGTTTATTGAATTCTTAGCCTTGGTACTGTGTTTAGCACTCTTGGACCTCACAACAATCATGAGGGGTCTATTTTCAGCCAAGGAGATGAAATACAGAGAGGAATAGTCGATTGTTCACAGTCACAAGATCATTAATTGCAAAACTAAAGCCAAGTAAACTCTGAGTTGAATAGTGCCCTCCAGGATGGATATGGGGTTGTTTGGAAATTGGAGGCCTGGAGGAATGGGAAACACAAGTGTTGAAACCAGTGTTAGGGGCTTCTGGGAGAAAAACGATAAAAGTTTTGTTTGCTAAATTATAATGCATAAATTAAAACGGCCTCCTAAATCTTCAAGGAAATGTTTACTGTCTCTTGTGAATTAACAAAGGATAAAATTGTATATCACTGTGTTTGCTTGAGAGATCAAACTGTGGGAAAACCACACATTCAAATACGTTGAAATCGGGAGCGAATGCAACCAATCCTGTACTAGTGATTGCTGAAATTTTAGTCATAAAAAAAGTCTTTGTATTTTATTTATTGGTCTGTTTTTGTAGCAAGCATGTTACTTGGAAACATTTTTATTATCTACTAATTTCTTTTTATTGTCTATATTTTAAGCAAAAACAGAGCAATGAGGTTAAGTTGTGAATTCTGTAAGTTTAATGGTATTTTTTTTTCAAATTAAAAACATTCTGGGGGTGCCTGGGTGGCTCAATTGGTTAAGCATCCAACTTTGGCTCTCGTGGTTTGTGAGTTCAAGCCCCACGTTGGGCTCTGTGCTGACACCTCAGAGCCTGGAGCCTATGTCTCCCTCTCTCTCTGCCCCTCCCCACTTCATGCTTTATGTCTCTCTCTTTCTCTCTCAAGAATGAACAAGCATTTTTTTAATTTTTAAAGAAATATTCTGAAAAATAGCAAGTGCAGTCATTTACATACAAGAGCTTTTGCGTGATTCCTACAATATGCTTTTTATCTCTTTCAGGACTTCTCTTAGATAAAACTGTCTGGTGCTGAGAATTGTTTTATCTCTAAACCTCAAGCAAAGCATCTAGGAGAGAAAACAGTCATGGACCTACATCAGCAAGCTCATGACAACTTCACAAAATCAACAAGTTGGAGTAAGTGCACATTAAGTAGAAATCAAATAATAAGCAAATTTGTTATTCCTTATCATTTATTCCATTCCTAATCATTCTTGTTCCTAGAAGTAAATCATAGAAAGTCATTACTGGAGTGCCTGGATGGCTCAGTCGGTTAGGCGTCAGACTCTTGATTCAGCTCAGGTTCCCACGGTACGTGTGTTCGAGCCCCATAGCAGGCTCTGTGCTGACAGTGAGGAGCCTCCTGGGGATTCTCTCTCTCCTCTGCCCCTTCCCCACTGGCTGGAGCATGCACTCTCACTAAATAAAATAAGTAAGGCCACACAGTCACATCTAGTTCACAGAATCCCTGGATTGGCTTGAACTGCAATGTGATTCATCTGTGGAGGAGGATGATATTCATGGCAGGAGCTTCAAAGACAATGTGAGTTTAATACTACAATCTTTAGCCCAACATGCACAATATATGGATGACCTGCAATATCTCTGGGGCACAAAGACACACGCAAAAGACTTCCATAACCCAGATGCTCCTCAGTGTGCGGTGTTCCATGGAATTATTAACATGGTAGTTGCACTAATTCATTTAAACATACATTCCTTTTGCACGAGGGAATATACGGCATAAAACGCAAAAGTCCCCCATTCACTGGATGTTTTCTTTATTCCTCTTTGTTTCTTTGTTTTTAATTTCTTTTTAATTTAATTTTAAGTAAAACTCTATGTCAAATGTGGGGCTCAAACTCACAACCCCGAAATCAAGAGTCCCCTGCTTGGAGCACCTGGGTGGCTTGATCAGTTACGCTTCCGACTTCAGCTAAGGGCATATCTCACTGTTTGTGGGCTCTGTGCGGCAGCTCAGAGCCTGGAGCCTACTTCAGATTCTGTGTCTTCTTTGCTCTCTGTCCCTCCCCCACTCGTACTCTGTCTCTCCCTCATCAAAAATAAGTAAACATTAAATGCGGGGGACCAGCCCACGCACCACTGTCTAAGGGTAGGGGGTTGGTGTCAGCGCAGTATCTATAAGAAAGAACACAGACAAAGTGAATGGCAGCAAGATTGCACTTTACTGCGATGCTTAGTGTCTTATATGCCAGAGGTGATTATATCATTCTTCTACTGATTACATTGTTTATAATTTTAAGGTTTTGGGTGAGAATCACATGTTCCAGAAAAGATTATTATTTTCACGGAAGAGAAAACAGAAAATCAAAAACAGGAACGAAGTACAATACAGAAGATCAAAAAACATAATTCATCACTCAAAATACATCAGCGGGGGTCTTGTTCTACGTATATAGTATAGTATTAACCGAAGCTTAAGAAAAGGTCATTTTTCTTTAAAGGTTTGAACAATAGTCTGTGGGTAAGGTGCCCCTGACCAGGAAGGGAGTTTCAAAGAATCTTGCTCATATACCGAGACCATACTTAACAAAGTACTTGTGTAATAGGGAAACTCTTCCAGTCTCTGACCCATTCTGATCAAGAGGTCAAGCGCACATTTTCTTGAAAAAAGGAAAGCAGGGTCCCACGAGCCATGTGGCACTGTACACTCAGTCTCCCAGGAGAGTGACTCAATCCCGATCCTCAGCTGAGGGACCCCACTGCACCAGGGGCGCACTTTCCAGACAAGCTGGAGATACGTGCCTTCCTCTTGGTGACTTGCAGCGGGACAGGCCTTTGGGCTGGATGCGCCCCTGCAATTAAAAATTTTAAGAGTCCCATGCTCTACCAACTGAGCCAGCCAGGTGCCCTCATTCCTCTTTAAATTATATGGATAGTTCCTGTTAAATTATATGGATATCATTCAAATTCTCCTTCCATACCTGTACAGTCATGTATGTACATAATTTTACATACATGGGAATATACTAAAAAATGTATAATTTGCATAGTATTTCATATATAAAATAGAGGTATAACATATAGGCATATATACAAAATATAGGTATAAAATGCTTCAGCATTCATGGGACGCCTGCGTGGCTCAGTTGGTTAAGCATCAACTCTCAGTTCTGAGTCAGGTCATGACTGCACGGTTCTTGAGTTCAAGCCCCACATCAGGCTGGGCGCTGACAGCATGGAGCCTGCTTGGGCTTCTCTCTCTCTGTCCCTCCCCTGTTTGTGCTCTCTCTCTCTCTTTCTCTCTCTCAAAATAAATAAAAAATACTTCACCGTTTTTCCATTGATGAACCTTAGTTTAAAAAAAATTCCATTACTGGGGTGTCCAGCTGGCTCAGACAGCAGAGAATGTGACTCTTGATCTTGGGATTGTGAATTTGATCCCTACTTTGGGTGGAAAGATTACTCAAAAATTTAAACATCTTAAAAAAAAATAACATTGCCTCTAATAAACAATCCTTTTACAATAAGGATGTTACAATAAACATCCTTTTATATACAAATTTGTGCTAAGGAGCAAGTATTTCTTGAATTTGCTGGATCAAAGTCTGTACCTTTTACACCTTGTCAGGTACTTCCAAATTACCTTCAGAAAGGTTTGTACTGGCTTGGACTCTCACAAATAGGGTGTAACAGAGGTCATTTGAATATATGTTTTTCTCAAGTAGTTTTAGGAATAACTTAATTCCAATCAAAGTAAAAAAGATGAGCAAATGATTAATAGTTGATTTAGGTTTTTAACTATTACCATATAAAAAGGGAGGCCAGGGGCACCTGGGTGGCTCAGTTGATTGAGTGTCCAACTTCAGCTCAGGTCATGATCTTGCAATTCATGAGTTTGAGCTCTGCATCAGGCTCACTGACTGGAGCCTGCTTTGGATTTTCTGTCTCCCTCTTTCTTTGTCCCTCCCCCACTGTGCTCTCTCTCTCTCAAAAATAAATAAAACATTAAAAAATATGTAGTGCTTGAAATATGCAAAAACATATTTGATACACACTTAATTTATAAGGAAATCAATGACATGAACATGCAAATAAAAACATCTTATAAGATATAAAACTTTATATTAATATACACCATGTATTAAATAATGTAGTAACATAGCATTTACCAGTATAAGTATAGCATCATCCATACATTTCATCTACTTATATGTATGCTGCCTCTATCCTATGCTGTTTTTCCAACCATCTTCCTGAATTACATACACTATTGCCTTAGTTTTATAAATTACTGTGTACTTTGGGACTCGTTGTTTTTACACAAAATATGTTTGTAAAATTAACTGTAGTTTAGGGGCGCCTGGGTGGCTCAGTCGGTTAACCGTCCAGCTTTGGCTTAGGTCATGATCTCACGGTTCATGGGTTCGAACCCCGCATCAGGCTCTGCGCTGACAGCTCGGAGCCTAGAGCCTGCTTCAGATTCTGTGTCTCCCTCTCTCTCTAACCCTCCCTTGTTCGTGCTGTCTCTCTGTCTCTCAAAAATAAATAAAATTAACTGTAGTTTAATGTAGCTTTAATGCATTAACTTCATTTTGACAATGGACATTGGATTATTTCTACTTCTGTTTTTTCAGCCAATGCTATTCCACTTTTTTTTTTTTTTAAGATTTTATTTTTAAGTAATCTCTACGCCCACCATGGGCTCGAACCACAAAATCAAGAGTCCCAGGTTCTACTGACTGAGCCAGCCAGGTGCCCCTGTTACATTCTTATTCACATTTCCTGATGCACATCTGCAAGTGATTCTCTATGTAGATACCAAGGAAAAGAGAATGTATAATTTTCTTTCTTTTTTTTTTTAAATGTTTTAGTTTTGAGAGAGAGAGACAGAACATGATCAGGGAAGGGGGCAGAGACCACAGAATCTAAAGCAGGCTCTAGGCTCTGAGCTGTCAGAACAGAGCCCTTTGTGGGGCTTGAACTCCCAAACTGCAAGATCATGACCTGAGCTGAAGTTGGACACTCAACTGACTGAGCCACCCAGGCACCCTGAGAATGTATAATTTTCTAAGAATGTGTTAACTTGTTTTCTAAACAACTTGAATTGATTTACACACTTCCACCAAAAATATAAAAATGTTCTTTTAAAAAAGTTTTCAGGGGGCGCCTGTGTGGCTCAGTCAGTAGAGCGTCCTGATTCAGCTCAGATCATGATCTCATAGTTCGTGGATTTGAGCCCTGCATCGGGCTCTGTGCTGACAGCTAGCTCAGAGCCTGGAGCCTGTCTTCAGTGTCTGTGTTTCCCTTCTCCCTCTTTCTCTGACCCTTCCCTGCTCATGCTGTCTCTCTCTCTCTCTCTCAAAAGTAATAAAAATGTAAAAAAAAAAAAAAGTCTTCAGGGGTACCTGGGTGGCCCAGTTGGTTAAGCACCAACTTCACAGTTCATGTAATGATCTTGCGGGTCATGAGTTCGAGCCCCACGTTGGGCTCTGTGCTGACAGCTCAGAGCCTGGAGCCTGCTTCAGATTCTGTGTCTCCCTCCCTCTGCCCCTCCCTCATTTGCTCTCTGTTTCTCTCTCTCTGTCTCAAAAATGCATAAACATTAAGGAAAATTTTTTAAGTTTTTGTCAACCTACCACTAACACTTGGTATTATTAGATATCTTCCTTTCTGTGTCTCCTGCAGGAACAAAATGACATTTCATTTTTATCTTCATCTTAATTACTACTGAGGTTAAAGTTCTTTCTAAAATATTGGCCACTGAGAGCTATTCTCACTCTTGTCCCCACTCCACTTTTTTTTTTTTTGGATTGTTTTTCTTTTATTTATTGATTAATGGGAATTCTCAGTATATTATAGATACCAATAATTTATCAGTATCCTGTCCCAGACATTTTCCCTTGATTTCTGGCTTTCTCTTCACTTTACTTATGGGATCTTTGGTAACTAGCAGTTTCAATTTTAATATAAATTTTATCAACCCTTTCTAGCAGTATTTATTAAATAGCTTATTATGATCTATAATTCTCCTCTATCATGAATCAACTTTTCATTATATCCATGGATCTGTTTCTAGACTCTCTTTCAGTTCCTGTAGTTAATTGGTCCAACTGTACAACACTACTTTATTGTCTTCATTACTACTGCTTTACAGGCTGCCTGGGTGGCTCAGTCAGTGGAGCATGTGACTCTTGACCTTGGGGTTGTGAGTTCAAGCCCCACGTTGGTCATGGACCCTACTTAAAATTAATTACTACTTCTTTCTATTAAGTTCTTAATTATGTTCCTTTTCTTATATGCCTTGGTTATTTTTTTAAATCAACAAAATAAAAATAAATATATTTATTTATCTGAGAGGGTGTACAAGTGAAGGAGCAGCAGAGAGAGAGAGGAGAGAGAGAACCCCAAGCAGGCTCCATACTACCAGCACAGAGACCAATCTAGGGCTGAAACTCATGAACCATGAGATCATGACCTGAGCCAAAAATCAGGCACTTCTAGAACATGTAACTTTTTTTTTTTTTTTATGTCTTTTATTTGTTTTTGAGAGACAGAGACAGTGCGAGCAAGGGAGGGTCAGAGAGAGGGAGACCCAGAATCTGAAGCAGGCTCCAGACTCTGAGCTAGCCATCAGCACAGAGCCCAACGCAGGGCTTGAACCCACAAACCGTGAGATCATGACCTGAGCCAAAGCCAGCCGTTCAACCAACTGAGCCACCCAGGTGCCCCTAGAACATGCAACTCTTGATCACAAGGTCATGAGTTCAAGCCCCACATTGAATGTAGAGCTTACTTAAAATAATCATAATCATTGGGGCACCTGGGTGGGCTAAGTGTCCAACTTTGGCTCACATCATGATCTCATGGTTGGTGGGTTTGAGCCCCGTGTCCGGCTCTGTGCTGACAGCTCAGAGCCTGGAGCCTGCTTCAGATTCTGTCTCCTTCTGTCTCTGCCCCTCTCCACTCATGCTCTGTCTCACTCTATCTCTCAAAAATAAGTAAATGTAAAAAAAAAAGGTTTTTAGGGGCGCCTGGTGGCTCAGTCGGTTGGGTGTCCGGCTTCGGCTCAGGTCATGATCTCACAGTTCGTGGGATCGAGCCCCGCATCGGGCTCTGTGCTGACAGCTCAGAGCCTGGAGCCTGATTCAGATTCTGTGTCTCCCTCTCTCTCTCTGATCCTCCCCTGCTAGCGCTATCTCTCTCTGCCTCTCAAAAATAAATAAAAAACATTTAAAAAAAAAGTTTTTTAATCATAATCATGATCATTATCAATAATAACAATCCTAGGAAAACCAAACCATATGACCATATTTCTAAAAACTATATTTTACCAAAATTCTCATAAGAGGAAATAAAAAAAACTGAATAGTCCTTTAAGTAAGGTAATTCATAACTTATTTATATCATGATAACTTACTTTTTAACGTAAAAATGGGAGGTTAATTTCAATACATAGCCCCTTTCCTTAATCAGTCTATATTTAAATCCAAAAGTAAATTATTAATTTTTTTAATGTTTATTCATTTTTGAGACACAGAGCATGAGTTGGGGAGGGTCAGAGAGAAAGAGACACAGACAGAATCTGAAGCAGGCTCTAGGCTCTGAGGTATAAGCACACAGTGTGATGCAGGTCTCAAACTCACAGACCATGAGATCATGATCTGAGCCAAAGTCAGACACTTAACCAACTGAGTTACCCAGGAGCCCCCAAAAGTAAATTACTTTTAAATTTAAAAATTTTGGGGGGTGCCTGGGTAGCTCAGTCGGTTAAGCCTCTGACTTTGGCTTAGGTCCTGATCTCATAGTTTATGGGTTCGAGCCCTGCGTTGGGCTCTGTGCTGACAACTAGCTCAGAGCCTGGAGCCTGTCTTCAGACCCTGTGACTCTTTCTCTGTCTGACCCTCCCTTGCTCATGCTCACTCACTCTCTCTCTCTCTCAAAAATAAATAAACACATTAAAAAATGAGAAAGAGAGACAGAGTGTGAACAGGGGAGGAGTAGAGAGAGGAGAAGACACAAAATCCAAAACAGGCTCCATGCTCTGAGCTGTCAGCACAGAGCCCGATGGGGGCCTCAAACTCACGAATGGAGAGATCATGACCTGAGCCAAAGTCGGGCGCTGAGCTATCCAGGCACCCCACAATGATTTTTTTAAATAAAAATCTCCACTGGTCTTGAGAACTTGCCTTTTTCTCTTAGTTTTTCCAACAATGTAATGTAATACTTCATGAAAATCAAATATATTCCCACACTGAGGAATGTTGACTATGATCTAAAAGTCAAATTTAGCTGCAGTTCAATTTTATTCCACAGATTTTGTGATACAGAAAGAACCAGCTGTGCTTTGTGATGGAAATCCAGAGCAATCAAATAAGAATCATAATCATGATGAAAGAAAGGGAAAGGAAAATTGGAAAGAAAGAGAAGAAGAAAAAGAAGAGGAAGTAGAAGAGAAACAGGAAGAGGACCAAGAAGAAATGGGAGAGGAAATTGAGGAACGGCCCCAGGAAAGATTAGTCAGTAAACCGCTCATGAACACTCTCTGGGCAACATTTAAGTTAAACAAATGCCCCACCATAGGAGACAACCAGTCACTTGCATTTGAATTTAACATGACAGTAAAACAGGTATGACAACATATTTTCTTTATTGACAGAGTCACCTGTTTAGTACTTTTACCCATGTAGGCCAATGTCCTTATTCCTTGATTCATCACTTCCCCACCTTATTTTTTTGCAGATAAACAAATGGTTTCGTAAAAAGAGGAAGAAATACAATAAAGTGATGTGCAAGCGGAAACTTAAGAAGAGACCTAAGAGGTAAGAATGGGTTATATGTAGAATACTTAGTTGTAAGGAAGTAAAAAAGGAATATACTGGGGCGCCTGGGTGGCTCAGTCAGTTGCGTGTCTGACTTCAGGTCAGATCATGATCTCGTGACCCATGAGTTTGAGCCCTGCATTGGGCTCTGTGCTGACAGCTCAGAGCCTGGAGCCTGCTTAAGAGTCTGTGTCTCCCTCTCTCTCTGACCCTCCCCGGCTCATGCTCTGTCTCTCAAAAATAAATAAACATTAAAAAAACATTTTTTTAAAGAAAAGAAAAAAGAATATATTGACTTTTAGAGACAGATTGTGTTCCCAGAGTTATTGGATATCCCATAAACTTTTTAATGTTCCACCATTCCCACTCGGTTCCGGCCAGAGGTTTGAATACTGAGTGTTGTGAGAGGTCAAATTGCTGTCAGATATGGCCTATGGGCGTGGGTATGAACATGATCATAATAAACTGGAACTTCCAGATTATAAACAAGGGAAGATAAAAGGCACTCCATTAGAAACTGTCTAGGAGAAGCTAGCTGAATGAGGGCTGAGGGATCCACTGGGCCACAATGAAACTTGGAGGTACATGGGTGGCTTTGCAATGTTTCCTTGGCTGGTGCATTATTAAGAGGACTCAAATAGGGATTTGCTGCATTTGTGGTGGCTGTAGGGGCTGACTACACGCTGGAGTCCCAGAATAAAGGTAAGAAGCATTACTGAAGATAATACCTGGAAGTATCTTAAAGGCTTCTGATCTGTTATAAAAATAAGATTTCTTCAATGTAGCCTACTCATTTGTGTGTTTTCCCTTAAAGAATACTACTAAGATTTAATAAAGTAAGAATACATGTTAAAAAAGGTGGCTCCGTCGGTTGAGCATCTGACTTCGGCTCAGGTCATGATCTCATAGTTCGTGAGTTTGAGTCCTGCATTAGGCTCTGTGCGGACAATTCAGAACCTGGTGCCTGCTCTGGATTCTGTGTTTCTCTCTCTCTCTCTCTCTGCCCCTCCCCTGCTCACACTCTGTCTCTGTCTCTGTCTCTCCAAGATAAAAAAAACATTAAAAAAAAATTTTTTTTAAACTAGGGAGAGTGCCTGGGTGGCTTAGTTGGTTAAGCATCTAATTCTTGGTTTCAGCTCAGGTTATGATCTCCAGTTTTCTGAGATCCTGCCCTGAGTTGGGCTCCGTGTTAACAACAGGGAGCCTGCTTGGGAGTCTCTCTCCCCTTCTCTCTGCCCCTCCCCTGCTCTCTTGTTCTCTCTCTCAAAATAAATAAGCTTAAAGAAAGAAAGAAACTTTTCAGGTTCCAGCCAGTGACACAAAGAACCATTGATTGGCCTATTTGTTATTCTTCCCAACACACAAAAATGCATATGCACACAACAGACAAGACACCATTTACCACGGAGTCATATTAGCAAATATACAACTACAGCCATTACATGTTTATTGAATTAATAATATTGTCTTTTTTTGTTCCTTAGGTGCTGAATGTTGATGACGCTTATCCTTTCTGTGTTACCTATTGGCAGGCAGAAGCTCATATGAGTGGAAAAACTTAAGAACAACATCAACATTTTTTGAAGCATTCGACCGGATTGTATATAGGATTTTTACGTATTATTTGTGTATATGTATATACACAATTTTAAATGTATTACTTCATTGATCATCACTCTAAACCACAAATGAGCAAACTGAACTGCTGAAGAATAATGTGATTTTATCAGGGCACCTGGGTGGCTCAGTGGGTTGAGCGTTGACTTCGGCTCAAGTCGTGATCTTGCTGATCGTGAGTTCAAGCCCCGTGTCAGGCTCTGTGCTGGCAGCTCAGAGCCTGGAGCCTGCTTCAGATTCTGTATCTCCCTTTCTCTCTGCCCCTCCCCTGCTCATGCTCTGTCTCTCTCTAAAAAATAAATAAACATTTAAAAAATATTTAGTGTGATTTCATCAACAAGTACCAGTCGCTCTCTTGGCCTTCGCCACACCACTGAAGTTGCCATGGGCCACTGACCCGCCCAGTGTTACTGGTATTGTAATAACAAGTCGTGTTTAAAGTCCCCTTTCTGCAGAGGTACCTCTGCTAAAATCCAAATCTTTGACCTGGAGGGTCAAAGTGGATGACTTCCCACCGTGAGGCCAAACAGTGTCAGATAAATACAAAGAGTTCCCCTCTGTGGCCCTGGGAGCGGCCCTTATTTCTGCCACCAAGGACATGGTGAAAAGCTGTGGCAGTGATCCCGACTTACCAATAAGCTGTTGCCTGCGCTGGGGCTGCTGGCAAACTCCAGACAAGTATGTTGGATGCTTTGGGGAAGTCCCAGGGCACAGTGGCCAGGGTCCACATTAGCCATGTCATCCTGTCCATCTGTACCAATCTACAGGGCAAGGAGCATGTGATTGAGGCCATATGAAGGGCCAAGTTCAAGTTCCCAGGCCACCAGAAGATCCACATTTCCAAGAAGTGGGACTTTACTAAGTTTAATGTGGATGCATTTGAAGACATGGTGGCTGGAAAGTGACTTATCCCAGATGGCTGTGGGTCACGTGCATTCCTAATTGTGGCCCCCTGAACAAATGGTGGGCTCAGCACTCTGAGAACTCCAGTAGCATTACCCCCTTCTTATTCATGCCCACCAATAAATCCTACTTCTGAAATGCCCAGAACTCGGGAGACCCCCCCAAAAAATGAACCACCAGAGTCCAGAGTCAAAGCCAAACAGCAAAGATCGTTTATTTCAGGTTCGAACCCGGACCTCTGCTCACTCCCAGCTGGTATAGCGGAGAGAGAGAGAGAGCCCCGTGCAGGCGGCTCACGTCCTTTTTATAGGCTGGCCCAAACAAGTCAGGG
>NC_043709.1:96385632-96423147 GCF_006229205.1 Suricata suricatta
GCCCCACAACTCTTAGGTTCCTCACTTCCTGTAAGAAAAAAACAAGGGGGTGCCTGGGTGGCTCAGCAGGTTGAGTGTCCGGCTTCAGCTCAGGTCATGATCTCACGGTTTGTGGGTTCGAACCCCGTGTCAGGCTCTGTGCTGACAGCTAGCTCAGAGCCTGGGGCCTGTTTCAGATTCTGTGTCTACCTCTCTCTCTGACCCTGCCCTGCTTGTGCTATCTCTCTTTGTCTCTCAAAAATAAACAAAAAACAAAAAATTTTTTTAAAAAAGAAAGAAAGAAAGGGGGCACCTGGGTGGCTCAGTTAAACTTCAGACGCTTGATTTTGGCTCAGGTCATGATCTCATGGGTTCGTGAGTTCAAGCCCTACATCAGGCTCTGTGCTTGACAGTACAGAGCCTGATTGGGATTCTCTCTCCCTTTCTCTCTGCCCCTCCCCCACACCCTCTCTCCCTCTCAAAATAAACTTAAAAAAAAAAAACTTTTTTAAAGAAAAAATACCACTTCCGAAACAGCTGAGCCTCAATTTGTGCCTGCATCTCTCAGCTACACATGCTGCATTTTTGGTTATAACCTGGGAAATCTGCTAGGCTGCTTTGGATTCTGTGTCTCCCCTCCCCTGCTCATGCTCTGTCTCCCTCTCTCTCAAAAATAAATAAACATAAAAAAAATTTTTTAATATATTTATAAATAAATAGACTTTAAAGAAAAAAAATCTCAAAATGAGTCTCCAAACGCCCTGTGCTGGGGTGGTTGGATACAATGGGCAAAAAGTAGTTTTAAAAAATTCACAGAAGCGTGAGATAAAATACGACTCTTTGGTTATCCCCATTGATGCGTCAGGGGTGGTGATAGAGTCAGAGGTGAGGTCAGGGTTCTTCTGTACATATTATAATTCAGAATAGTAGCTTTGTAGTTTATGTTAAAAGCTGTATCAAGGTTATGTCTCCTAGATGGAGATCATCCCCGGAGGCTTGCTCTAGGCACCGGCCCTAACTTGGAACAGTGCTCAGACAACGGCACCCCTTTTTCTACTACTGCTGCCTCGATGGGGAACAGTGTTTATATCCATGAGACACTGATGGCCATGGGCCCTGCCTCTCAGAGGTGGCTCTGCAGGGTGGGCTACGGCCCCACCTGTCGTCCTGCCCCCTACCCTGACCTCCCCAGGCCCTGACCTCTCAGCGCCAGAGTCACAGTTGGCTGGACTGTGCAATCTTAGGTGCCAGAGTGAGAATTCCTCCCAGGCTAATAAAACTGCCTTCCTGGAGCCATGCTCCCATGTCCCAGGCCAGGGTCTATGCTTGTCCTCGGCTTCTTTGTCCCTTGTGCCTGAGGCTGTGGTGCCACACCTCCTGCTTGTGGTCAGCGCTGGGAACTGGGGCTAGTGATGCCCTCAGATGTCTAGCTTCACCCATCCACCGAATGTAACCCTCTTCCCAGCCCTTCCCCTGCCTCTGGCTCCTTCCAAGAGGGCTGAGCATTCCTCCCTTCCCTGGCTTGTCTTCTACCCAGGGATGGGGCCTGGACCTGCTGCTGACCCTTCTGTGCTGAGGAACTCTGCCTAAGGGCTCTGCTTGGCAGCTGTCTGCGCTCTCTGGCCTGGTCCAGGCCAGCCTGGGTGCCCACCCCAGGCTGGCCTCAGATCTAGGCAGGTGATAAGTGTGTGTGTTCCTGTGAAAACGAAAGAGACAGAGAGACAGAGAGACAGAAAAAGAGGGAGGGAGACAGAGAGAGAGAGAGGGAACAGAGAGACAGAAGGAAAGAAGCACAGGGCGTTGGAGGTGCTCAACACAAAGAAGGGGGGGGAAGGCAGTGGAGTGGGGAGGAGTTGCTCAGGGACTGAAGATTGGGAAACAACACAGCCAGGTCCCCTGCATTTAGCCCCTCAGTGTAGGGAGATAGATGGGAATGGGGAAGCTTTGCTGCTCCCTGCCCTGGGACCTTTTTTGGGGGGGTGGATAATTGGGGCCTGCTTGTTAGCCTCCCCCATAGAAATAGTTTATTGAGGTGAAATTCACATAAAATTAGCCATTTAAAAGTAAGTAGGGGTGTTTGGCTGGTTCAGACGATAGAGAATGTGACTCTTAATATGAAGCCCCTTATTGAGTGTAAAGATTACTTAAAAATAACATTAAAAACATAAATAAAATTTAACAAAGTTTGGGGCCTGAGTATCTCAGTCAGTTGAGCATCTCACTTTTTTTTTTTTAATTTTTTAAAAATGTTTTTAATTTATTTTTGAGAGACAGAGAGAGACATTGTGAGCAGGGGAGGATCAGAGAGAGAGGGAGACACAGACTCTGAAGCAGGCTCCAGGCTCTGAGCTAGCTGTCAGCACAGAGCCCGACACGGGGCTCGAACCCAAGAACAGTGAGATCATGACCTGAGCCGAAGCCTGACACTTAACCGACTGAGCCACCCAGGCACCCTGAGCATCTCACTCTTGATTTCGCCTCAGGTCCTCATCCCAGGGTCATGGGATTGAGCTCCTCAAAAGGCTCCAGGCTTAGAATGGAGCCTGGTTGAGACTCTGACTCTCTCTAAGATAAAAATGAATGAATGAATGAATGAATGAATGAATAAATGAATGAATGAAAATAAAAGTGAATAGTTCAGCAGCATTTAGTACATTCACTATCCGGTGCAACCACCCCTGTACTTAGTTCCAGAATATTTCCACTACCCCTAAATGATACCAGATTCCCATAAGGCCACATTCCCCATTCCCCCATCCCAGCTCCTGGCAACCAGTCTTTCTGTCTCCTTGAATTTACCAATTCTGGACATTTACATACGTATGTGACTCTTTGTGTCTGGATTCTTTTACTTAGCATAAAAGAAAAACTAATGTCAAGGTTATAAATATATTATGATTCTGTCCCTTGTGTGTGTATGTTTTTTAATCTCATCGTCCCTCTTATTAGCTCGCTGCCTTCAATTCAGATGTCACCTGTCAAAAGACTCCTTCCTCTCAGGCTAAGAACATGTTCAACTCTCTGATCCTGAAGGCAATGGTTACCACATCCCAGGTTAAAGCTGAGTGCAGGGTGCCTGGGTAGCTCAGTCAGTTAAGCATCAGACTCTTGAATTCGGCTCAGGTCATGCATGATCTTGAGATTTGCGACATTGAGCCCCCGCATCGGGTTCCTCCCTGACAGTACGGATCCTGCTTGTGATTCTCTCCCTCTCTCTGTCTCTGTCTCTCCTCTCTATCTCTCTCTCTGACCCTCCCCCACTCATGCTCTATCTCTTAAATAAACTTTAAAAAATTAAAAATTAAAAAAATAATAAAGTTGATTGCCAAAATCAAATGAGATACTGTTCATGAAGGTACCTTGCACCCTGCCATGCACTCTCTTGACTAAGTCATTATAATTTAGTAGCTCTAAATATTTAAGAGCCCCGTATATTCCAGATATGAATTAAGACCTTCTAAATACATACTTGAAGTTCATGGGGGAAAAAAAGCAAACCTTTCCTTGCCTTCCACCCTAACCGTGGGCTGTGATCTCCTGAATTTCCCCAGGGGAATCTGAAATTGGCCCCGACCCACGGAGGGCAATGAAAGATGGAAGCAAGAGGTCCATCACTCCAGATTACTAGGTGGCAGACTTAACAAGCAAGGGAATTTATTTATGAGCCTTGCTTCGGGCGGCCACAAGATGAATAGACCTCTGAAACTGCCTGTCAGAATCTTCAAAGTTTCTCTAGAGGCCTGAAGTGGCTTCAGTCACGTAGCCCATCCAGATGGTCTCAACAAAACCCCGTCCCCTGAAGGCTGTGTCCTTGCAGATGGCCCCCACTGTGGGAACAGTAAACAGAACATACATTCCAAGGACGTGGGAGGGGAAGAGGAGCCTCCAATTGCCCAGGGCCAGGTCACAGGTCAACCACGGATCACATCCTGCAAAACTACCTCTAGTGGGACAGGCTCTTACAATTTTACATGCCTCCCTTTACTTTACATGCTCCCTGAGCAGTCAGCAAAGGTTTTCATTAGCATAGAGATGGCACATTTGGTGGCTCTCTGGCTGCATTGGAGAGAGAAACTGTAGCAACAATATAGACACAGGCAAGAAAAACACAGATTAAGATAAAATCAGGAACAACTTTTTTTCTACCAAGAGTCCATGATTTATTAACTCTCTTAGGTTAGGGGTTGAATCATTCAGGTGCTCACTTGTGTTCTCATGTGATTTAATAAAGCTGACACCTCAGCGGACTCCTCGGGTAGAAGCACACGACATTGGCTTTGGAAAAAAAGCAGTAATGATGTCCAAGGCCAGTCTATTTGGGGGCACAGGTGTTCTCACTAGAGACATTTCAGTATTCAGTAAATACAAGCTTTGCCAGCTATCACTTAAGGTTGGTTGGGTAAATAGAGTAAGGGCTTCTCTGTGTGCTACATTTTTCTCCAGGCCAACACAGAGGGACAAAGATGGCAGCCAAATAATTGTACCAGAAAACAGAACATGCTCACCTGGCCTTGGGGAGAAGGAGGTTGATAGCTTTAAGAACTCAGCCTGGTTGTTCACACTGTACATGTCCGGGGCGGGGGGTGGGGGGGTGAGGACAGCACCGTTAAGTGTGAAGAGATGGACTAACGGTGAGATATGCCAGGCAGGGACGCTACCTTCTCCCCTCTCAAAGGTGCATGGGTGCATGTTCCGTTCCAAGTTGAGCATTTCAACTGGTGCAGCTTGAAGCAGGACAACAGGATCCCAGTGAGACTGAGTAGTTCCCCCTTACCCAGGGGTGAAAAGTAACTCACCCAGCCCCAATGGTACATCCCATAGAAAATTCTAGTATAGAAATGCTTTTCAGGCACAGTGGGGTTTGGTGTTTTCAGAAGCATAGCATACTTATCCAGAATAAGAACTGGGGCAATGGCTGTTTTCCACAATTTTGTTTTAAGTTTATTTGTTTATTTTGAGAGAGGCAGAGAGAGTGCAAGTTGGGGGAGGGGCAGAGAGAGGGAGAGAGAATCCCAAGCAGACACTGCAATGTCATTGCAGAACCTGGATCCCACAAACCATGAAATCACGACCTGAGCAGAAATCAAGAGTTAGATGCTTAAATGACTGAGCCATCCGGGCACCCTCCCATGGTTTTTACACATTAACAATACTGAGTGCTTCAGCAAGAGTCCCAGACTGTCCCACTAGAACAACAGGCCCTACTCGATGATTCAAAAGTATTACTGCGGGTCACCTGGGTGGCTCAGTCTGACTTCGGCTCAGGTCATGATCCCACTCATGGGTTCAAGCCCTGCATCAGGCTCTGGGCTGACAGCTCAGAGCCTGGAGCCTGCTTCAGATTCGTATTTCCTTCTCTCTCTGTCCCTCCCCTACTCATGCTCTGTCTGTCTCTCTCAAAATAAACAAACGTTCAAAAGATTTTTTTAAAGTATTAATCTCCAAGGCAGTACTTTAATCCACCCAGCCAAAGTGGTTTTACTAGTTAATAATTTAATCTGTTGCTTTAATATTCCATTTTTCCTCTCTACCAATCCTGCTACTTGCAGATTATAGGGGAGATGAAACCTCCATTCAATGCCATGTTCTTTTGCCCAGTCTTGGATATCACGACCTTTGAAATATGACCTCTCAAACACTGTCTATTCAGTGGGAGTACTTGGTTCTCAGCTTCTCTAATTTCTTAATAATGGCAACTTGGTTTGCACAGGGACAGGGAACAGCTTGGGTTCAAGCAGATAC
The DNA here is from genome assembly GCF_006229205.1 of Suricata suricatta. Lineage (NCBI taxonomy): Eukaryota > Metazoa > Chordata > Mammalia > Carnivora > Herpestidae > Suricata > Suricata suricatta. The sequence goes on from NC_043709.1 coordinate 96,391,354, forward strand.
AATGTCCATACAAAGGCATATTTAGAACCTCATTCCGAAGGAGGGGGCCAATATAGACTCTCTCTCTCTCTCTCTCTCTCTCTCTCAAAATAAAATAAAGACATAAAAAATTTATTTGCATAAAAAATTTATTTTGAGAGAGAGAGAGACAGAGAGTGAGTGGAGGAGGGGAAGAGAGAGAGGGAGACACAGAATCTGAAGCAGGCTCCGAGCTGTCAGCACAGAGCCCAATGTGGGGCTTGAACCCACTGACCATGAGATCATGACCTGAACTGAAGTCGGATGCTTAACCGACTGAGCCACCCAGGCACCCCTCCGCTTATATATTTTTTTTATGTTTATTTTTGATGGAGAGAGATAGAGAAAGACAATGCAAGTGGGCGAGAGGCAGAGAGAGGGGGAGACACAGAATCCGAAACAGGCTCTAGGTTCCAAGCTGTCAGCACAGAGCCCAATGTGGGGCTCAAAGTTATAAACTGCGAGATCGTGACCTGAGCTGAAGTTGAATGTTCAAGTGACTGAGCCACCCAGGAACCCCCACACCTATTTTGTTTTAATTAAAAAACATTGTTTTAAAGTAACCTCTACACCCAACGTGGGGCTCCAACTCCCAACCCCAGGGTCAAGAGTCACATGCTCCACTACCTAAGTCAGTCGGGTGTTTCTCTGTCCATATATTCTGACGTTACAAGGGCTTATTCCTGAATAGCCACCTCTTGGCTTCTCATTGTCGAAGCCATAGGGTAAATCCCTTTAGAACAGTCCAGTTGTCAGTTCCAAGCGTTAATGGCCAGGGTTTTTCAGTGATCATCAGACAAAGTGTTCGAAGTTCAACTCATTCATATGGTTCATTCCTGTTCCATCCAGATGGTGTCGCTGTTGGGCTGAATAGCAACTGCAGTCCCCAAAGGCAGACTGCCCCACTAGGTGCATCGGTAAACAAAGCACCTTCCTTTCTTTTCCACGTGCCACAGGGGCCACCACAAGAACAGGGGTGGGGGCATTGGGAGGATTTACATATTTTATGGACCTACTTGCACTGTATTTCTAGATAGAGTGGACTGCGGACAGGGTGTTCTGCTGCAAATTGGCATGCTTCTTAATCAAAGTGTGCATTTAAGCCATGGCAAATACACTTAATGGTAAAACATTAAAAATGTTCGCTTTTAGATTGGGAATAATTCACAGCTGCCCAGTATTCCCACTTCTGTTTAATACTGTATTGGAAATCTTAGTAAGTACAATAATGACACACATGAAAAAAATACAAGATACAGGAATTTGAAAAAGAAATATATGATTTGCATGATAATTATGTACATAAAATTTTTTAAATCTGCAGAAGAATAATTAGAATTTAAAAATTAGCAAGGTTGGGGCGCCTGGGTGGCTCAGTCGGTTAAGCCTCCAACTTCGGCTCAGGTCGGATCTCACATTTGTGGGTTCGAGCCCCACATCAGGCTCTGTGCTGACAGTTAGCTCAGAGCCTGGAGCCTGCTTCCAGTTCTGTGTCTCCTTCTCTCTCTGCCCCTCCCCCTCTCATGCTCTGTCTCTCTCTTTCTCAAAAATAAATAAAAACATTAAAAAAAAATTTTTTTTTAATTAGCAAGGTTGCTAGATCAAAAATCAGTATGTAAGGGCACCTGGGTGGCTCAGTCAGTTAAGTGTCTGACTTCAGCTCAGGTCATGATCTCATAGTTCATGGGTTTTGGGTTCGAGCCCTGCATTGTTCTCTGTGCTGACAGCTCAGAGCCTGGAGCCTACTTCAGATTCTGTGTCTCCCTTTCTCTCTCTCCCTCCCCTGCTCATGCTCTGTCACTCTCTTTCAAAATAAAATAGACATTAAAAAATTTTTTTTAATCAATATATGATAATCTATCACATTTTTTTAATTTTACTTTTGAGAGAGAGCGTGCACACACCTGTGCACATGAGCAGGTAAAGGTCAGAGAGAGGGAGAAAGAGAATTCAAAGCAGGCTTCCCACTGCCATCTCAGAGCCTGATGCAGGGCTCAAACTCATAAACCATGAGATCATGACCTGAGCCAAAATCAAGAGTTGAATCATTTGCCAACTAAGCCACCCAGGCACCCCAAAATTCTATCGTATTTCAACTTACAAGAGAAGAAAATAAAATTTAATAAAAGTATATAATGTACACCAGCATCAAAAAACTATCAAGGACCTAGAAACAGAGGTATCTACAGAGAAAACTATATTTTAATTTAAAATTTTAAGAAGGGTGCCTGGGTGGCTCAGTCAGTTAAGCATATGACTCTGAGTTTCATCTCAGGTCATGATCTCACGGCTTTGTGTGTTTGAGCCCCTTACTGGGCTCTGTGCTTGCAGTGTGGAGCCTGCTTGGGATTCTCCCTCTCTCTCTCTGCCCCTCCCCTACTCATGCTGTCTCTATCTTTCTCTAAATAAATAAATAACTTAAAAAAAATTAATAAGACAAGAGAGATAAATCTTTGTTGTATGACAACATCAATATTTTAAATGTGTAAATATCCTCCAAGTTTCTTTTTTTAAGTTTATTGATTTTGAAAGAGAGAGAGAAGGAAAGAGAGAGCAGAGGAGGGGCAGGGAGAGAATCCCAAGCAGACTCCCCACTGTCAGGGCTGAGCCTGATGCAGGGCTCAAACTCACAAACTCTGAGATCATGCCCTGAGCCAAGATCAAGAGTCAGATGCTTAACCAAATGAGCCGCCCAGGTGCTGCTACATCCTCCAAATTGATATGCATTCACTGTGGTCCCAAACAAAGTCTTAAAACATTTTTTTAAAAACTTGACTAAGGAGCACCTGGGTAGCTCAGTTGGTTAAACTTCCGACTTAGGCTCAGGTCATGATCTCACGTTTATGGGTTCGAGCCCTGCATCGGGCTCTGTACTGAGCGCTCAGAGCCTGGACCCTGCTTCCAATTCTGAGTCTCCCTCTCTCTCTGCCCCTCCCCGCTCATGCTCTGTCTCTCTCTGCCTCAAAAATAAATTTTAAAAAACATTAAAAAAAAAAACTTGACTAAATGACTCCCTATGTATGTGATGGACTTTGAGTCAATAATATGAGCCAAAAAATATGAGCCTAGACACTTGTTTAAAAGAAGAATAAAATCTGTGAACTTATTCTATTAGATATCAATATTTATTATAGTTATACCAATTAAGATGGTATAGCTCTGCACACAGGTAGGTAAGTAGACAAGTGAAACTGAATAAACGACATATATGTGGAGACTCGATAAAGGCAGCACTTAAGAAAAATGGGAAAATAATCTCATTAGCTGGTACTAGGACATCTTTATATCCATATAATCATCCATATGAAAAATAATAAACTTAGACTCCTACTTTACACCATACACAAACATCAGTTGCAGGTCATTCATAGATCTAAATGCGAAAAAGGCAATATAGTTGAATGAGGTTGGATCCTTACCTAACACCGTATATGAAAATTAACTGAACATGGATCAATGACCTAAATGTAAGGCCTAAAACCATAATCCCCTGGAAGAAAACATAAGGCAAAGCTTTCGTGATGTTGGAATTGGCAATGATTTCTTGGATACGACATCAAAAGTCACAGACAACAACAATAAAATACAGATAAATTGGACTTAACTTAAAATTGTAAAAACGTATGTGCACCGGAAGACAATAGTAACAGAGTAAAAAGATTACCCCCCTGGGGTGCCTGGATGGCATGGTTGGTCAGTTAAGCCCCCGACTTAGGCTCAGGTCCTGATCTCGTGTTGATGGGTTCGAGTCCCGCGTCGGGCTCTGTGCTGACAGCTCAAAGTCTGGAACCTATTTTGGATTCAGTGTCTCCCTGTCTCTCTGCCCCTCCCCCTCTCCTGCTTTGTTTCTATCTGTCTCAAAAATAAATAAAACATTAAAAAAAAAAAGGTTACCCCCAGAATGGGAGAAAATATCTATAAATCATAACTGATGATAAAGGGTTAATATTTAGACTATATAAGGAACTCCTAAAACTCATTAACAAAAAACAAACAATTCGTGGTACCTGGGTGACTCAATCGATTGAGCATCCAGGTCAGGACATGATCTCACGATTTGTAAATTTAAGCCCTACGCTGGCTGGCTGCTTTCAGCATTGACCGACCGATTCAGATCATCTGTTCCCCAATCTTTCTCTGCCCCTTCGCCACTTGGGTTCTCTCAAAAACAATAAAATACAAAAACAAAACAAAATAAAACAAAACAGAACAACAATTCAAAGATAGACAAAGGAGGGGTGCCTGGCTGGCTCAGTCAGAAAAGCATATGACTCTTCATCTCAGAGTTGTGAGTTCGAGCCTCATGTTGGTTGTAGGGATTACTAAAAAATAAAATCTTAAAAAAAATAGACGAAGGATTAATACTGCGTTTCACTTATACTTCAATTATAACCTTTTTTTTTAAATTAAAAAAATGAGATTGTAAAGGGGGTTGCTGGGGAGAAAAGAGGCAAAAGACTTGAGTAGACATTTCTCTTAAAAAGATATACAAATGGCCAATGAGCAAAGATGCTCAATATCACTAATCATTAGGGAAATGCATTTAAATGACAATAAGATATCACCTCATACCCATTAGAATAACTATCTATCAAAAAAAATGATTATGGAGAAAAAAAATGAGTGTTGGTAAGCATGTAGAGAAATTGGAACCCTTGTGCATTGTTGGTAGGAATGTAAAACAGCACTGCCTCTATGGAAAACAGTTCAACAGCTCCTTGAAATATTAAAAATAGAATTCTGGGGCGCCTGGGTGGCTCAGTTGGTTAAGCCTCCGACTTCAGCTCAGGTCAGATCTCACGTTCGAGTGTTCGAGCCCCGCGTCAGGCTCTGTGCTGACAGCTAGCTCAGAGCCTGGAGCCTGCTTCGGATTCTGTGTCTCCCTCTCTCTCTGCCCCTCCCCCTCTCATGCTCTGTCTCTCTCTGTATCAAAAATAAATAAACCATTAAAAAATTTTTATAAAAATAGAATTCTTATCTGATCTAGCAATCCCACTTCTGCACATATACTCCAAAAAACTAAAAGCAGATCTCAAACAGTATTTGTACATTCATGTTCCTTAGCAACATTATTTAAGAGAGCTGAAACATGAAATCAACACAAATGTCCATAGACAGATGAATGGATAAGCAAAATGTGATATATACATACAATGGAACATTAGTCAGCCTTGAAAAGGAAGGAAATTCTGACATATGCTATGAAATATGGATGAACCCTGAGGGCATTATCTTAGGTGAAATACATGATCACAAGGGGCATGTGGGTGGCTCAGTAGGTTAACCATCAGACTGTTGATCTCAGCCCAGGTCATGATCTCAAGGTTCACAGACTCTACACTGACAGTGCAGAGCCTGCTTGGGATTTTCTCTCTCTGCCCCTCCCCGGCTCATTCTCTCTCTTCTCGTTCTCAAAATAAATAATAAATAAACTTAAAAAAAAAAAAAGAGGTTTCTGTACTTTTCACAGTGATTAACAAACAAACAAACAAAACCACACACAAAAAATAAAGGAGAAAAAAGAAAGGAAAAAGAAATACCCAATCACAAAAAGTCAAATATTGTATGAGTACATTTATATGAGATGCTTAGAGTAGTCAAATCATAAACAGAAAGAAGAATGGTAATAGTGGTTTCCTGGAGCTAGACAGAGGGAGGAAAGCAGAGTTACTGTAATGGGTAGAATGTTTCCATTTTACAAGGTAAGAGTTATGGAGTTAGATGGTGGTTGCATGGCATTAGAGATGTATTTATTACCACCGAACCACACACTGAAAAATTATTAAATGTAAGTTTTATGTTATGTGCATTTTATGACAATAAAAAATTGGGGGGGAATATGCAAAAACACAATGACCTCAGGACAGAGAAAGATTTCTCAAATACAACAGCAAAGCATTAAGAAAAAGATCGACATATTAGACCGCATTAAGATCTTCTCTTCATTAAAAGATATAAAGAACTAATACAAATCAATAAGAATCAAATGGGCAAAAGAGCCAAGCACACATTTCACAAGAGAAATGCAAATGCCCAGTTTTATTGACACTGACAAGGAAATGCCAGTTACAAACACTATGATATATAATTATATACTCACTCTTAAGGATAGCTAAAATTTTTTAAATTGACAGTGTCAAGTATGGACAAAGATGCAGTAGCTGAAAAAAACTGTTCTGCAACATATTTTGAAATTAAAATCCTCATACTCGGGCACCTGGGTGGCTCAGTCAGTTGAGTGACTTTGCCTCAGGTCATGATCTCACAGTTCATGAGTTCAAGCCCTGCGTGGGGCTCTCTACTGTCAGCACAGAGCCTGCTTCAGATCCTCTGTGCCCTTCTCTCTTTGCCCCTCCCTGATCGTGCTCTCTCTCTCAAAAAGAAATATTTAAAAATAAAATAAATAATAAAAATATTCATATTCTGTAAATCAGCAATTGCACTACCCAGTATATGCCCTTAGAAATGCTTACATACACCAGGAAAAATATACAAGAATATTGCAACATTGTTAGCAACATCCCTAAACTGGAAACAATCCTTACCAACTTAGCACGCATATACATCTCTTTAAACCACATTAAATCTCCAAATAAGGCAAATAGCAAAATCACACTTCTGCCTAACATAATACAACTATTCTGCATATAACAAAGAACATGCTCTCTCCCAATAAGACAATGCAAAGTCTGAGTGATGTTCACTCTTCTCTCTGATATTCTGTAACTTAAATACTATATTGTAAAGTTAACTATTAATATATCTAGAAAGGACCTTTCAGGAAGTAATGAAGGTTGAATGAGGTCATAAGGGTAGGGCCTTAATCCAACAGGACTGATGTCCTTGTAAGAAGAGGAAGAAACACCAGGAGTTCACACACACACACACACACACACACACACACACACACACACACACACAGGGAAGGCTGTGTGAGCCTCACCAGGAAGGCCACCGGGGGCAATCCTACAGGAGAGTTCTCACTAGACCCAACTGCAGGGGCCAAAGGCAGGCTGCCCCAAAATGTGCCACTTTGGCATATTGATTATTTTGGACAGAAGGTACTTTTAAGGGGCGCCTGGGTGGCTCAGTCGGTTAAGCCTCTGACTTCGGCTCAGGTCAGATCTCACGTTCGTGGGTTCGAGCCCCGCGTCAGGCTCTGTGCTGACAGCTAGCTCAGAGCCTGGAGCCTGCTTCCATGTCTGTGTCTCCTTCTCTCTCTCTGCCCCTCCCCCTCTCATGCTCTGTCTCTCTCTGTATCAAAAAATAAAACATTTTTTAAAAAATTAAAAAACAAAAAAAAGTTACTTTTAAGAGATAGCCTAATCAATAAAGACACTCAGATCCTTCTCTGTCCTCCTGAAAGCAAGAAATAAATCTCCCATGTGGAAAGTAGCTTCCCTCTACCCGGAGGTAAGGAGACATCCTTCTCTAGAGACAGGAAATTCAGAATCCAGAAGACGGTATAAACAACCCTTATTGCTTTGTGCTAATTTACTACCCCAGCTAAGATTCTTTTTTCTTTATTTATTTTTAATGTTTATTTATTTTTGAGAGAAAGAGAGGGCAGGAGAAGAGCAGAGAGAGAGGAGGACACAGAATCTGAAGCAGGCTCCATGTGGTCAGCACAGAGCCCTATGCGGCATTCGAACTCACAAACTGTGAAACCATGACCAGAGCTGAAGTTGGCGCCCATACCCTAACCCAAATTCTGTTTAGAATTTTATCCTTAATGGAAGCTCCCAAAATTAAGTTTTCTTTCTCCTCTCAATTCGTCACAGATTTATTGCTCTGTCTGAACAGTATAAAAACTGCCCGTCTTGGTTATTTCTTTATGTCTCAGTCCTATTTGGGCCTCTATTTGCATGTAATAAAACTTTGGGTTTTTCTCCTATTAATCTGCCCTACATAAATTTAATTCTCAGTCCAGCCAGATGACATGTGGACTAAACATAATTTCTTCCTCCCCTTCACAACCCTACAAGCACCTTAATCTAGGACTTCCAGCCTCCAGATATATAAGAAAATGAATTTCTGTTGTTTAATCCACCGAATCTGTGGTATTCTGTTATGGCAGCCGGAGTAGATTTATACAGTAACAAAAAAAGGAAGAAACACTTATAACAATCACAGTCTGTTTCTGCAACTGCTCACATGGTCAGAGATGGTATTTTTCTTTCTTTCATTACCCGTTCCGTATTCCCTTTGAACCCAGTAAGTAAGCAGTAGAGATCTAATGTAAGTATAGTGAATATAGACAACAATACTGCATTATAATCAAACCTATTAAAAGACTAGAATATATCCTTTTTGTCCTCAACAACCACTTGAGCTGGTAATTTTTTTTCCTGGTAGTGACTTAAACCTTCATTCCTCAGGGATCTAAGCCACGAATGTCCTCACTAGATTGGGTTATCGTAATTTTCTATTGACCTTAATGGTAGGACATGATGTCTAGACCAGCAGAGCATAAGACCATGGTGAATAGAAGCAAAAATTTTGCTAGTGGATCACTAGAGATAGTAATAGGGGATATCACTCCTATTTCTGCACCTTGGATTCCTGGACATGTAAATTCTGGCTCTGGGAAAACAAGACCAAGTATTGGATGATGATTTAGAGCACACACACACTAAAGGAGGTCACTGCCCCAGCCCCGAAAGGTATTGCTACCTGGCTGGCCTTGTAACTGAGTCTTCAAAAGTCTGTTCTAGTATTTTATCAACCCTGCTACTTTAGGATGATGGGAAGCATTGTGAGACCAGTGAATTCCATAAGCAGGAACTAACTGCAGCATGTCTTTGCAATCAAGTGAGTTCCTCAAGCAGAAGCCACACTGTGTGGATAATGCGTTCTGTAGGTCCACAGACGGCAGTGTTGGCAGATGCACTGCACTCAAGGAAGGCAACTTCATACGCAGAGTAATTGCCTATTTCAATAAGAACAAAGTGTTCCCTCTTCCAAGGTGGAAGCCATCCAGTGTGGTCAACCTGCTGCTAGGTAGACAGCTAATCACCCACCTAAGGGACTGGTGCCATGTTGGGGACGTAATATTGGTCTTTGCTGCAGGCGCCTGGACACTCAATGGGGGAAATAGCCAGGTCAGTCACCAGGAGTGAAGGTCCAAACTACAGAGTCTGTACACAACCTCCATCCCTGTCATCATTTTAGTCCCCATCACACCCTATTGTCTCCTGGACTCCCTGCTGCACTTCAATGGGAGTGAGATCTGCCAAAGATTGTTCCTATTGAAATGTTTATTTTACCCTCAAATGACTATTAAGTGCGTGTGGGGCAGGGGAACTCCAGGGTGGCTCAGCCCATTAAGCTTCAGACTCTCAATTTCAGCTCAGGTCAGATCTCACAGTTCCTGAGATCAAGCCCAGGCTCTGAGCTGACAGTGTAGAGCTTGCTTGGGATTCTTTCCCCCTCTCTCCCTCTCTCCTTCTCTCTCAAAATAAATACATAAACTTAAAAAAACAGAAAACGAACAAACAAATCTGAATGAAGTGTTACTAAAACACTATCCAGGAGCGCCTGGGTAGCTCAATCCCTTAAGTGTCTGACTTTGGCTCAGGTCACGATCTCACAGTTCTTGAGTTTGAGCCCCTCATCGGGATCTGTGCCGACCTCACCTCAGAGCCTGGAGCCTGCTTCAGATTCTGTCTCTCTCTCTCTCTCTCTCTCTCTCTCTCTCTCTCTCTCTCCCCCTCGCCCACTCGTGCTCCATCTCTTTCACTCTCAAAAATAAATAAACATTTAAAATTTTAAAAATAAGTGAATAAAAATAATAAAATACTAACCAAATAATTTTACCATAAGCCTAGTACATGCATTTCAAGGTTCCATTGCTAGAGATCTTTTTATAATCAGTTTAATCATGAGTAACACTTATATAAAAGAGCATATGAACACATGTATTTAGATGTGATCCTTGCCCCTTACCCTCGGATTTATGTAACAATAAGCCAATAATTCTGCCAGGCTCTGAACCCCCAGTGACCTCATCCCAATTTCTGGAAGCAAAAAGATGCCTTGTCACACAACTTTTTGTAAGTTGTAATAAAATAAAGCCTAAGTTTTCTTACCTTTCTCTAGGAAATGATCAGTTATTTCATAAATACTAAAGCACTTCTCAGAATTCATTTTATGAGTTTGTTAATTAAACACATTTGGCAAGAACTGACCACACAAAAATTCCTTTCAGATTTGGTCCACAAATTCACTTAAAATGTTGGAAATTTAAAACCTTCAAGACAACAAGGGAGTGGAAAATCCCTACTCCTAGCATGTTGTAATTGCTAAAAGGATACACACACAAACTAAAGTTCTGCTCACAGAAGGCACAAACTATAAAAAGGATATGCTTTTTGAGGAAAAACAAAGAATTAGCTGATATCCTTCTTTGTTTTGTTAGCTAAGATGAAGTTAGACAATTCACGATCTACTCCTGTGACCAAAAAAAAATGAAAGATAAAAAGCTTAATTTGTCAGTGGGGCACCTGTGTGGCTCAGTCAGTTAGGCATCTGGCTTCAGCTCAGGTCATGATCTCACGGTTCGTGGGTTCAAGCCCCGTGTCAGGCTCTGTGCTGACAGCTCAGAGCCTGGAGCCTGCTTCAGATTCTGGTCTCCCTCTCTCTCTCTGACCCTCCCCTGTTCACATTCTCTCTCTCAAAAATGAATTGACATTAAAAATTTTTTTGAAAAAAAAAGTTTAATTTGTCGGGACACCTGGCTAGCTCAATTGGTTAAGGGTCTGACTTCGGTTCAGGTCATAATCTCATAGCTCCTGAGTTTAAGCCCCGCTTTGGGCTCTGTGCTGATGGCTTAGAGCCTGGAGCCTGCTTCTGATTCTGTGTCTTCCCCTCTTTCTGTCCTTCCCCTGCTAGCACTCTGTCTCTCTCTCTCTTTTTCTCTCTCTACAATAAATAAACTTTAAAACATTTTTTAAAAATTTGTTTTACTACATACTTTCTAGCCATTAAGTAAGATGTAATTATGGAAGATGAAAACTGCCTTCAAACGGGGTGGTAATAGCAGCTATCAAAGCAATATTCAAGCATAATTTCAAGGATGCTTTCAGGTTTAGAGTTAGATTTCTTTGTCAAATATCTTCACAACTTCTGGGAAACCTGGATAGCTCAGTCAGCAGAGGGTCCAACTTCGACTCAGGTCATGATTTCACAGTCTGTGAGTTTGAACCCTGTGTCGGGCTCTGTGCTGACAGCTCAGAGACTGGAGCCTGCTTCAGATTCTATGTCTCCCTGTCCCTCTGCCTTTCCCCCACTCGCACTCTCTCTCTCTCTCTCTCAAAAATGAATAAACATTAAAAAATTAAAGATGGCACAAAACATACACATAGACCAATGGAAAAGAATAGAGAATCCAGAACTGGGCCCACAAATGTACGGCCAATTAATTTTGACAAAGCAGGAAAGAGTATCCAATGGAAAAAAGACTGCCTCTTTAACAGATGGTGCTGGAGAACTGGACAACAACATGCAGAAGAATGAAACTGGACCACTGTTTACACCATACACAAAAATAAACTCAAAATGGCTGAATGACCTGAATGTGAGACAGGAAACCATCAAAACCCTTGAGGAGAAAGCAGGAAACAACCTCCTTGACCTCAACCACAGCAATTTCCTACTCGACACATCCCCAAAGGCTAGGGAAATGAAAGTAAAAATGAACTATTGGGACCTCATCAAGATAAAAAGCTTCTGCACTGCAAAGGAAACAATCAAGAAAACTAATAGGCAACCGACAGAATGGGAAAAGATAGTTGCAAATGACATATCAGATAAAGGGCTAGTGTCCAAAATCCACAAGGAACTCACCAAACTCCACACCCAAAAAACAAATAAGCCAGTGAAGAAATGGGCAGAAGACACAAACAGACACTTCTCCAAAGAGGACATCCAGATGGCCTACAGGCACATGAAACAATGCTCAACATCACTCATCATCAGGGAAACACAGAACAAAACCACACTGAGATACCACCTCATGCCAGTCAGAGTGGCTAAAATGAACAAATCAAGAGACTATAGATGCTGGCGAGGATGTGGAGAGACGGGCACCCTCCTACACGGTTCGTGGAAATGTAAACTGGTGCAGCCGCTCTGGAAAACAGTGTCGAGGTTCCTCAAAAAAGTATCCATAGAACTCCCTTATGACCCAGCAATAGCACTGCTAGGGATTCCCCAACAGATACAGAAGTGCTGATGCATAGGGGCACATGTACCCCAATGTTCATAGCAGCAATGTCAACAATCGCCAAATCATGGAATGAGCCTAAATGTTCATCAACTGATGAATGGATCAAGATATGGTATATATATACAATGGAGTACTACATGGCAATGAGAAAGAATGAAATATGGCCATTTGTAGGAAAGTGGATGGACCTTGAGGGAGTCATGCTAAGCGAAATAAGTCAGGCAGAGAAGGACAGATACCATATGTTCACACTCATAGGTCTAAAAAGAGAACAGGAGAAACCTAATGGAAGACCATGGGGAGGGGAAGGAGGAAAGAGAATTAGGGAGAGAGAGGGTTGAAAAACCTGAGAGACTATTGAATACTCAAAAAGAACCGAGGGTTGAAGAGGGATGGGGGAGGGAGAAAAGAGGTGGTGGTAATGGAGGAGGGCACTTATGGGGAAGAGCACTGGGTGTGTTATATGGAAATTAATTTGACAATAAACTTTAAAAAAATTAAATATAAAAACTTTTTTTAAAAAGTCTTCATTGGGGTGCCTGGGTGGCTCAGTCGGTTAAGCCTCCAACTTCGGCTCAGGTCAGATCTCACGTTCCTGGGTTCAAGCCTCGCATCAGGCTCTGTGCTGACAGCTAGCTCAGAGCCTGGAGCCTGTTTCAGATTCTGTGTCTTCTTCTCTCTCTGCCCCTCCCCCCCTCATGCTCTGTCTCTCTCTGTATCAAAAATAAATAAAACATTAAAAAAATAAATTAAAAAAAAAGTCTTCACAACTTCATTAAAAACTTTGTCAACACTTAGAGGCATCTATTTTCTTTCTTTCTTTTTTTTTTTTTGCTTTTTAAATTTTATTTATTTATCATGAGAGACAGAGAGCATGTGTGCATGGGGGAGGGGCAGAGAGAGAGAAGAGGGAGGATCCCAAGCAGGCTTGTAACTGTCACTGCAGAGCTTCCACCTGGGGCCTGAACTCATGAATGGAGAGATCATGACCTAAGTCAAAATCAGGAGTCAGATACTCAACCTACTGAGCCACCCAGGCCAGAGGCATCTATTTTTTTCAACTTATCCCCATCTCATCATATCAGTCAATAATTGGCTTTTGTTGCCTGATGATAGATCTGAATTCTCTTTTCCATGTTCTCTCTGCCGTCATCACTTCCACCATAACTCTTTCTCCTCTCAAGGCGTCCTTCAATAGTATCTCACTATTACAATCAAAAACAGAATGAAAGATCCATCTGCCTTCTCCTCCATGGTCTTGTTCCAACCTTGAAGATTGTCTGATTTCTTGGAAACCCATCAATCAAGAATCTATTCTGAGCACTGGCAGCCATTGTTGATCCATTTTCTTCTATGACAAACTGATGGTTATCCCAACTGGCACGATATTTCCATCTTTTTTTTTAATGTTTACTTTTGAGACAGAGAGAGAGAGACAGAGCGTGAGCAGGGGAGGGGCAGAGAGAGAGAGGGAGACACAGAATCTGAGGCAGGCTCCAGCCTCTGAATTGTCAGCACAGAGCCCAATGCAGGGGTTGAACTCACGAACCGTGACATCATTACCTGAGATGAAGTTGGATGCTTAACCAACTGAGCTGCCCAGGCACCCCACAATCTCTCCATCTTTAATGGACTTTTCAGTGAGTTTACCATCTTGTGCATCTGGAATCTTACCTCCATCACGAAGACGTTCTTCTGCAGATAGGTATGGGGAGCTGGTTTTCTCTAGGATGCACTGGGTCTCCTTGCCAGCGCTGGGACAGCCAAGGATGAACATGATCAGTGGTTTCCCCATGCAGTAAGGACAGAGGAAAAGTGGCTGGAGGGTCAGCAGCTGGAAGCTAAAGCCCAGGACTTGCCTCAGAGGCTCAGCATACACCACGTCTCAACCTGACCCTAAGCGAACTGACAGCACCAGGTATGATGACATTCTTAACTCACTTCTCTGAGATAGAAGTCCCTCCTTTGTACTCCTGCCATATCTCACACACATTCATACCCCAGTTCCTTAACATTCTTAGTGCACGCATTTGTTCACATGGCTTCTTTTCCATACTACGGTACAAAGCACTTCCTATACCACAGGAAGCATGCGTGATTCATTTCTTTCTCCTAGCACTGGACATTTCAGAGATGCTTAATAGGTATTTGTTGAGTAAATGAATTAATGTATTCCCTAAAACATAGCTTGCATTGCAAAAATAATAACAAGGGGCATCTGGGTAGCTCTGTCGGTTAGGCGTCCGACTTCGGCTCAGGTCATGATCTCACTGCCCATGGGTTCAAGCCCTGTGTTGGGCTCTGTGCTGACACCTCAGAGCCTGGAGCCTGCTTTGGAGTCTGTGTCTTCCTCTCTCTCTGCCCCTCCCCCACTTACACTCCGTCTCTCTCTCAAAAAAGAATAAACATTAAAAAATTAAAAAAAAAAAGAATAAAAAAATAAAAATTAAGAAAGAAAACAATAATGGCTAACATTTATGGAGTACTTGCAAACTACCACGTGCAAATCTGATCAGCTTGTATTATCTCACTGGTTGTTATTCTTGGGAAGGAAACTGCAGCACAGAAACGTGAAACTTGTCACAGAGCTAGTGGGTAGAATAGGTATTCAAATTCAGGCTGGTGGGGGCACCAGCCTGGCTTAGTCAGTAGAGTTGGGTGTAGAGCCTACTTAAAAAAAAATTCAGGGGCGCCTGGGTGGCTTAGCCGGTTAAGCCTTGAATTGGGCTCAGGTCATGATCTTATGGTTTGTGGGTTCAAGCCCATTATCAGGCTCTGTGCTGACAGCTCAGAGCCTGGAACTTGCTTAGGATTCTGTTTCCCTCACTCCCCACTTGCACTCCGTTTCTCTCTCAAAACTAAATAAACAAATAAGCGCTGCCTTATTTCACATCTAAAACACAGAAGACATTGACAAAGGTCTAAGAGACATTGGTTTTTGAGATTCTGAGCCTTTAACAAAAATGCAAACTGGCCTCCTGGAGTGCTGGAAGGCACTCCCAAGTGGTGTTTGCCACTTGATCTGCATACATAAATTAAAGAATTCATTAAGCTGTACAACTTGAGATTTGTCCATTCTATGCAAGTAATCTCTCAATTTTAATAAAAAAAAAGCGCTTTGCTTCATCTTGCCCTAACCCTTTCTAGTACGTTCATCAAATTCTTCCTTAAATTTGAATTCCTTTTTCAACATCAAACTATTTGCCTTAACCTTGAACACTTTTTCACAATTAAACTTATTTACTCCTGGAAGGCAGGACCCTCCTATCAACTCTTCCTCTATTCCTTTCATAATATTACAACACTCTGGGTCTGGAGATACTCTGAGTACAATATTTGGATGTGGAACTTTGAGAGGTAACAGCTTTATGCCATTCCACTACCAGCTAATGAGAGCGACCAGTTAGTATCAGATTTTTCCCTCTATTCTCCCTCCAACCACCACCTCTACTTCCCTCGGCCCCTCCCACCATCTAATTTTTCCAAGTTCTTCTTCCTCGTTCTCTCACACCTACTGAGAAACTGAGGGGCCTAGTTCTCTTCTGGGCCAATTATGACACACCATTCTAGAGCAGTTTTCTACTCTGGTAAATTTATGGTTGACTGTCCTTAGGTGGGCCTCCGCTCCCTGCGGGCTAGCCCTACTGGGGATGAAAAAGGATTCCCTTTTTACCTTGGGTCCAGATCCCCTGAGGGTAGGGTGGGAAAAAGGGAGTAGCCTAGATATCATAGTGTTGCTCAGGGTCAAGGCTCTTTGACAATTCAGTTTACCCTTGAGAGGTCTCCACAGGGAGACCTTAGAATTTGCTACACATAGGAATTTAGTTCTTAAATATTAAAAGCCTTTGGAGTAAACTCTGACAAATGCAAAACCAAACCACAGGAAAGAAGTTGGTTGGTTTGGGGGGATTTTTCTTTAGAGTTCTTGTTAATTTTCCAGTTTCCTGAATATCAGTGTTTTAACCACAGGAGCTGACCCATTAATTCACTAACTAGTATAGAAGGGATCCTGGGTAGTTCAGTCGGTTGAGCCCTCCGACTTTGGCTCAGATCAAGATCTCACGGATCATGACAAGCCCTGAGTTGGGCTTGCTGCTGTCAAGCAGAACCGGCCTCGGATCTGTCCCCCTCTTTCTCTGCCTCTCCCCAGCTTTCTTTCTCTCTGTCAAAAATAAGCATTAAAAATAATACTTAAAAACATACACATTGAGATTTTTTGCTACTGCTACACACTGTATTCTAGAGCACTGGTTCTCAAACTACTGGGTGCACAAGAATTACAGATTCTTGTAATTTTGAATCTGAATGACAGATTCTTGGGGGCACCTGGGTGGCTCAGTAAGGTAACTATCTGACTTTTTTTCAGCTCAGGTCATGATCTCACAGTTCCGTGAGACGGTGCCCATGTCCGACTTAGTGCAGACAGCTCGCAGAGCCTGCTTGGGATTTTCTGTCTCTTCCTTTCTGTCCCTCTCCCACTAGCATGTGCACTCTCTCTCTCTCAAAATAAATAAAACTAAAATAAAATACAAGACAGATTCTTGGGTCCCATTCCCAGAGATTCTGACTCAGTACGTCTGGGATAACACTGAGCCCATGATTTTGATTTCTAACAAAACATCAGGTGATGCTGATGTTGCCAGAAAGGACTCTACTTTGAGTAGCATTGCATTAGGTTATAGTAATAAACCTGGCCCTTATGGAGTTATTATTCCTGCCAATTATTATTATTCCAAACACAACAACTTATGACTAAAATGCAGTGACCATGGCTGTGGGAAGATTTGAGTACAGAAGAGAGACATCTAATTCACCAGGTGAAGGGGACTGTGGAAGGTGATGCCTAATCTGTGTCTTTTTTTTTTTTTAATTTTTAAATGTCTTTTATTTATTTTTGAGAGACAGAGAGAGACAGTGCGAGCAGGGGAGAATCAGAGAGAGAGGGAGACACAGAATCTGAAGCAGGCTCCAGGCTCTGAGCTAGCTGTCAGCACAGAGCCTGACGCGGGGCCCAAACCCACAAAATGTGAGATCATGACCTGAGCTGAAGCGGGCGCTTAACCGACTGAGCCACCCAGGTGCCCCTGATCTGTGTCTTAAAAGATAATTAAGGAAGGAGTGCCTGAATGGCTCTGTCAGTTAGCCTCCGACTTTGGCTCAGGCCATGATCTCAAGGTTCATGAGACGGAGATACATGTCAAGCTCTGTGCAAACAGCTCGGACCCTGGCTTGTGTTTTGGATTGCTTCGGATTGTGTTTCCCTTTCTTTCTGCCCCTCCCGCTCCCCTGCTCACTCTCTTTCTCTCAAAAATAAATAAACATAAATTTTTTTAATTAAAAAAATATAAGGGGGGAAAGGCTTAAAGAAATAACTAAAAATGAACCAAGCAAAGCCCAGAAGGGAAGCATTTAGGACAGAGGGGATTACTTGGGTAGAGCCATTTGCCAAAGATTGGAACTGACTTGAGAGGCAGGCAGAGTGTCCACTGCGCGCTGCCTTAGACAACATGTAAGCAGAGGGACAGGAAGGCTGGATGGGAAGTAAATCGCTCCGGCACACAGTTGCTTCAGTGTGTGGAAGGTTTACTGGAGGTGTACAGACATCTGGGCAAGAGCTGGTACTTGGACAAGGGTCGCATGAGGCCATTGAGATGGCAGCCCCAGTAAGTGGTGTGACATCGGTACTGACTGACTGCATAGAAGTTTGGGTTGTGGAAAAGGAGTCAGTGATGTCTCACATATTTTGTTGGGTGAATTTTTTTAAAGATTTTTGGGAGGGGGCCTGCGTTGCTTTGTCAGTTAAACAACTGATTCTTGATTTCAGCTCAGGTCATGATCTTGTGGTTTGTGCGTCGGGCTTTGTGCTGACAGTGTGGAGTCTGCTTGGGATTCTCTCTCTGCCCCTCCCCTGGTCATGCTCACGCTCTCTCTCAAAAATAAATAAACATTTTTTTAAAAGATTTTAATTTTTAAGTACTCTCTACACCCAACATGGGGCTCGAACTTACAACCCTGAGATCAAGAGTCACATGCTCTAGCGACTGAGCCAGCCAGGCGCCCCTGTTGGGAGAATGTTTACCAAACTTCAAAACTTGTGCTCATGACAAAGTCACTAATGAAATGAAAGTGGCCATGAACTCCTTGAACTGGGTGACAGATATATTACAAAGGTGTGAAGTTTTTCATAAGTTTCTTTTAGGGGGAAAACGTGTGGTTTTGCTCTTATAGCTCTAACAGACAAAATAAGTGGAGAATACGCTTTTGTGATTGTAATCTCTAAAGCAGCCAGGTCTGGTGGTGTAGTTCCTGTTGCGACACAGGTAAATTGAGAGCAATCTTACTCCCAGGAGCCAGAAAGATGGATTGTTCCTTGCAAGTTAAGGTAGACTTTTTTTAGAAGAGCTTCAGGCTCACTGAATACAGTTCAGGGGACTTGAGGCAAAGAGCATTGTTGCTTTTTAAAGATTACTACATTGAAATGCAATTTTGGATATTTAAATACAAGGAAATGGCTCCTACCCTCTATTACCTTACAAAGTCCTAGTTCTCATTTAAACCCATTCCTTCATCAACAAATAATGATCAAATATCCATTATTTTCCAGGTACTTTTCTAGACGGTACTTCTCAAACAATGGCATGCTAAAGGATCACCTGGAGAACTTAGCTTTTTTTTTTTTAATTTTTTAAAATTTATTTTTGAGAGACAGTGTGAGCAGGGGAGGGTCAGAGAGAGAGGGAGACACAGAATGTGAAGCAGGCTCCAGGCTCTGAGTTGTCAGCACAGAGTCCGACGCGAGGCTAGAACTCATGAACAATGAGATCATGACCTGCCGCTCAACCGACTGAACCACCCAGGGGCCCCTAAAGTTTATTTTGGGAGAGAAAGAAAGAGAACCAGCAGAGGAGGGGCAGAGAAAGAGGGGGAGAGAGGATAAGGGGGGGTCCATGCTGATGGCAGAGGCCCCCAGTGTGGGGCTTGAACTGACTGAGCCACCCAGGTGCCCCATGCTTAAGAATTTTTAAGTTTTTATTTAAGGGGCACCTGGGTAGTTCAGTAGGTTAAGCATCAAACTTTGGCTCAGGACACGATCTCACAGTTTGTGGGTTCAAGCCCCACATCAGGCTCTGTGCTGACAGCTCAGAGCCTGAACTTTGCTTCACATTCTGTGTCTCCCTCTCTCTCTGCCCCACCCCTGCTCACATTCTCTGTCTCAAAGAAAATGAATAAACATCAAAAAAAATTCTTTTAAGTTTTTAAGTAATCTCTACATCCAACATGGGACTGGAACTCACACCCCTAAGATCAAGTGTCAAATGCTCTCCTGACTGAGCCAGCCAAGGGACCCATCACATATATTTTAACAATATTTTTAGTTTATTTTTTTATTTTAGTAATAGCTACACACAACGTAGGGCTTGAATCCATGACAAGATCAAGAGCCACATGCTCTTCCGACTGAGCCAGGCAGGGGCCCCTTAGCTTATATTTTAGTTGTAAGGAAGTAAAAGATGAGAGGCAGATAAGAGATGATACAGACAGGTAGTGGATACATCAAATATATATTGTGTCAGATGGTGACAGGAGCTCTGAAGAAAAACCAAGTGGAAAACGATAGGGAGTGTGGGACATTATTGAGAAGGTGATATTAAGGATGTAAAGGAGTAGAGAGATCAAGTTGTTGAGATTTCTAGGGGAAGGACTGATTGGGAGAGATAAGAATGATAGCAAAAGCCCTGATTCTGGAGATTTCCTGGCTTGTTCCAGGACTGGTTAGGAGGTCAGCTAGGAGGGTGGAGGACGTACGGTGACGGGACAGAGTTAAGTACAAGGCAGGAAGAGGGTTTGCGTAATCCAGGACTTCAATCTGTGACTCTAAATGTGAGAACGTCAAAGGAGGATTTTTAAGCAAAGGAATAGCTGGATATGACTTAACAAAAATTCATTCTGGGGGTACCTGGGTGGCTCAGTCGGTTGAGCCTCTGACTTCAGCTCAGGTCAGATCTCACGTTCGTGGGTTCGAGCCCCGGGTTGGGCTCTGTGCTGACAGCTAGCTCAGAGCCTGGAGCCTGCTTCCAGTTCTGTGTCTCCTTCTCTCTCTGACCCTCCCACTCTCATGCTCTGTCTCTGTACCAAAAATAAATAAAACTTTTAAAAGAAAAAAAAATTTCATTCTGGCCAATATGAGACTAGATAATAGGAAGGCTAGGGTGCAAACACAGAGACCAGTTGGGAAGCTACTAGAATAATCCAAGGGATAGATGGTTGTTTAGATAGAGTGGTAACCTTGGAGATACTTTAGAAAAGGTCCAATGCTGCTTGGATTGGCACACTTGCTAGAGGACACACAGGATTTCAAGCCCCTGGCTCTCTTGTGACACAGGCAATAACAAAATAAATAAATGTTTTTTAAAAGAAGTAACCATGGGATACCTGGGTAGCTGACTCTGTTAAGCGTCAGACTCTTGATTTCAGCTCAGGCCATGATCTCACAGTACGTGATTTCAAGCCCTGCATTGGGCTCTACACTGACAGTGTGGAGCCTGCTTGGGATTCTTGCTCTCCCTCCCTCTCTGCCCCCCCCCAAATAAATAAACATTAAAAAAAATAAAAGAAGTAACCATTTCTTGTTACTCTGCCAATTCTCTAAACTCTGGCCCATGTGATGATCAAAATTCACTCCCACAGTGGGGTGCTTCAGTGGCTCGGTTGGTTAAGCATCTGACTTTGGCTCAGGTCATGATCTCACGGTTTGTGAATTTGAAACTCCACATCGGGTTCACTACAGTCAGCGCAGAGCCCCTTTTGCCTGCTTGAAATCGTCTGCCTCCTCTCTTTGCCCCTGCCCCCCCACAAAGAAATAAACATTAAAATAAAATACTCCAGCAATTGAAGAAACATTGGAGGACACAAAAATTAAAAGAAAGAAGACATTGGGTTCTAGATATATTTTGAAGGCACCATGAACAAAGACGGCTTTAAGGTTTGGGCCGGAACAACTAAAAAGACAGAATTGTTATACACTGAGATGGAGACTATAGGAGGAGCCTGTCGACAGAGGAATAGTGGGAGTTTGGTTTTTGAAATACTAATTTTGTGAGGCCTTATAGAAATCGAAGTGGGGGGTGTTAGGTAGGCAGTTGAATATCTGAGATTGAGTCTGGGGACTAGGTCCAGGATAAAGATGTACATTTGAAGGTCAAAGGCATTTAGATGGTATTGAAAGTAATAAGACAGGATAAGATCACCATCATGGTGAAGAACATAGAAAAGAGGTTTGAGAACTAAGCTTTGGTACATGCTAACTTTTAGATGTAAGGGCATCGATAAGAAGCAGACAGCAGAGAACCATCAGGCCAATAGGCAGAATGCCAACAGAGTATAACCTAAGGAAAGGAGATTTAAGTCAAAACTTATAGTTTCTTGGAGCGCCTGGGTGGCTCAGTCAATTAAGCGTCCAATTTAGGCTCAGGTCATGATCTCATAGTTCATGAGTTTGAAGCCCATGGGCCCCACTTCTGTCAGCATGAACATCCTCTGTCCCCCTCTCTCTACCTCTCCCCTGCTTTCATTCTCCCCCAAATAAATAAATATTTTAAAAAACAACTTAGGGAGCACCTAGGTGGCTCCGTCAGTTGGGCGTCCGACTTCAGCTCAGATCATGATCTTGTGGTTCGTGAGTTTGAGCCCCACGTCGAGCTCTGTGCTGACAGCTTGGAGCCTGGAGCCTGCGTCAGATTCTGTGTCTCCCTCTCTCTCTGCGCCTTGCATGTTCACACTCTGTCTCTGTGTCTCAAACATAAATTTAAAAAAATTAAAAAAACAAACAAGCAACTTAGTTTCTTTTTTACTACTTGTGGTCACTTCTTACCTGTCAGGTCTCTTGACCTTATTTTCCAATGACCCATTATTTTCTCTAAAATAATAAAAATAATAATTCTATCTAATGATCCATTATTTTTTCTAAAATAATAATAAGGGGCGCTTGGATGGCTCAGTCAGTTGAGCGTTCGGCTTCGGCTCAGGTCATGATCTCACGGTTCATGGGTTCAAGTCCCTCATTGGGCTCTGTGCTGGCAGCTCAGAGCCTGGAGCCTCTCAGTGGATTCTGTGTCTCCCTCTCTCTCTGATCCTCCCCTGCTCATGCCGTCTCTCTCTCTCTCAAAAATAAAAATAAAAACATTTGAAAAATAATAAAATAATGAATAATTATATAATATATAATAAATTATTATTATTTTCCAAACGTGTTTATTTCTAAAGTTCCCTTCCCTATGCTCTCAACAACTTTCCATCTCGGTTCAATAGAAAATCCTCCAAGAAGGCTTTGCAGATTCCCCTCCGCGGACACACCTTCCCTGTTTGTGCTCCCTTGGCATCTGGTACAAACCTCATTTCTTTTTTTTCTTTTCAATGCTCTCACAGGACATTCTGCCCTTTTCTTTTTCTTTTTCTTTTTTTGTTTTTGGTCAGTTTTGATCTACTCTATTAAACTCTTAGCTCCTCAAAATTAAGATGAAGTTTAATTATTTCTTTTCTTTCTAGCACATGATAGGCACTCATGAATTGTTGGTTGAATAAGCAAGAATAAACAAATACACACATATGTCTGTACAAACGTAGACAAGAAATAGTTCCTTATAGATGGGTTTATTAGCCAGAGTGAAATAATGTGAAGAAACTTATATGACAATTAAGTGAAAAGAAGCCTATCAGTTTGGACACACCCAAGTCAACTCAAATGGACAATGAGTGCAGGGTAAAAACAATGATGAATCACTAATACATCCCAAGATCCCGCCAATGATACATTAATTCCATGTTTGATGTATACACTATGCCTAAAAAGTGAGGGTCAGTAAAGTCTACATTCATTGTTCTAATGATGGACACTTCCTCCTTTTCATGGCAGGTCAGCAAAATCAGGTGTGAAGTTGGGACACCTGTGCTCTTAAAAGATTACATCACCCAATGTGCATTTCTTACCTTGAAAGTGAGGAAGAAATCTTACCTGAAAAATACTTTTCATTTTTAGTATCTAGCTCTTTTTTTCATCTCCTTCCGGATAGTGGTCCTAGGAAAACAAAATCTAAAATCACTTTTGCATTTGTAGCCCTGGACACATTGTAACACACCCCTCCTCCACCCACACAGCCCACCCCAACGATTCCAAAGTCTCAGACACCTGCCTAAGCATTCTCAACCTTATTCAAATTGCTTTCCTGGGCAAAGAATGTAGTTAAGTTTGCCTTCTAGCTACCAGCCCCCTTCCCTTTGGTCTTACTTTCCTGGAGGCTCTGACCCTGGATACAATAAGACACAGATGGGGGATGGGGTGGCTTCAGCCCAGGCTTTCATGCAAAGACCAAAGAACAAAGCTTCAGGTACCTGCCTTTTAGAGAGCTGCGGGCAAAGTAAGGTGTTTGGTGACCTTGACTGTACTCATTTACCAACTGTGCGAACTGAGAGGCAAGAAACCAAGTCTTCTGTTTTTTAATGTATTTTTGTCCCAGTTTTTATTGAGATGTAATTGACATATAATTATATTAGTTTAAGGTGCACAGCATAATGAACTGATATACGATATATTAAAAAATGATTACCACAATAAGTTTAGTTCACACCCATCATCACATTCCCTTTTTTAAAAGAAATCATATTCTCTGGAGTGCCTGGGTACCTCAGTCAGTTAAGCATCCAACTTCGGCTCAGGTCATGATCTCACAATTTGTGAATTCTAGCACCATGTTGGGCTCTGTGCTGACAGCCTGGAGCCTGGAGCCTGCCTTGAATTGTGTCTTCCTTTCTCTCTGCCCCTTCCCTACTCGTGCTCTGTCTCTCTAAAATAAAATTTTAAAACATTAAAAAAAGAAATCATATTCTATTTCTAATGAGACAGAGACTGTCTGCCTGAGCACATTGTATTTCCGCCCACCTTTTCCTTGACCTTCGTGTTTGTATTCCTTTCCCCTCCATTAGGACAGTCTCAGAAGACAAAGTAAAGATCACACAGAATTTATCTCCATGCTTTGGTCACAGCACGGATATCATCCACACCAACTGGCATCCTCGAGCTATGAACAAAACTCTCTTTGCGTGGAAGCAAAGCCACCAGCTCCAGGTGGAGACCCGCGCAGCAGAGAGTGAGCTGGGTCAGTCAGCCTTGCAGCGCAGAAAAAACACGTAGTTGGAATTTGCCAAGGGTTTACTTTTAGGGGTGGAAGATTGGAAAAGAGGAAAAAATATTAGGCTTCTCCAATATTAATTTAACTGTTTATTTTTATTTTTGAGAGAGAGAGAGAGAGAGAGAGAGAGCGCGCAAGTAGGGGAAGGGCGCAGAGAGAGGGAGACAGAGTCTGAAGCCAGCTCCAGGCTCTGAACTGTTAGCATAGAGCTGGACGCGGGGCTTGAACTCATGAAAGGTAAGATCTGGACCTGAGCCGAAGTTGGACGCTTACTCACCTGAGCCACTCAGGTGCCTCAGGTTTCTCTAATATTGAATTAGGGAGTGGGGAGGAAAATTGAAAGCTGCAGACTGTTATCTTTGTCTATAAATATGGTACTGCCGAAACCCAACCCTAAAAACTGCTCCTTTGAAAAACTAACTGAAAATAAACAAAGAATCAAGGTGAAACAGGGGTGGAGAAGATTGCAGGACATGGCAGAATTGCCTGGCCAGAGAAGGAAAAGCTAATGTAAAAAAGAGCCAGAGAGGGGTGCCTGGGTGGCTCAGTCGGTTAAGCGTCTGACTTCAGCTTGGGTCATGATCTCACAGTTTGTGGGTTTGAGCCCCGCGTCAGGCTTTGTGCTGAACTCTTGCTCAGAGCCTGGAGACTGCTTCCGATTCTGCGTCTCCTTCTCAGCCTGCCCCTTCCCTGCTCGTGCTCTATCTTACACTGTCGCTCAAAATAAATGTTAAAAAAAAAAAAAAAAAAAAAAGCCAGAGAGGGGAAAGAGAGGCTAGAAGATGTTTGCTTAAGAAGAGATGGGAGGTCCAATATGGATTCTAAAAGAAACTTGTCACAAATGCATCGGCAAATCCATTTACAGGAATATCATTTACTGAGAGAATGTTCTTCTCCACCTCTCTCTTTTTAATTGAGTTGGTTTGCAGGTCAAGAAATTTCATTATTTTACATGTAGGAATGCCCCAGAAAAAATAAATAGGGGGGTTTCTCAATCTATCATGTTGTTTGCTGGATTAAAATAATAATCACAACAAAAAGGTAATTTCAAACTTGGAGGTCATGAGCATAAGATAAAGATAGAATTCCTATTAATAGCCCCTGCTTGTAAATCACTGTGTCAACTATTATGAGGATTTAGCGCTTTATTTTCTCTAATTTTTACAGCAACACAGAAAAGGTACAGATGAGGAAACAAAGTCGAGATTCTATCCAGCAACGTGTGTCTAAAAACTACTGAAAACTTTTGCATACTGATGGCATATGCATAATTACCTACCGGGCACCAAAGTCAGCAGCAGATACTCAGGTCCCTTCCTCGGGCTTTTGTTAAGGAGAAACAGTCCTGGGCGAAAGACTTGCCTGTCTCTCTGAAAACTAAAAAACAATAAGAGGGAGTTGAAAACAAATACTATTTTTAACATCAACTGATGCCTTAGCAACATACAAGATGTGTTTTATTGTGACCTTACGGGGACTCAAGACCAAACTAGAGCTACGTGGCTACGTGGTTGAAGTTTCCCCCGTACCTAGCTCGATGTTGAGATCCTGAGGGGTCTTAGATCAAAATATTAATTACCCTAGTGGGAGAGTCAATCGCCTGAGGTAGCCTCAGGTGCATCTTTGATTTTAAATATTGGAAACGTGGTGAACCCAGAAATACTGAATTGTTGGGTTTACTTTTTCTCCTAGGTTCTGTGGCCCCAGTTTTCCCGTTCCCCACCCAGTCTGGCCTACCCGGCAGCTACCTTTTGCATTACAATGGCCTTGGTGAGGCTGGCAGACAGGATTAACTTAGAATTCACGTGGGTGTGTGTGGGCGTAGGACTGCCGGGAGGGGCGGGTCTAAGGATGGGTGCTTTTTCCTTATAAATCTAGAGCCTCCGAAATTTTCGCCTTTTGCTAAATTGGGTTGGTTGGCGCTTGGCTCTTTCGCCTCTTCCTTTCTTTCTGGTACTCTTATATCTGGACATCTTCACGTTTCTCTAAGTTCTTCCATCTAGACAACATAAGGCTGTATCTCCCTCTTTTTTCCCCTCCCTCTCTTTTCTCGACTCAGCAACATGAGCGTGGATCCAGTTCAACCCCAATGCCAGGCTTGCCCCGAAGCGCCTGATTCTAGGGACGCTTCTCCAATGCCTCAGATTTATGGGCCTCAAGAAAATTATGCATCCTTGCAACTGTCATCTGCTGAGACCCCCAACATGGAGACCGGTAAGAGAAAATTCATCCTTGAAAGGCTGATTTCCTTGAGGGAGAGTGAAATTTAAGGAGGGGAAGGGTCATTTCATTTCCCTCGTGAGCAATTACAGCCCATTAATAGAGGCAGGTGCACTCTATTAATCCACTCAACACCTTGTCCCAGTTGTAACTTGGTGGAGTGTGCCCATCCACCTAGGTCCCAGATGTCAGGTAAGAGACCAGGGCTGCAGGATGCCCGCATTTCAACTGCTCACTGGACATTTGAGAGGTTACGTGCACAGGCACTGTGGAAACACAAATGTGTTGTGATCAATCAGTATACATCTTAATGGACAGGGTGCTGAGCACCTAGTAACAGTAAATGTTACCATTAAGCCAGAAGTCCTAACATCACAGCTAGGGGTGGGGGATGCGGTGAGCAACATTTTTTTGATTTGTTGGGGTTTCAAGGAGTACCAGAAATGGCGTGGCTAATTAATGAGTCTCCCCTTGTTGAAATGTTTCACCTTCCAGCAACAGCGGCAGCTGCCTCTCCTTCTCTTTGGCTCTGTGTGTGTCAACTGGGGCAGTTCTGAATTTCTGAGAGCCTGCTATGCTCCAGTCTCCCATATCCTGAAGAAATGTTCACCACATTTTATGGTAGAAGATCCCAGAAAATTTAATCTGCTGACATTCAGCGGCTAGAGCCCAAATTTGAAACCCAATTTGGCTTCTAAATTGGTAACCGCAGGTGTGGGGGGGGATGATCAGGAGACTGTAAAGGCAGTACCCCGTTTTTGTAAATCAATTCGGCAGGAATTGTTAAACCTGAAAATGTAAACAAACTTTGACCCAAGAATAACCGCTTTTAAGATCTATGGTAAAAATAACCGTTTAAAAATTCTTTACATGATTTTTCCCCTAAAACTAAGCTGTGGAGAAGGACTAAGACACTGCTTTATTGGAGTGTTAGAGTTTAATGTTCCCGTTTTCCTAAACTTCTTGTTAATACCCCTTTGTAATTCCAAACGTCGAAAATATAGCACTGGATTGTGAGAAATAGTTTGGGAATGAGTGAGGGGGCGGTGTCCTCCTTAGCAAGCCAAGTACAAGTTTCTAGAGATCATTTTTTGAGGAGATGCCGCCACTGAAATCCTTGGTCTCCCCCTCCTTTCCTTCTTTGATCTTTCAAGAAGCACAAGATTCTGCTTTTGCGTAGTAAAGGCTGTCTCTTTATTCCATGATGAGGTTAGGAACTAAGCGTTTAAATGGCTACTAAATCTAGGCAATATTTTTTTATTTGGGAGAGAGCGAGCGAGCGCGCGGGCGCGCGCAACGGGGGGAGGGGAGGAGAGAGGGGGACAAATGATCCAAAGCGGACTCTGCTTGACTGCAGGGAGCCCAATGCGGGTTGCTCGAACTCGCAAACCGTGAGATCCAGATCTGAGCTGAAGTCAAGACACTTAACCGACTTCAATCACGCAGGTGCCCCCAAACTGCATTTTAAAGAGTCCCCAGAAACTGATCCTACAGTATTTTTAAATATGATGTAAGTGATGATAAGGTTTACAAAAGGGAGTTAAGGAAGGCACATGATGGAGCGAGGTGGGGGGCTCCAGTGATCATTCCCACCTTTCTGAATAGCCACAGCATGGGCTTTTGAGCATCGATTTGCAGTAGAAAGCTTTTGTCAGAGGCTTGAGGGGGATCTGGCTGGCTCAGGCAATGGAGCATGTGACTCTTGATCTCAAGGTTGTAAGTTCGAGGCCCATGTTGGATATGGAGATTACTTAAAAATAAAATCTTGGGGGCTCCTGGGTAGCTTAGTCGGTTGGACATCCGACTACGGCTCAGGTCATGATCTCACAGTCCATGAGTTCGAGCCCCGCGTCGGGCTCTGTACTGACAGCTCAGCCTGGAGCCTGCTTCAGATTCTGTGTCTCCCTCTCTCTCAGACCCTCCCCTGCTCGCTCTCTGTTCTGTCTCTCAAAATAAAGACATTTAAAAATAATAATAAAAAAACAATAAAATCTTGGGGCACCTGGGTGGTTCAGTGGGTTAAGCGCCTGATTTCAGCTCAGGTCATGATCTCACAATTTGTGAGTTTGAACCCCACATCAGCTCAGAGCCTGGAGCCTGCTTCGGATTCTGTGTTTTCCTCTCTCTGCCCCTCCCGTGCTTACACTCGGTCTTTCTCTCTCAAAAGTAAAATAAACATGAAAAAAATTTTTAATAAAATAAAATCTTTTTATGTTTTGTAATTTGTTCTTGAGAGAGAAAGAGACCACGCGAGCAGGGGAAGGTCAGAGAGGGAGGGAGACACAGAATCTGAAACAGGCTCCAGGCTCTGAGCAAGCTGTCAGCACAGAGCCTGATGCAGGGCTTGAACCCACGAACCGTGAGATCATGACCTGAGCTGAAGCTGGGATGCTTAACTGACTGAGCCACCCAGACGCCCCTAAAATAAAATTTTTTATGAGACTGATGCGCTGCCTACTGCACTAAGAGGCACCTTAAAATAAAACCTTTTAAAAGAAAGTTTGAGTCCACTCTGCTTCCCAACAAATATACTATTGGCCATGTCCCTTGGGTGTAAGATGGTGACAATTAGTAAGGTACTGGATTGGTATCCTACAAAGATTAGTAAAGTGTTGGGGGGGGCACAAAAGAGTTAAATTCTTACCTACTACCTGATTCAGAGGTTGTGAGGATTCTAACAAATGCTTTGGAAACCATAAATTTGCAAGTGTGATTTGATATTTGAAAGGTTTTAGAGAAAAGCATTGTTTTACTCCCAACAGTCTCTCCTCTTCCTTCCTCCATGGACCTGCTTATTCAGAACAGCCCAGATTCTTCCACCAGTCCCAGCGTAAAAGTGCTACCCACTTCTGCAGAGGAGATCACCGTGAAGAAGGAAGATCCAACTCCAGGCAAGAAACAGAAGATCAGAACTGTCTTCTCTCAGACCCAGCTATATGTACTCAATGACCGATTTCAGAGACAGAAATACCTCAGTCTCCAGCAGATGCAAGAACTTTCCAACATTCTGAACCTTAGCTATAAGCAGGTAGAGTTTGCTTTATTCTTGCAATGAGAAATAAAAATGCTAGCAGATGAGTCTTCCTAACATCTGTATGGTATGTGCTTATGTTCCCCCTACAAATAATTTTTATGTTAAAGTAGGATCTTTGTGGTGTATGGTGACCATTTTTAAAATATTCTATTGTGTTAATGTGCCATGATTTATTTAACCACTTTTTTTTAATGTTTTATTTTTGAGAGAGAGACCGCATGAGCAGGGGAGGTCAGAGAGAGGGGGACACAGAATCTAAAGCAGGCTCCAGGCTCTGAGCTGTTAGCACAGAGTCCAATGCTGGGCTGGAACCCATGAACCGTGAGATTATGACCTGAGCCAAAGCCAGAAGCCAGATGCTTCTGAGCCACCCAGGCGCCTCTTAATGTCATTTTCTACCTAATATTTTACAAATCCTCTGGAAATTTAACTTGATTGTGTGCTGCAATATAACTTGATATTTTCTAAATAGTTGTCCTCGTAGTATATTTCATAATTCTTGAGTTAAAATGACCATGATTAACATGTTAAATGGAAGTATGCTTATGGAGAAGCTTTTTATTGCAAACAAAGTACCTTTAACTGACTATGGCATGGCTAAACTATGAAAGGAGAGATAGGTAGACATTTAATGTTAACTTTCTAGAGTAGTTATGCAATGGGTCTTCCTGCTCACACAGGTTGGATTTATTTAAAAAGCAGCCAACTGACTTGAAGGGCTTTGACATTCACACAAAAAATTTCAAGATTTCAGAAAGAACCTGAGAAGTTTCACTTTTGTTCCTAAGCTTTAGATAGTCATAATTGCCAGGGGGAAAAATTGTTAACAACATTCTTTGATCCCTCGTACAACCACAGTTCTGGTTTTTAATGTTTTCCTGTCATTTGTTTCTTGGTAGGTCAAGACATGGTTC
Source organism: Suricata suricatta (assembly GCF_006229205.1). Lineage (NCBI taxonomy): Eukaryota > Metazoa > Chordata > Mammalia > Carnivora > Herpestidae > Suricata > Suricata suricatta. Next base: position 96,421,951 of record NC_043709.1, read on the forward strand.
CAGAACCAGAGAATGAAATGTAAGAGGTGGCAGAAAAGCAACTGGCCAAAGAATCACAACATTGGGACTCAGGTAACAGGAAACTTCTTTTCTTCCCATCTTCTTTTTCTTAAGTAGCCTCCATGCTTTTCTTAAGTAGGCTCCGTGCTCAGTGTGGGGCTTGACCTCACAACTCAGATCGAGACTTACATGCTCTATTGACTAAACCAGTCAGGCGTGCCTCTGCTTTTCGATTTAAAGAAAAATTTTTTTTAAACATTTATTTATTTTTGAGAGAGAGACAGCACGAGCGGGGGAGAAGTAGAGAGGGAGACACAGAATCTGAAGCAGGTTCCAGGCTCTGAGGTGTCAGCACAGAGCCTCATGCAGGGCTCAAACTCCCTGACCATGAGATCATGACCTGAGCTGAAGTCAGACCCTTAACCGACTGAGCCACCCAGGTGCCCCATGCTTTCTGATTTTCAGTGGCTTTTTAGTTTTGTTCATTGCTAAAGCATTAAAACCCCAACCACAGACCATCCTGATTTTTTCTTCTGGCCTTTTCATTCGTTAATCTGTCGTTCTCTTTCAGAACAGTTCTGCGACTCCAGAGTACCCAGGCTTCTATTCGTATCACCAGGGATACCTGATGAACACTTCCGGAAACCTTCCAATATGGAGCAACCAGACCTGGAACGGCCAGTCGTGGGGGAGCCAGAGCTGGAACAGTCAGGCCTGGTGCCCCCCAGCCTGGAACGGCCCGCTGCACGACTGTGGAGAGGAATTTCCCCAGCCCCAGATCCAGTTCCAGCAAAATTCCGTCAGCAATTTGCAGTCCATCCTAGAAACGGCTGGGGAAAGCCATAGTGTCCTACAGCAAACCCCTAAATATTTTGGTGCCCAGCAAATAATGGATTTCTTCCCAAATTACTCTGAACATACAGCCTGAAGATGCGAGACGATGAGTACGTTAATCAATCTCCATTTGGGCGGTGGTGGCTGTATTCCTTCTAGGATTTGTCTGTTAGGGTCCTGTATATCTGCCTTGATATTCTGTTTTTTGTTATGTTTATTCCATCAATCAAGGTAGTAAGAGGAGTCTGATCAAAGAGGATTCCATAGCTTTGGCTGCTATGCACAACATGCTAAAAGATGTTTCTGGCTATAGATAAGTAGATATAATACTAATTTGGATATATCTTTAGGCTCCAGAATTGA
>NC_043709.1:96423247-96437097 GCF_006229205.1 Suricata suricatta
GTGGATTTTGGACACTAGCCCTTTATCTGATATGTCATTTGCAACTATCTTTTCCCATTCTGTCGGTTGCCTATTAGTTTTCTTGATTGTATCCTTTGCAGTGCAGAAGCTTTTTATCTTGATGAGGTCCCAATAGTTCATTTTTACTTTCATTTCCCTAGCCTTTGGGGATGTGTTGAGTAGGAAATTGCTGCGGTGGAGGTCAAGGAGGTTGTTTCCTGCTTTCTCCTCAAGGGTTTTGATGGTTTCCTGTCTTACATTCAGGTCGTTCAGCCATTTTGAGTTTATTTTTGTGTATGGTGTAAACAGTGGTCCAGTTTCATTCTTCTGCATGTTGCTGTCCAGTTCTCCCAGCAACACCTGTTAAAGAGGCAGTTTTTTTCCATTGCATACTCTTTCCTGCTTTGTCAAAATTAATTGGCCGTACATTTGTGGGCCCAGTTCTGGATTCTATATTCTATTCCATTGGTCTATGTGTCTGTTTTGGTGCCAAGTGTTTTATATTTTAATGTATCATGATAATAGAGCCAGTTTGGCCAGTGGTTTATGGGTTTAAGTACAAATAAATACCCACTTTATCTTTTAGTTGTCTCTCCCCCTGATTTTACCAGTAATTCAGTGACTAAAAAACTTAACTAAACAAGGGTCTTTATATTGTGATCTTTTGATATGGGAAGTACCAATTAACTGAAATCTCTTTAAGATTCTGCCAAGAGGCTGCTCTTAGACCCACGTAAAGGGACACAAAAGTAAAGAAAAGGTGATTAAGTATACAATGCTAGGTGACTGATTAATTAAATCTCAGGGAACTTATTTCCTCCTTGTGGTGTAATAGTATTGAAACAATAAAATTTGTGGTTATTTGGAGCTAAAGAAGAGTGCCCCGTCTGGAAGATTAGGAGCAGAAAAGTGATACACAGAGCTCTTAGGTTTGTAAAGAGGCTTAAATAAAGTGCTGCCAGGGAAGGTGGAACTGGAGGAGGAGGGCGAAGGTCAAGCAAATAGAATCTCACCCTGTAACTCCCACACCTGGAATGTGTCCACTCTTCAGTACAGTTGTATTCTGCCAGAAAGAACCGTCCATGGATAAGCTTCTTTTAAGGCATTTTTTAAAGTGCTATTTATTTAAAAAGGGACTTGTTAGGGGTGCCTGGGTGGCACAGTCAGTTGGGCATCTGGCTTCGGCTCAGGTCATAATCTTGCAGTTTGTGGGTTCAAGCCCCGTGCTGACAGCACAGAGCCTGGAGCCTGCTTCGGAGTCTGTGTCTCCCTCCCTCTCTGACCCTCCCCTCCTCACACTGTCTCTGTCTCTCAAAACTAAATTAAAAAAAAACATAAAAAGGGACTTGTTAAATTTATAGACCAACTACGAAGCACAATTTAAGTGTTCTAAGGTATAAATCTAGGGACACCTAGACTGGGTCAGTCAATTAAGCATCCAACTCTTGGTTTCAGCTTAGGTCAAGATCTCTCAGGTTTCTGAATTCTAGCCTTGCATCCAGCTTCCTGCTGACCGTGCAGACAGAGCCTGCTTGGGATGCTCCTCTCTCTCTCTCTGCCTCACCCCTTTCTTTCTCAAATAAACTTAAAGTATAGGGGCACCTGGGTGGCACAGTTAAAGCCTCTGTCTCTTGATCTAGGCTCAGGTTATGATTTCATGTTTCATGAGTTTGAGCCTTGAATTGGGCTCTGCTTGGGATTCTGTCTCTCCTTTCTGCCCCTCCCCTGCTTGTGCTCTCTCTCTCTCAAAAATAAAAACTTAAAGTATAAATCTATAAATAGATAAATGTTAAGATAAATTGGATCAGAGACATGTTTAAGTTCTGAGGCTAGTTTGAAATAGCCTTTTTCCCCCCAGGTAAATTATGTTCTCCCTTCAGAAGAAGCAAAGCAGATATCTATGAACTATACTAATACTTCTTTTTCCTATCCTTTTCCATACTGGTTCATCCCAAATTGACCTGAATCAAGTCATTGCTGCCTTCTTCAACCACTTTCTGAAGCAGACATGCAGAAAATGATCCACTGGGTGGTTTTCCTGGTCATTTCCCTCATGGTTCCCCCAATTTTCCAATGTTGCTGCGTGACCATCCAATCAAGTTATCTAGACATTGACAAGAGACATCAGGGATAATTTCTGCCTACAGCTAAAGACAACACAATATTCTTTTCAATCCTCAGATAGTTGAGTTTTGTGCCAAGCACTGTATTATGAACAGAGTAAATCCTGAAAAGAGAAAGCATTGATTGAACAATTAAAATAGTACATGAAATCTCTAAATCCCCACTTTTTTGGATTTGTTATTCAAGAAAATTCGAGAGAAGGATTTTTTTGTAATGTTTATTTTTGAGAGCGTGAGTGGGGAAGTGGCAGAAAGAAGGGACAGGATCTGAAGCAGACTTTGTGCTGAGAGCAGAGACCCCAGTGCTGTATTTGAATTCACAAACAGATCCTGACCTGGGCTGAACTGAGCCCCCTAGATGCCCGAGTATAAAAAGATTTTTTAATGTTTATTTTTGAGAGGGAGAAAGAGACCGAGCTTGAGCATGGGAGGGGCAGAGAGAGGGAGACACAGAACCTGAAGCAGGCTCCAGGCTCTGAGCTGTCAGCACAGACCCTGACGTGGAGCTAGAACCCAGGGACTGTGAGATCATGACCTGAGCCAGTCAGGTGCCTAACTGATTGAGTCACCCAGATGCCTCGAAGTATGACTTTTTGAAAACATGATTTCACTGCTCTGCCATTTGGCTTTTTCATTTGTTTTAAATGTATTAAGTGAAGGAAAAATTCTTAAAGGAGATCAGAGGGTTTTGTTTTGTTTTAAGATACTGTGGTCACTAGGGAGCCTGGCTGTCTCAGTGGAGCATGTAACCCTTGATAATCAGGTTCCTGAGTTCAAACCCCATGTTGGGTGTAGAGCTTACTTTTAAAAAGGGAGGCATCTAGGTAGGGTTAAGCATTAGACTGGCTAAGGTCATGATCTCCCGGTTTGAGTTTGAGGAGTTTGAGGCCTCATTGGGCTCTGCTGTCAGCAGCACAGAACCTGCTTCAGATCTCTGTCCCCCTCCTTCTGCCCTTCCCCACTCTTTTTCTCAGAAATAAACTTTTAAAAAAGGTAATATGTCACATTTTTACAAAATCCTTTGCTCTAAAACTAAATGCACATAACAAATTGCCAATGCATATGAGGAAATATTAAATGGTGAACCAAAACCTAGAGCCTTGGGAAAATAAATATCTATTATAAAGTGATAGTCTTTTTTTTTTTTCATGTTTATTTTTTGAGAGAGAGACTGAACACGAGTGGGGGAGGGGCAAAGATGAAGGAGACCCAGAATCCAAAGCAGGCTCCAGGCTCTGAGCTGTCACCAGAGCTCCACAGAGGGCTCAAACTCACAGACTGCAAGATCATGACCTGAGCCAAAGTTGGATGCTCAACCGACTGAGCCACCCAGGACCCCCAAAATGATAGTCTTAAACTTCAAAGTTGGCTCTCCAGTTCTGAACCTTGTCATTTAACTTCCGTTTTTACATGCTTGATCGCGGCTTGCTTCTGGTTTGTCTGACATTTGGCTATAAGACAGTGGAATAGGCAAAGGGAATGGCTAAGAATTAAAGATTTAGAATGGCAGAACACCTGTTATATCTAAATCCTACCTGATACTGGAAAAGGGGAAAATAAAGATTGAAAGAAAGAATTCCTGGTGTTTAGTGTTTTCTTTTGTAGATTAGCCATTCTGGAAATGCAATTCACCTACTGTCTCTTCAAACTGGTGAGCGTTCGGGTAAAGACAAAACACCTCAGGGAACCAGAGTCTGGATTTTTTTCTTTTATTTTAAGAGATTGGGCCTCTTCCCACCTTCCCCACCCCAGTGCAAAAAGGTGTTTTTACTAAAACACAAGGGACAAAGCCTACAGGCAGAAAGAGGCATTCTGGACTGCAAAACTAAAACTTGCTATTGAGAACAAGTTTACAAAGTAGAGGAATGAATAATAAACAATCTAGTAAGCACTATTTAATTTCTACAGGTATTTTTTTTTCTCACGCATGCAAAAGCAAAGGGCTTTATTATTATGGGCTTATAAGCTCGGGCTCACAGACGTCACCAGCGCAGTGACTCCATGCGGAGAGCCAACTACAGGTATTTTAGTATATATAATATGAGTGGTCTTTTTTATTGTTTATTTTTGGAAGCGGGGGAGGGACAGAGACAGGGTTGGAAGGGGGCTTTGTGCTATGTGGGGCTCAAACTCAATCTGTGAGATCCTGACCTGAGCTGAAGTCAGATGCTTAGTTGACCGGGCCACCCAGACACCACTGGGTGGTTTTATGTGAATTTTTATGGATATTGTAATAGGATTATACCATACATTCTCTTCTGAAAGTTTTTTAATTGTTCCGCTTAGCATAATATCTTCAACCTCTTTGTACGTCAGAATTTAGAGGTATATATTTGGAAGAATCTTTTAAAAGTTGATAATTACATTTTTAAAAATTTAGTTGGTTAATCTTGTCACCCAATATGGGCCTCAACCTCAATGATGCAAGATTCAGTTGCATGCTCTTCCAACTGAGCCAGTCAAGCACTCCAATAATTACATTTTTAAAAAAGATTTCCTATTTTCCTTTAAATGTATCAGCCACAGTTGAGATGGTTTCTTTCTCGAATATTCACTATCAAAACATTTCTGATAGGAAGAACATCAAGGTGAAGTTCAGGTAATTGAACTAAAGGAAATGTTACATTTTGGCACTCTTTCTGAAAACTCCGTGTGACTTTGCCATGCCCTGAAAAAAAAAGCCATTCATACAATATTAAAACGAGATTATTGCATAAAGTTAACTTTCAACATCACCGTTAACTTTGATACTGTCTTTTCAGACGTTTCAATGGGTACATGTGGCGATAGAATTATAACACATTTTTCCCATCCTTATATGTAATTCCAGACTGTATTTTGCTCTGCAACTTGCTTTTTCTACTCTTTAAGTGTATATCCTGGGATGGCCCGGAGTGGTTGGGGGGAAGGGAGCAGTGATTGGCTGGTTCACTTCAGGAGAGCATATGACCCTTGATCTCTAGGTTTGTTCAAGTCCCACGTGGGGCATAGAGCTTCTTTAAAAATAAAAAGTATGGGGCGCCTGGGTGGCTCAGTCGGTTAAGCCTCTGACTTCAGCTCAGGTCAGATCTCACGTTTGTTGGTTGAAGCCCCATGTCAGGCTCTGTGCTGATGGCTAGCTCAGAGCCTGGAGCTTGCTTTCGGTTCTGTGTCTCCTTCTCTCTCTCTGCCCCTCCCCCTCTCAAGCTCTGTCTCTTCTCTATCAAAAATAAATATAACATTAAGAAAAAATTAAAAAAAATAAAAAGGATGGTTCTCATGAACATAGACACATTAGTGGTTTTATTTATGTATTTATTTTTAGTAATCTCTACACTGAATGTGGGACTTCAACCCACCACCCAGATATCAAGAGTAGCACACTCTTATGACTGAGCCAGCCAAGCTTGGTTTAATAATAATAATAAAAAAGAGGGCTACCTGGGTGGCTCAGACTGTTCAGTGTCCGACTCTTGATTTCAGCTCAGTTCATGATCCCCAGGGTCTATGGGATAGAGCCTTGCTTTGGGCTCCATGCTGAGCAGGGGGTCTGCTTAAGATTCTCTCCCTCTTTCTGCGCCTCTCCCCTGCTTGCACTCTTTCTCTCTAAAATATTAATAATGTTAAAAAAAAAATGTATTGGGGGCGCCTGGGTGGCTCAGTTGGTTGGGTGTCGACATAGGCTCAGATCATGATCTCGCAGTTTCTGAGTTCCAGTCAACACCTGGGAGCCTGGAGCCTGCTTTGGATTCAGTGTCTCCCCTTCTCTCTGCCCCTCCCATGCTCATGCTCTGTCTCTCAGTAAGTGTTAACAATATTTTTAAAAAAAGAATATATCATTGAGATCTTTCCACATCACTAAATTTATTGTTTTTTCACACCACTAATTTTATTAGAACTAACTCAATTGTTACATAATATTACAAATTACAGATGCACTATAGGCTATTTAAAATTGCCTGTTTTGGTGATTTGCCACTACAAATTATGTTGTTATTGACTTATATATTACATATTTATATAACACCTAGGAAGGTAAAGGATTGCTCTTTGAGAATAAAATTAATAAAAGCAAAATTCAATATCTTCATAAGTAAGCCATATAAAAGCTTGACGCAGTTGCCAAGAATTAGGAGAGGTGCAAACTCAATTTTAAAACCTTTCACTTATCATTTTGGTCACAGAATCGCCAAGAATATAAACTACTATGATAGAGATAAGGCAGAAAGGAAATTAATTATAAATGCACCTGCCAACCCCACCATCTTTTTACGTTCGTTTCTTCTGAAAATCTTTCTCCATCTTCCAGAAGGCAGTGGTTGTTATCTACGGTGTCATATTTATGTTCCTTTATCATATTTCAGTTTTTAAAATTCACTCTTCCTTCATTTTCGGCTTCCGTTTCCCTTTCAGTTTGTACCTGAAAGGAAGGAGCACACCGGGTCAACGTTCCTGGGTCGGCTGAATTTCGCGCCTAGATCGAAGCCTTAGGAGGTAGGAGTAGGAGTCTTGCTCACTCAATTTCAAGCACCTGGTTCTTGGGGTAAAGGACAAGTTTAATTCTATTTGGAATAATCCTACCATTCAGAAAACTTGCTGTCTACAGGGGAACAAAACAGACTCGGACTGCCAACCTAAAGGTAAAGGCAGACAACTAACTGCCAGACGGGCAGGAAAGTGGGGGAGGAACTTTAGTAAATATTGCATGCCCCCTGGGGCCGAGTGAGCTTTGCCTCAATCGGGAGATAAAGAGAATTTGTTAAATAAAGAAGCCAATTGGGGCAGACAAAAGCTTCCGGCACAGGAAGTTAGTTCGAGTGAGGATGCTGAAATGTAGGCATTTGAATAGGTTCCTCTGTGTGAGGCTGAAGCGAAACCTGATTGAAAAGAAGCAGCAGCTGGTGGCAAGTCTTTCCTTAAAGGATTCCCGGTTTGTGGGTGGTGGATGAAAACTATGGTCCTAGAAGAAAAGCGTTCTTGAGAATTGTAAGCGGTGAAGCTAAGAAATTACTTCACTGCAATGGCAGCACTACCTCCGAGTGTACGACCAAGCTAGCTATCAGAAAAGCTCACAGATCAAATTAAGAAGCTAGAATCAGGCGCGTGGATGGCTCAGTCGATTGAGATTCTGACTCTTGATTTCAGCTCAGGTCATGATCTTATGGTTTGCGAGTTGGAGCCCAGCGTGAGGCTCCGGGGGCTGACAGTGCGGATTCTCTTTCTCCCTCTATGCCCCTCCCCTACTTGCGCTCTCCCTCTCTCTCAAAATAGATAAGCATTAAGTGTGTGTGTGTGTGTGTGTGTGTGTGTGTGTGTGTGTGTGTGTGTGTGTATTAAATCAATTAAATCAATCTTACCAAACTCTCATGGCACAAAGTTTGGGGAAAGATGGGTCATGCTCATATACATAGGGACAGAGTGCAAAGGGGATAGAAAGGCAGCGATGTTCATCTACGTCTTTGGTGCACGATGTGGTTGCAAGGGATGGAGGAGGAGAACCTGAGATCGAAGGCCCCGGGTCCCACAGAAGGACCCTGAACACAGCCACACAGGCTCGCCCTCCGCAGACACCGCGGCAAGCACTCCTGGCCGCAAAAGCAGCTCTCCTTAGCTTGGAACTTACTGATGAGCAGCTGTGGAATTTCATTTCACTACCAGAGCATTGTGCATGTAGGGCTGGAAGGGGTGGCAACGACAGGTGGCCAATTTAAGTTGGGATGTTGTCGGGGCACCTGATTGGTTGAGTGTCTGACTTGATTTTAGCTTATATCCCATGATGTCACAGTTTCGTGACTTCAAGCCCCGCTTCTGGGCAGACAGTGCAGCGCCTGCTTGAGATTCCCTCTCTCTCTGTCTCTCTCAGAATAAATAAATAAACATTAACAAAGGTGAGTTACAGATGTTGAGTGCCCCAGCTCCCTCAACTAGCTAAGGATATTTAGTGTTGGGCTAAATAAGAGTATCAGGTACCTCTTGCTCCTTCCATTCCTTTCTTTGCTCTGTGCATATAATGCTCTGCCCACCTAAATCTAATATGCCTTAGTGGCTGCTAATTTCTCTATAATTAATGTAACTTATGTGCTACATAAATTTTGATTGTGTTCCGTAGTTGAAGTGAACATTCTCAGACAATATAGTAAGTGCACATTAAACTGCATTAGCCACACAGTTCCTATCCTTTTTGCAATTATAGATCCTCCCAGATTCTTAGCCTGCGCTCAATCCCAGATCTCATTTCTCAAATCCTTCCTCAGTCACTTAATCCTAGGATCATACTTAACATTTCCCAAACTGTGTAGGCTTTAAAGGTTCCTTTGGTGCTGCCCTTTGACCCATTCAGCACAAATATGTTAATCTCCACTGGTTCTCTGATCAATTCTTATTCATATAAAAAGGGTTCTTTTTATCTGTTGAGACTTTGCACTCTACAAATCATCAGGATGAGAGAAATGTTATTATTATTCTTAACTCCATCAAGGGCTTTTTCCTTTGTCTTTCCTTATGCCACTTGCATTTCCCAAAATAGTGGAAAATAAAGCTAGTTTCAACTTGGAGGAAAATAACTATGTATGAGTACATTTAGACTGCATTTCTTTTACATGGGGATATATTCACAAATTTTATTTCACCTGGTCCTTAAGCTACACTCTGAAGTTAACTACCATTTATATGTAAAGAAAGGAAAGTTCTGGAAGTTTACATAACCCAGCCAATGGTGTAGTGCCTTCTCTTCAGTCTGAGTTGACTATAACCCGTCTCCACTGAGAAATTGCCCCCTCATACTTCTTTAATCCACTGCAATTCATTTTCTATTTTCTTTTATTTTTTAGAAACTTTTTTTAACGTTTTATTTGTTTTTGAGAGAGGAAGAGACAGTGTGAGCAGGAGAGGGTCAGAGAGAGAGAAAGACACAGAATCCGAAGATAGGCTCCAGGCTCTGAGCTAACTGTCAGCACAGAGCCCAACGCGGGGCTTGAACCCACTAACTGTGAGATCATGTCCTGAGCCTGTAAGGATGCAGGTCTGAATTCGGCTTCTCAGAATCATTAAACAGAAGGGCACACATTGCCCAAGGAAGGAGGGACAACGCTTGTAACACCCAATCAGGAAAGGCCAGCTAACACCCTTTACATTTCTAAGGGCAGGCCTAGAAGGTTAGTTACACCCTACGTGAGGGTCCTGGGCCCACTCTGTAATTGGTTAACACTCTAAATGTTGTGATTGGGTCCCGCCAAAAGTAATGAATACTCTAGGCAATGTGAATGGTTAAACCTGCTGTCAATTGTATAATAATGATTGGATCACTATACCTGCATCACAAGTTCCTGTAACTCCCCCTTCCCAAGCCCATAAAGGCCCTACCCCACCTTTGTTCACGGCTCTCAGCATTGATCCACTGCGTTGGTGAAGTCTGTGAGCCCAAGCTTACGCCTGGCCAGCCTAAACTCGTAATAAAGTCCTTTGCTTTTGCATGTGTGACTCGGTCTTCCTGGCGGTTTCTGGTTTTTGAGGACGATATTGGAAACTTGGGTATAACAGGCCAAAACCAGACGTTTAACTGACTGAGCCACCCAGGTGTCCCTCATTTTCTATTCTCAATGAGCCATTGTAATAAATCAAACTAAAATGTAAAAAAATCAATTCATCGTTCGTTAGCTCATTCAAGGAATGTTTGTTAATACTTCCTGGGTATCACATATTTTGCTGGATGTTGGTAGTGATGCCTCTTCCTGAAGATAACACAGATGGTTAAATGCTTTGACCTTAGATATTACCTTACCTGACTCTAACATTTATAGCAACTATGTGCCCAGTATTGTGATAACTACTTTAAATGTATCGCTCATTTAATTTTCATAAAACAAGATGAGGTATTATTATCCTATTACAGATGATGAGGGTTGGGACATGAATAATAACTTCCCAGTGCACACAGGTCTAAGAAGAGTCTAGAACCCATAACCTCAGCTACACTTCCATACACATTTATTTCCATTTCAGAAGGCTGGTGTCCGGGAACAAGAATTCTGACCCCTTCCTGGGTCATTCTATCTGGACTAAGAGTCAAATTGACATGAGACAGATTAACAAGAGAAAACCAAATTTAATAGCATATATTTGGGGAATCCACACAGACCTGAAAATCCCAAAGGCAGTCAGGAAAAACGAGGTATACATGTCACACTGAACTAAGGAGACCAGGATAGGGGACTTTGAAGGGAAAGAATGCAGTTCATAGGGCAGTGCAAAGAAGAGCAGATGTCTGTTAATTAGATGTTCGCCCTGCCATACAGATAGGCAATAAAAATAATGAAAGTTATCTCTGCCAATAACCCTTATTCGGGGAAAGACCCTCCATTGAGATTCCTCTACGTAGTTAAGGGAAAGGCAGAAGTTTCTCTTGAGCCCGTAGCGTCTCCATTGCCTTCTGCTCCAAATAATCTTCATGCCAAAGTGGCCCACTTTGGGGCAGCCAGCCCTCACCCCCACCTTATTGACAATACCTCCACTTTTAATGCATATTTCTTTCTTTCTTTTTTTAAAATTTTAATGTTTATTTTGAGAAAGAGGAACATAGTGTGAACTGGGGAGAATCAGAGAGAATGGGCGACACATAATCTGAAAGCAGACTCCAAGCTCTGAGCCATCAGCACAGAACCTGACTCGGGGCTCAAACCCACAAACCATGAGATCATGACCTGAGCTGAAGCCGGACATTTAACCGACTGAGCCACCCAGGCGCCCCTAATATGCTTTTTTTTTTTTTTTAGCTCATAGAGTATATACAATAAATGTCAGTTATGGGCATAGAAATATGAAATGTGAATACCCTTTGATCACTCCTAGGAATATATGCTAAGTCATTATTCAGCCAACTACACAAAGATACTCATTGCATCATTGTTGGGAGTAGCCACAAAAAAAAAGTCGAAATGTCCATCAATAGGATTCACTTAAATATGTCATGATAAACCCATATACTGGAGTATTTATACAGGCATAAAAAGCAAAAACAGGCTGCCGCTGACTCAGTCAGTAGAAGATGCAACTCTTGGTCATGAGTTTGAGCCCCATGTTGGGTGTAGAGATTACTTAAATAAATAAACAAATATATATATATGTTCAACAAAAATTTTCTGATGTTGGTAAATTGGATATTCTCCTTTTTTTTCTCGGTCTCCCTTTGTTATGGATTTATCAATTATATTAATCTTCAAAGAACTAACTTTTTACTGTTAATATTTTTCACTAGCCTGTCTGCTTTCTATTTTGCTTTTCCACTGTTTTCTTTTTTTTTCTAAAAATTTTTTTTAATTTTTAATTTTATTTTTTGAGAGATAGAAGGAGACAGAGCACAAGCAGGGGAAGGGTAGAGAGAGAAGGAGACACAGAATTTGAAGCAGGCTCCAGGCTCTGATCTATCAGCACAGAGCCCCATGCGGGGCTTGAACCCATGAAAATGAGATCATGACCTAAGCTAAAAAGTCAGGTACTCAACCCAATGAGCCACTCAGGCGCCTCTCCACTGTTTTCATTATTATTTTCTTTCTTTCACTAACTTTGGGTTTAATTTGCTTGTCTCCTTTTTAGCTTCATAAGAGGAAAACGATAATTTGGTTATATTCTATTTTTCTAATTGAATTTTATATTTTTAAATGTTTATTTCTGAGAAAGAGAGAGAGTGCGCACATGCATGAATGGGGAAGGAGGAGAGAGGGAGACGGAGGATCCTAAGTGGGCTCTGCCTCTGACAGCAGGGAACCCTAGTCAGGGTCAGAACTCACAAACCATAAGACCATGATCTCAGCCTGTACAACTGACTCAACCACCCCACCCAGTCGCCCCTGGTTTAAAAATTGTTTAATGTTTATTTATTTATTTTGAGAGAGCGCGTGAGCAGGAGGAGGGACATAGAGAGAAGAGAGAAAGAATCCCAAGCAGGCTCCATCCTGCAACTGTGAGATCATGATCTGAGCCAAAATCAAGTCTGTCATTTTATCTGACTGAGCCACCCAAGCGCCCCACATATTTTTAATATAATCACTTTCAGATCAGATATAAACTTGTGTCAAAGCACTGATTTAGCTGCAGCCCACAAATTTTGAGAAATTGTATTTTATAATTTATTTAGAAATATTTTCCTTGGGATTTATTTATGTGGAAATATTTCCTTGGGGCACCTGGGTGGCTCAGTCCCTTAAACATCTGACTTCAGCTCAGGTCATGATCTCAGGGTTCCTGGGTTCGAGCCCCGCATTGTTGGACTCTGAGCTGATAGCTCAGAGCCTGGAGCCTGCTTCAGATTGTGTGTCTCCCTCTCTCTCTGCCCCTCCCCCACTCTCAAAAATAAATAAAAAAGTTAAAAATTTTTAAAAATTAAGAAAAAGAAATATATCCTTGTGATTTATTTTTTTGATCCATGGATTACTTACTTACAAGTTCTTTTTTTTAATTCTTTACCTGCTAAGCACCAAATGTCTAATCTTCCATACAGGTGTCTTACAGCCCTTCCTTCTCTACTTACTATCAGGCAAATCTTGGAGTGGGTCTTGATATATTAAAATATATAAAGGAAAGCCTAGAATTTCAACTTTAAAGTCTGGGGTGCTGATACTTGGGTCCATCTGATAAGCATCTCTCATAAAGTACAATGTTTTATTTCTAATTTGTTTCTGTGGTCTTTTTCCTACAGAAATTTGGCATTTTACTAGAAGGATCAGAGCCACACATATCATAAACTAGTATATGAGCCTATTATTCGTCCTTCAAAATTGGGAGGCAATTGGGGCCCAGCAGGCCAAAAAACCTCCCGCAGAGCGACCTTTGATGGCCAGACCTCCGGGACACAGGAGAATCTACATAAGCGACCATGGATGCTATGTCTCCGGGACGCAGGAAAAAAAAAATTGGGGGATTTTTCTCATTGCTTTGCAAAAGCAATGAAGGCATATACCTTTAAGTTTTGAATCAACTTGGGTCAGTTAGTGGCATCTGCTTTCCCTTACTTTATTTCTGTTCCCAGCTCATTGCCTGCTGTTGGGGCAAACACAATCCCCTGTCTAAAATTAACCCCTTGAATGATAAGCGCCTTGCCCAGACATAACTGCTAAAGGACCTTGAAGAAAAGAAGATTCTTTGAGAGACAGACTCCCTCATTCCTGTTTTTTTACTTCTGTTTTCACGGCTGTTCTCTTTTCTGTGATAAAAAAATGATCCTTCCCAGAGTATGTTTTACTCTCTCAAGGACCATAAGCTTTGTAATCATTAAAGAGAAAAAAAATGTGTAAAACCCCTATGGCATAAAAGACACTGACTTTCTTAGTAAAGTGTGATTTTACCACCATTCATGTTGTCTGTCTTCCTTCCTATAGATATTTCGCCGACACCAACCACCTACTCGGGGACCGTTTGACTGGGGTGCGTGGGCTGGTCCTCCGCAGGAGGCCCTACACAAACCTGCTTTATTTGCCCTAGTTTTGAGGAATTCAAGAGAAACTTCACCTCCAAATACCTGGGGTGATTGCAATTTAAACAAAATAAGAAAGACGAGGGGCGCCTGGGTGGCTCAATCTGTTAAGCGTCTGACTTCGGCTCAGGTCATGATCTCACGGTTCATGGGTTCGAGCCCCGTGTCGAGCTCTGTGTTGACAGCTTGGAACCTGGAGCCTGCTTCAGATTCTGTTGTCTCCCTCTCTGTTCCTTCCGCCACCCCCCCCCCCCCCCCCCCCCCCCCCCCCCCCCCCCCCC
>NC_043709.1:96437197-96481588 GCF_006229205.1 Suricata suricatta
CTCTCTCTCTCTCTCTCTCTCTCTCTCTCTCTCAAAATAAATAAATAAACATTTAAAAAAATGTACAGATCATGTAGTATTAAGTATAATCATGCTCTTGGGGCGCCTGGGTGGTTCAGTCGGTTAGGGGTCTGACTTCGGCTCAGTTCATGATCTTAAGGTTTGTGGGTCTGAGCCCCATGTAGAGCTCTGTGCTGACAGCTAGCTCAGAGCCTGGAGCCTGTCTTGGGATTCTGTGTCTCCCTCTCTCTCTGACCCTCCCCTGCTCACGCTGTCAATCTCTCAAAAATAAAACATTAAAAAAAAAGTATAGTCATGCTCTTGTGAGACAGAGATCTGGAACTTCTCATCTTGCAGATATGAAACTCTATACCCATTAAACAAAAACTCCCCCTTTCCTCTTTTCTCTGGTCCCTGATAACCAGTGTTCTACTTTCTGTTCCTATGAATAGAAACTCACAAACTTACAAACTGTGAGATCATGAACTGAATGGAAGTCAGATGCTTAAGGGACTAAGCCACCCAGGGACCCTCCTCATTTTAGTTCTAGCCTATCACTTATCTACCTTCTTCTTATCTATAGATTTGCTTTTAAAAAATGTTTCATATACATTGAATCATACAATATATGATCTTTTTTTAATGTTCTTTTTTGGTTTTTTTAAAATTTATTTTTGAGAGAGTGCAAGGAGGGGAGGGTCAGAGAGAGAGGGAGATACAGACTCTGAAGCAGGCTCCAGGCTCTGAGCTGTCAGCATGGAGCCTGATGTGGGGCTCAAACCCATGAACTGTGAGATCATGGCCTGAGCTGAAGCCGGACGCTTAACTGACTTAGCTACCCAGGGGCCCCCAATATATCTTTTGAGGCGGGCTTCATACACTTAAAATGTTTTCAAGGTTCATTCATATTATAGCATGTATCAGTACTTGACTCCTTTTTTATGGCTAAATATTATATGGTGTGGACATACCACATTTTGTTTATTCATTCATCTGGCCATCGCTATATGGGCTATTTCCAATTTGGGATTGTTGTGAACAATACTGCTAATGAACATTTGTGAGCAAATGTTTTTGTGTGAACGTGTGTTTTCATTTTTCTTGGGTAAAACACCTAGGAGTGGAATTGCTGGGTCATATGGTAACTATTTTATTATTAACTCTATTTTCTATTTATTTTGTCTTGTTTCTTTGCCAAAACGTGTCCGTTTCAAAATATTTCCCTTCTGATACATACAAATGGTTCACAGATAAGGAAATGCAAATAGCCACAAAGTATGCCCCCCCAAAATTCTCAATGTGATAATAAAAATGTAAACTTAAAGCAGAAGATCCCTTTCTTACTTTAGACTGATAAAGATTAAACACTTTTTAATAAAATATTTTGGTAAACGTTTGTGGAAACTGACATCCTTACACCTTATTGGCTATTTAACTTTTAGTCCTTGGGCAGTTAGTCAAGAGAGAAAGTACCACGCCAACTCTAGCTTTGTCAATTCATTCATTAGTCTCAATTCCCTCATTAAAAATAAAGACGTGGATTTACTTTTTTTTTTTTAGGTTTACTTATTTTAAGAGAGACCGAGGGTCACCTGGGTGGCTGAGTCGATTAAGCCTTCGACTTTGGCTCAGGTCATGATCTTCTAGTTGGTGAGTTTGAGACCCTCATTGGGCTGTGTGCCGACAGCTCGGAGCCAGGAACCTGCTTCAGTTTCTGTGTCTCCTCTTTCCGCCCCTCCCCTGCTCCCTCTCTGTCTCTCAAAAATAAACATTAAAATTTTTAAACAAAAAATGAATATGAAGGAGACCGAAAGAGGGAGGGGGAGGGACACAGAGAGCGAGCGAAAGAGACGGGGGGGGGGGCGGGGGGAGGCCAATGCCAGGCGTGAACCGTGAACCCACGGAACCGTGCGATCATGATCTGATGCTCAAATCCGGCCGGAGGCTCAACCGACTGAGCCACCCTGGTGCCCCTGGAATTAATTTCTGAACGCTATCCTAACTCATGAGTTTCAGCCCTATCAATTAAGTCACTAAGCCCAGGGCAATCCAGGAAGGGTAGTTAAAGTCCCTTCCTAATAAGACAGTGGGAAACACCTGCATTGGAAGGTTTGCTGGGTTATGACCTGGACTAGAGCCAGAAACCGTTCTAACGCTCTTGAACAAAACGGA
The DNA here is from genome assembly GCF_006229205.1 of Suricata suricatta. Classification (NCBI taxonomy): domain Eukaryota; kingdom Metazoa; phylum Chordata; class Mammalia; order Carnivora; family Herpestidae; genus Suricata; species Suricata suricatta. Next base: position 96,439,370 of record NC_043709.1, read on the forward strand.
GTAAGGACAGGTTTGTGCCGTCCACGCCTGCGCAGTGAAGGCGCGACCGAAGCCCCGCCTCTCGCAGGGTCTGCGGTTTGCCAGGCGCCAGACCAGCCTCCCGCGACTCCCGGGAGGGCGGAGGAAGTGGGTGGTGGAGGCCGCAGGGCGGCGCCTGGGGCTGGGCGGGCTCCGCGCCCTGGGAACCCGCGCGCTGGGTGCGCACTGCGGCCAGTGGTCGCGGAGGGAGCAGGGTGGCCCTCCGAAAGAGGAAGGTGGTTGGGCGCCTGGGGGACAGCAGTTGTTGCAGCCGCGCCGCAAGGACCCGGATCAAGGACACTTGTTGGGGTCACTCTTGGGGAATTGATGTCCAAGAGGTTGTCTGTGGGGTTGGCATGGGGAAGACAGGGAACGTAGAGTCAAAGCTAGAGGGCTGGGGCCTCACCTTGGCCTGGTTCCCAGCATCATCTGGCAGCGCCCACGCCAAGTTCAGAGGCCACCTTCTCCTCTTCCGCTTCCTCACTTGCCCAACCCTGGGCAGGGACCACCAGCCTACCTCAGCTGCAGCCACACGGTTGGAACTTTAGCCAAATATCTGCAACAAACACTTTCAGTTACCCTCCCCATCCCCCCCCCCCCAAAAGAACGATTCAACTTGAATCTGATCCAAGTGCAGGTAGGCTTTGGGAGGTGTGGAAAGAGTAAATTCAACCAAGGACTTCTTGTGCCACTTACTGGTGTATTGCCACGCAGATCCACATTCATCCTTTCAGTACCTTTTGGTGATGGATAGGCTTCCTTTAAATCATTTCTCCTTGAGAGTGTTCAGCACAGTGAAATTTTCTCAGTAGACCGTGCTGTGGTTTCCAGTGGCCACACCATAGATGACAACATTTGGGGGCACCCTGCCCCAGCCACGCACCCAGAACGCAAGCTTCCCCAGTCACCTCAGCGGGTGCCTGGCAGTCACTGTCCAGGAGGCCCAAAGTGCAGCCGTCCCCCGCACCCGGCCGCCCGCCCCATGTTGGTGCCCTGACTTCCTGTTGTACCTCCGTTGTCTGGCCACCGGCTATGGCTCACCTCTGTCCCCTGGTTCCCTGGCTGCGCTGGCTGTGGCCTGTGCGACCCCACACACTTCTCTCCTATCCGGTAGACCTCAACTGTGCCTTTTCCAGTAAGATAGGAACCCCAGCTTTGGGGAAATGCCCTCTCTTTCAAGTGTGTCTCTCTTCAGATACTCTCCCTCAGCTGTAGGATGCCATATTGAGCTGTCCGATCTATTATTTTCTACTCTTATTATAGCTTGATATACTTTTTCCCCCTAACCTGAAGATCAAGTGTGGGTGGCATGGTGTACTGACTGAAACAGCCAAGTACCCCTTGATTGTCTTTATTTTTTACTAAAAAGTTTTTTTAATGTTTATATTTGAGACAGAAACAGAGCATGAGTGGGGGAGGGGAAGAGAGAGAGGGAGACACAGAATCTGAAGCAGACTCCAGGCTTCCAGCTGTCCACACAGAGCCAGACGAGAACCCATGAACCATGAGATCATGACCTGGACATAAGCCAGATGCTTAACCGAGACACCCAGGCGCCCCTCTTGATATTCTTTATATTACACTTTCCCTGCTTAAATAATTGTGTATTTGTTTTAAAAAATTAAAAATTATTTGCCCCCCCCATCAATTAATCAATCATTGTGTGGTTTCTGTTTTCTGATAGGGAGCCAGACTGATAACACTTAAACATCAGTTAGATGTTCAACAGTGTTCAAAGTATGAGACAGACCAGGTACTTGCTTTTATGGGGCTTATATTCTACAGAGGTTGTTTACTAAGTCCTAAGCCAAAAGGTAGACAGAGCCATACAATATTTTGAGGCGAAAAATTCTAAGTACAAGGGACCGACTGTAAAGAACCTACTGATAATGGAACGTGATGTATTTGAAAAGTAGAAGGCCTAGTGTGGCTAGTCTGTGAGCAGAGCATCAAGAGATGAAGTTGAAGAAGCAAACGGTTTACCCGAACATACTTTCAGGGCAGTTTTGAGAATGAATGAAAGCGGTATACTGTTAAGATCCACTGGTGCAATAGGGTAAACTGGGATGTATGGTCCCTGAATGTACTGGCCATAGGAAGGGAGTCTGCATGCTAGTTTAAATGTAACAAGGTATAACTGGAAGTCTTCAAGATCAGTCTGGTCACTGGAGAATGAATTATAAGGAAGCAAAAATAGAAAAAGGGAGCTAAGATTCCCACAATTGTGGAGAATATGGTGCTCTCACAGGGCTCTTTCAGATCAGGGTTTCATCCTCATTCCCTCTAACAGAGTTACCAGTGGAAGGATTAGGTTGCCAGGAAGGAAGGCTTTATGGAGCTCACGCCTGGGCTAAACAGAAATAAAAAGTAGCCATTCACGTATCTTTAGGAAGTGACTGGAAATTTAGGGGAGTGTCAGATACATAAATGAAGGCACGAAAGTGTTAATGAGAGGGGCACCTGAGTGACTCAGTGGGTTAAGGGTCTGACTTTGGCTCAGGTCATAATCAGGCAGTCCATGAGTTTGAGCCCCGCATGGGGCTCTGTGCTGACAGCTCAGAGCCTGGAGCCTGCTTCAGATTCTGTCTCCCTCTTTCTCTCTCCCTAACCCTGCTGATGCTCTTTCTCTCTCTCAAAAATAATAAACATTAAATAAAAAAAAGCTGTTAATGAGTGAGGAAGTGGGTGTGGGAGTATAAATAGGAGCTACACTATGGTAAATCAAACTGAACAGGTAGCAGGGACCTTGCCCTGGGTGGGTGGGGGAACTATCTGTAGGGCGCTTAAGTGTTTTTTTCTCTGTAGTTGACTGGAAGCTGCTGAAGGATCTTAAGGAGGATGGCAATATAAATATAATATGGATGGTGTAGGATGAATTTCAGAGAGCAAAGACTAGAGGGGAAAGGAAAGAAGAAAGCATGAGAGAAAAGCAAAATTCTCATTCAGGAAAGGAAGCAACAATAATTTATTAAGTGTGCAAAGCAACGCTCTAAGGCTTTTCATTCCATCAGGGTGATAAACAAGTATCACTATTTTTCTATGTACTAGACTCTCATAAAGAAACTTACTCCAGATAGTGACAGGTACTGTGTGGCCAGCCAGGACCTAAAGCTGATGTCTGTGTCCCAGAAGGACAAAAACAAAACAAAACAAAAATCAAATGAAAAAAGTCAAGCCTGTGATGTCATATATACATTCAGAATTTTTATTTCAAAAAAAAAAAAACCACAGTAACATTAATAATAGAAAATCCATATGGAAATATTCACAATCCAGTCACAGAGATGGGAAAACTTCCCCACTGCTACTGCCAACCCACTGTTTCTGAGGAGCCAGAAGTAGAAGGGTAGTTAGAGAAGTCCCCTGTTCAAAGCCCCATTCCATATAAGCTCTGAAGTTTTTCCTAGCGGTTCAACGACCGGAGGGACAGTAAGAACTGGGAAGTAAAATACTGTCATAGGCAAAGGTTTGGCTAAAGGGCCTGAACTGTATAAGCACCAAGGAGAGAAAAGGGTGATCAAGCAACATATGAAAGAGGGAAGACAGAGTAAATGTCATGGGGTCCAATCTCCATTTATTCAAATACTGGGAAAGTAGATGATTTGTGGAGATGTCCGTGACCCGGGGCAAGCAGAAACTCCTCCATCTCATCCAACTCTCTCGGAAACGCTCCAGAGTTAGAAGTCTTCAGTTTGTTTCTTTATCCCCTTAAAGAGAGAGGCCACCCGCTCCCCCATGACTCCCTTCCAGCGACCTCCAGAGGCCACATGTCGTGATCTAACATTTCTTTCCTACTCCCACTGTCTGAGTCCCACTTGCACCAGCAATCTCCTTAAGGAATTCTCCCAGAACTCTCCAAAACGGAAAAGTAGGCAGATGAGACTGAACCCTAAAGTTTGGAAGAAAACCATAGATACAAATTCCACCCAACAAAGGCAGTGTTCTTTATATATATACAGAGATGAGTTTTAACACATTCTTTTTGAAAGGGGGCTGTAGAAAATGGAGGAAACAACTTACCAATAAACTACCTTTACCCAGAGCAAAGTGACAGTGCACATACATTCATACTCTCTCAAGTGTGGGCCACACTGCACATTTACTCAGACTGTCTCAAATGTACAGGCTCCCAAAGGGCCCTGGATGTAACACTATGGAAATATGGCAACAGATGAACACGCAAGCGATGACTTTAAAGCAACAACATGCTTCAATTGGATAAAAATCGTTCAGGAAAAAACCCACCCCCAGAGCTGAGGTTACAAATTCCAAGTTAGCTACCAACATTCTCCCCTGAATTCTTTTAAAGCTATGGCTTAAAACAAAATAAAAATTAACAACAAAAATCTCCTAAAGAATAAAATGGAGGAATACTGAACTTCTACCAACAACCAATATTTCAGGTGGCTCATTTGGAAGGCTCTTCCACCAGGCAGGTGATAGGAGTGAGCTAATTAAAAAAACAAAATACAAAAAAAAAAAAAAAAGTGAATCCACCACAAAGGGAGGAAGTTGTTTGGTCCAGTGAAGGGAGAAAGGATTTCCAGAAACTGCCTTCCCTTCTCTGGACTCCAACCAAAATTAGAACCCATTAACCACCATTAACTACAATGCCCATCTTAGTAATAACCCTAGATTTCAAGTAACACTACATATCATCTTAACCAAAGAAAACAGTTCCAAAGGTAACCAGTAGCTTCTTAATACAGGCACATGACTTTTCTGAGAAATCAAACTTGAAACTTTCCACCTGAAGGACAGAAATCGTTGAGAGGCAGCGTGCACCCTTCAGGCACCCCATCACGTAGCATCCAACAGTACATTCCATTTCTCCCCTGAATCTTCTGCGTTGCACCTTGACCTCCCCAATAGCCAATCTTCTACCCTATGAACCTCTCCTTAAGCGCCTCCCTCTAACCTCAATCTTTGCATTTTCATTATTTGGTAAAAGTACTTTACACTTATAAAAATAAATATTTATGCAATAAAACCAGAAGAGAAAATAAATAAAACTCAAGTTAATTTGCTCTGCAGAGCTGTATGGAAGCGAGGAAGGTGGTCTAATTGAATCCTTCTCTGCCTTCCACACTCCTGTACATCTGCTTCCTGGGAAGTGTGGAGTCAGGGAAACTGCACCTCACTCTTCCTCACCCGTAGGCCCTTGTGAGGCCGGAGTAGAACCCGAGGGGGGAAGAGCTGGCAACGCTGTCATAAGCCACGTGGCTAGTTCCTCCTGAGGTGAAGGTAGGTTCACTTGGTCTCTTCTCCACAGAAGAGACATGTCCAAGAACTGAAAGGTTTCACAAGCCATTGAAGATACAACTAAGTCCAGCATCAGGCTCCTCTGAGTGCTCATGGAGTGTGTGGGAAGAGAAAGAACTCAAGTAGCAGCATTCAGATACAGTCCTGGGTAACAACCTGATGAGGTCTCTCCCTTCTCTGGGGAGAGGTTGCTTTTCCATGTTGGGAGGGAGGCGGGGAGGAGGCGCGGCTTAGACATCGGTGGCGGTCTCCATTGGGGGCTGGATGGGATTTGCCTCCGCAATGGGGCCTTTCTCGCCTCTGGCGGCCTGCCCTTCAAAGACTCGTGTGATCTCCTCAAAAGTTCTGCCGCGGGTCTCAGGGACTTTGAAGAAGGTGAAGACCAAGAAGATAACAAGGAAGCTGGTAAAGATGATAAAAACGTAGGCTCCTAAATAGAACTAGTGAAAAGATACAAGAAAAGGAGTGTCAGTGTCAAGTCTGGTCGATTGTTGCCAAACTCATTTCCGCACCACCCGTTATTGGTAGGCTCCAAGACATAATGTCTCCACATTTACCAAGACCATTAAGGCTTCTCCGGAGATTTAGGATGCCATTGCTAACTTACTAGATTTCTCCGCAATTTACGGCCATTCTTTTTCTTCTTCATTAAAGTTCCCTGCTTCTAAATACCTACTATTTTAGGACTTTTGAAGAATATTTTTAAAATCTGGGTTTCTGGGGCGCCTGGATGGCTCAGGTGGTTGAACGTCTGACTCTTTTTGGCTCAGGTCATGACCCCAAAGTTATGGGAATGAGCCCCGCATCAGGCTCTGCACTGAGCTTAGAGCCTGCTCAAGATTTCCTCTCTCTCCCTCTGCCCCTCCCCTGCATGAGCTTGCTCTCATTCTGTTAAGTAAAATTTAAATAAGACAAAATCAAATCAAATTTCAGTTTCTGAAAGACTCACAGAAGTAGCAAATATTTTCCAGAAGTCCATTGCAAGTTCCTTTATTTAAGGAAACAACTCCAGGTCATTTTAGAAAAGGAGCTGTCTCCTCCATTCCTTTATAACCCTTTGTTTAGTGAGCCTTTAAGGTCATAAAGTCAGGAAGTGTTTGTTTGAAACCCTTGGAGGCTTAAAACTATCATTATTTCTAGGTGGAACTATGCCTGTAATCACCTCAGACTAGTGGTCTTTTAGAAGTTCCCAGTTTTAGGGTGCGTGGGTGGCTCAGTGGGTTAAGTGTCCAATTCTGGATCTCAGCTCAGGTCATGAACTCATGGTCTGCGTGCCTGAGCCCCTCACTGGGCTCTGCACTGACACCATGAAGCCTGCTTGGGATTCTCTCTCTCTCTCTCTCTCTCTCTCGGGGGAGGAGGGGTTCCCAGTTTTACCCTCCTGCTTCAATCCTTTTTTGCCATCATTCCTTCATTTTCTATTATGCCATTTAATATGAGAAAGAAAATCTGTTTTAAAACACTTGATATCTAATCCTTTGGGGTGTCAAGAACCAGATTTTAAACCTGTTGGCTTAAGTGAGCTGTTTTTGAGACTGGCAGGGCGAGTTTCATTTTACTTATTTCTCTTTTGAGAGAGGAAAAAGGGGGAGAGGGTGCAAGTGAGTGAGGGGCAGACAGAGAAGCAGGGCTCACCCGAAGCGGGGCTTGAGCCCACCTGATGTGGGAATCAAACTCATGAACTGTGAGATCATGACCGAGTGAAGTCAGATGCTGAAAGACAGTGCCACCCAGGCACCCCCAAGGGGAATTTCATTTTAATTTACTTACTGCAGCTGAAGGGAAGAGCAGCCCAACCAGGAAGTTGGAGGTCCAGTTCGAACAACCAGCCACCGCCATGGCAACTGGGCGAGGTCCCTGGCTGAAGAGTTCAGCCACAATAAACCAGGGAATGGGGCCTGGGCCAATTTCAAAGAAGGCCACAAAGACCAAGATAGCAGCGATACAGACAAAACTCATCCAATTATAGTCATCCTGTATGAGGAAGGGACAAAGGAAAGTTAGTACTAAAGACAGCACAACATGGATAGGATCTAGCCCCGCAGGGATGCAGACCACCGATCATGGAAAGTTCCCTGTCCTGGGGAACAGCAGAGTTACTGGACCTACAGCCAAAAGCCCTGGGTTTTTGAATCCTAGCCTTGTGCTCATACATAGGTCATTTCACACTGAGAGCATTTCATCATCAATAAAATGGGAGAGTAAGTACTTCGAGATTACTTTAAGCATTAAATTACATAAGGCATTTTACAAGCTATGTGTTATACAAAAGTAAGAATTCTAGCAGTTTAGCGACCTATCTCTCATGATCCACTTTTCTTAAAACTCTGGGCATGTGACTTTCTGGATCTTCCCACCTGTGTCACAGAGAGTCACCTGTAACTTCTCTTACATCCCCCTGTCCTCCCTTCCCTTCCCTTTCCTCCAAGAGCACTCACCTTTAGTAACAAGGAGATGGTCATGAGGATGGAACAGACAGCCATCCCTCCGAGGCCAATCATATGTAGAGTCCTTCTCCCTGCCCTTTCCACCAGAAACACCTATAAGAAGAAAAATAGAATGTGAACGGTCTGCTTTCCCTTTCACAAAAGCACTGTGTGAGCGACCTGAAGTCTGCCTTACCAACTGCAGGGTTCTTGTTATCTCATACTCCCCATTTTAGTTCTGAGCTGAAGGCATCCTACAGAATCCCTTTCACACCTCCCTCTTTCTCATTCACTTCCTCTTTGCCTGGAGAGACTGAAGCCTACTTATACCCATGGCTCAATAGCTCTTCTTCTTGAAGAACAAGCCAAGGTTTAGAGGATGGTAGGGAGGTGTGGAAGGATGTGAAACCCATCTTTGAGCAGGTGTCGTAGGAATTCCCCTCCCCCTACCCCCAAACTATCGAACCACCCAACTTACAGAAACGACGGTGAAGATGGTGTTAACCACACCCGCCCCAATGGTGGCATAGATTGGCTCCGGGACACCGGCATCTTTGAAGATTCCTGTTGAGTAATAGAACACCTAATGGGAAACAAAAGATGCGACTTTGAAACAGCAATGGTGCATTAACAGCTAACCAGAGAACGCTCAAAAAATAAACTCAACTGTCCCAGGAGGTTAAGGAGTGCTTTCTGGGGTTTTCTGTTCAATCACAGTATCCTTTCTGCAAATGAATTATCTTCCGTATCTTATCTCTATTCTCTTATTTCTGGTCAATTCTAGCTACTTGTTTCCATTTTTTCTCATATGCTCATTCCTTCGGCTCCATTTCAGTCTCTTCTTTAACATCTGTTTTTTATCAACTTAGATCTAAAGGTTTACATATTAATTTTTTCAGTTAAGCTTTTTTAGTTTAAAAAAAAATTTTTTAGTAAGATCTATATACCCAGTGTGGGCCTCGAACTCATGACCCTGAGATCAAGTGTCAAATGCTCTTCCAACTGATCCAGTGCGCAGCAAGCCCCTTAATTAAGCTTCTTCAATAGATAACTACCCTAACCCTGAAAACAGTGATTGGTTCGCTGATATCCTAATAAGATAATGAAGAAATTGAAAAGTAACCTCAAACCTGCTCATGTAATTAGAAGCAGAACTTGGGCTAGAATTTCTAGCTCTGGGTCCATCCCCAGTGTTTTAGGAAATAATACCACTGTCATTTTGACTTTATCCTACTCGATAAGCTATTTAATGTGTACAGGTTTTATTATTTGTTGAACACCGTGCTTAAATGTATGGCTGTGATAGCTCCCATGGTTAAAGAGATGTCAAAATATTGGACTCAGACTTCAAGGTAATAAGGGAACCATACGGGGCAATATCTACATCATCTAGGCTCAGTCCCTCAGGTTTGGGGCAAAGAATCTATGACTTCATCCAGAGTGTTTGCCTCTATAGCAATATTCATCAGACTTTTTGATGAATATATGCGTCTACACTGGGATTTACCTCTCAAGAAATGACTCTTACAATCTCAGATAGAAACTATGTATATTCGGGGTGCCTGGGTGGCTTAGTTGGTTGAGCATCCAACCTCAGCTCAGGTCATGATCTCACAGTTGCTGGGTTCAAGCCCGTGACGGGCTCTGTGCTGACAGCTAGCTTAAAGTCTGGAGCCTGTCTTCGGATTCTGTGTCTCCCTCTCTCTCTGCTCCTCCCCTGCTCATGCTCTCTCTCTCAAAAATAAACAAACATTAAAAGAAACAATGTATATTTGCATTTTCTAAAATAAGACTAAGGCTGTGCTTTTAATATCTTTTTTTGAAGTTTATTTATCTTGAGAGAGATGGTGTATGTGGGGGAGGGGGAGAGAGAGAGAGGGAGAAAGAATCCCAACCAGGCTCTGTGCTGCCTGCAGGGAGCCTGATGTGGGGCTCGATCCCACAAACCATGAGACCATGGGCTAAAATCAGGAGCCACACGTTCAACCAACTAAGCCAGCCAGGTGCCATAAAGCTGTGCTTTTGGAAACAGACCTGTGGGCTCTCGGCTGGCTTTGTAGGTAGAACATATATATGACTCTTGATCTCCGACTTAGAGTTCAAGTCCCACATGGGGTATAGTTTACTTTATTTATTTATTTATTTATTTATTTAAAATGTTTTATTTATTTTTAATACAGAGAGAGACAGAGCATGAGAGGAGGAGGGGCAGAGAGAGGAGACACAGAACCAGAAGCAGGCTCCAGGCTCCGAGCTGGCTGTCAGCACAGAGCCTGATGCGGGGCTCGAACCCACGAACGTGAGCTCTGACCTGAGCCCGAGTCAGAGGCCCAACCGACTGAGCCACCCAGGCGCCCCAAGGGTATAGTTTACTTTAAAAACAAAAAGAAAGAAAGAAACTGGGGCAACTGGCTGGCTCAGTCAGTAGAGAATGCAGACCTTGATCTCGGGGTTCTAAGTTCAAGTCCAATGTTGGGTGCTGAGATTAGTTAAAGCTGTCAGCACAGCGCCCAACGTGGAGCTCGAACTCACAAACCACAAGATCGTGACATGAGCCAAAGTCAGATGCTTGCTTAACCAACTGAGCCACCCTGGCGCCCCTCAAGGAAAAGTTCTTACAGTCCAATTACCTTGCTATTTGCTGCCAGAAAGCGGGCTTCAGCTAACATGTACAGCATCTCACCTACAAGCAGTTTTCCTCTGCTAGGTCAACACTGCCCAACCTCTTAACCTCTGCCTTTTCCGAAGGAAATTAGAAAACACTGTTTACTCAAACGGAGGCCGAACAAATGATTTTCACACATCATTCCCGGAAGTGGGAGGAGTCTGTCCTGTAGTGCTCATCTATCATTTGTAATTTTCCAGGAGTGGGCTTTTCTGAGCCTGCTTTACAGGACCCAGACTTGGAGCCCAAATTATGCTTTCTGGGAGGTGCAAGTGAGGCACGTAGGGTGCACAATTTAAGGAGGCCCTCATACCTGGGACTACTGACTTATATCTAGATGCCTTACTCTAGTCCCAGCCCTACTGCTCTGGAAAGTCTTCAGAGTGCAGTTTATTACAGTGACTTTTTAAAAGAAAAAAATATATAGTTATGTATATATAACTATAACATGTAAATATTATATATTTATAAGTAACCTCTACACTCATATATATATGTAATATATATATATATTTTTAATGTAACTTCTACACCCATTTATATAAATATTATAAACATATTTTTAAAGTAACCTCTACACCCAACATGGGGCTTGAACTTACAACCCCAAGATCAAGAGTTGCATGCAACTGAGCCAGTCAGGTGCCCCTATTGTGATTTTTAAAATGACAAAATTTGAGAACGAGATTCATTGAACTATCCTATCCTTCCTCCCAATTTCTAACAGTATATCCTTCAACCCTGCATGAGAAGGCACTGCTATTTCAAATACAAGTAACCTTCTTGTGCATTAGGGAGACAAGGCCAAAGACCAACTTGCTATTTTGAGCATCTTGTGTTCTGCAAAATACTTTGCTACAAAATGATCTAATCATATTGATCAGAGAGTGAGTGATGAGAGGGGCACCTGGATGGCTCAGCTGATTGAGTGTCCGACTCCAGCTCAGGGCATGATCTCAGTTTATGAATTCGAGTCCCGCTTAGGGCCCTCTGCTGTCCGTGTGGAGCCTGTTTTGGATCCTCTTCCCCCCCACTTACCCCTCCCTAGCTCTCTCTCAAAAATAAATAAAACATTAAAAAAAAAAAAAGAAAAAAACACTGATAAGAAACTCTCAAGGCATGAATCTGAAATTACAAAGGCGGGACAGCAGTGTGTCTCAATTACAAATATTTTATCAGCAAATGGAAAGAAGGTATGGGAATACACTTTCTTATCACAACTAAGACTCAAACTTTGGAAAGTGATATTTGCATAGAATATAAGCTACCTGTCAACTGCTAGCTTCCATTTTGCTTCCCACTTTAAACTATCAGAGTCACTATTCTAGTTGTAAATACACTTATAGAATGGTATATGTATACCTCTTACATTGATTTCCTAATTATTCCCCTGGGCTTTACTTTAGACTGAGAGTCCTGGGGAAAAAGCCAAAGCATGTAAATTCTTGGGTCTACTTTAGTTGTATGGCTTACATTATCTTTGAGGACATCAGGTAAGATTGATCAGAGTTAGGGGCACCTGGGTGGCTCAGTTGGTTCAGTGTCTGACTCTTGATTTCAGCTTGGGTCATGATCTCACAGTTTGTGGGTTTGAGCCCCGCATCAGGCTCTATGCTGATGTCACAGAGCTTGCTTGGGATTCTGTCTCCTCCTCTGTGGTCCTCCTGCACTCACTCTCTCTCTCTCTCTCTCTCAAAATAAATAAAATTTTTTAAAAAGACTGACCAGAGCTAAAGACAACTGGAAATAAAAAAATGAGAGGTCAAGGGAGGATTAATGAAAAGTAGATACATTTGTAATGTCCTCTATACAGATAAAAGTTTGGAAGAGGACAAATGTTAACCACAAGTTCCAAGACTAAAGGTGGTGAATTTTTTGTTTTATTATTTATTTTTCCAAATGGAAGACATGTGCTGCAGATAGAAGCGTCAAGAAATAAAACAGGGGCTCCTGGCTCTTGATCTCAGAGTTGGGAGTTTGAGCCCTGCCTTGGGTGTAGAGATTACGTAAATAAATGAACTCTAATAGTAAGAAAATAAAAAAACAAAAGTAACTCAAAGCTTGGATAATCAAGATTGTTGGAGTGGCCGCCTTGTGGCAAGTGTCCGCCGGCACTCAGCACCGCGGTCAGGTGAGGGAAGTGCATGTGGGCCCCTCAGACTCGGAGCAGACACTCACCGCGTTGATTCCAGAGAGCTGCTGGGAGAGCTGGAGCATGATGGAGATGATAATGGGCTGCCGGTAGCTGGGCGATCTGAAGAGCTCCAGCACCGTCGGTTGCTTTTCCTGTGCCATCCTGACACTCTCATCTTTCATCTCCTGGATGTCCTGAGTCACATCCGGGGTGCCCCACAGTCGTTGGAGGACTGGTGACACAAGCAAACCAAGAATAAAGCTAAGGTGCTGACCCAACATCATTTTCCCTGTAACACGGCTGGGAAGAGGCCATGCAAGACGAGCCTTGGATAGGGCTCAGCAATTAGCATCTGTGCCTTTATCTGCTTCTCACTTTTTGACAAGTCCTTCTTAATTTTTGAAAGGGTGGGAAGGAGGAAAGAGGGGGACAGGATCTTTAGTAGGCTCTACAGGAGCTAGTCCGACTTAGGGCTTGAACTCACAAACCGCGAGATCATGACATTGGAAGTTAGATGCTCATCCCCTTCTCCCTTTTTAATTTGCACCTCACTCTTCAGGGGTTAAATCGAGGGGTGCTTGGGTGGCTCAGCCAGTTGAGAGTCCAACTTAGGCTCAGGTCATGCATGATCTCATAGCTCGTGAGTTTTGAGCCCTGTGTCAAGTTGTGTGTGGACAGCCTGCTTCGAATTGTGTCTCCCTCTCTCTCCCCCTCCCCTGACTGAGCTCTGTCTGTCTGTCTCTCTCTCAAAAATAAACAGGGGCACCTGGGTGTCTCAGTCAGTTAAGCATCCGGCTTCTGTTCAGGTCAGGATCTCACGGCCTGGAGCCTGCTTTGGATTCTGTGTCTCCCTCTCTGACTTTCCCCTGTTCACGCAGCCTCTCTGTGTCTCTCAAAAATAAATTTAAAAAACATTTAAAAATTAAAAAAAAATATATTAAAAAAGAATTAAAAAAGAAAGAAAGAAAAAAGAAAGTTTCTCTTGAGAGCATCAGGAAACTCTTCACTTGAGTTCTGAGGGGCAAGGAAAGGACAGAACATAGATCTAATAATACCCACGTCCTGAAACAAATTGCAACCCTAAAACTCCTACAGTGAGGGTGTGAAGGATACTCACTCTCCTTAGCACGCTCCTCTTCTTTTCTGTTAATGAGCAAGAATCTAGGACTCTCTGGGCAAAAAGGAAGGGCGGCGCTTTGTAGGACAGCTGGGATGATGGTGAAGCCCAAAAGCAGGGGCCACAACTCTTCTGTTCCCATGATGGCTTTCAGGCCAAAGATCTAGAAACCAGACAAAGAGGATACTAAAAATCTCATACTTTTTCAGCCACAGGTCCGTTAAAAGAGAAATTCAGAAAATCCTCTATTCTTTGACCACAGGAAAGGAAAAATTCTGTTGCGGTCCCTTTCTCTAACTTCCCTGCTTCCGTAGCTGTCTGTGAGCTATAGTAATAATGCATGAAATTTACATAGTTGACTACATGCTAGAGATTCAGGAGTACTTCTGTTACCTCATTTAATGAGCCATGAAATCAACATTAAGTACCTGAGCCACCAGGATCCCGATGACGATGCCCAGCTGATTGAGAGTGCCAAAGGCCCCCCGCAGGGCAGTAGGTGAGACCTCGCCAATGTAGATGGGCACAAAACCTGTGCAGAGGCCGCAGAATAGGCCAATAATCAATCGGCCCAGGATCAGCATTTCAACCGACTTTGCTATTTTGCAGAACCCCATAAGGCAGCCACCTGCCACCGCCAACAGGTTGACAATCAGCATTGAATTGCGCCTGAAAGGTTAAATGAAAAAAAGGAGAGAAATTAGCAAAATAGGCCCCATCCCTCCTCTTCTTTCCTTATCGTCCCTCTCCTTCTTTCCTTATCATTCCACCTTTCTCCAGGCTCATGTACCTTCTCTTTTTGGTCTAACTTTTCCTTTTTGTTATTAGAACATTTCTAGTTGGGATAACCAGGATCAATGGTTCTTACACCTCTGTGTGCAGAAAACTCATCTAGAGATCTTATTTAAGATTCTCCTGAGTCCCAGCTGTAGCCAGAATTGTAGTAAGCAGGGGCGCCTGGGTGGCTCAGTCGGTTAAGTGTCCAACTTTGGCTCAGGTCATGATCTCACGGTTTGTGGGTTCGAGACCTGCGTCAGGCGCCGTGCTGACCACTGTCTTCAGATCCCGTGATTCCTTCTCTCTCTGACCCTCCCCTGCTCACGCTGTCTCTCTCTCTAAAATAAATAAAAACATTAAAAAAAATAATAATTGTAGTAAGCACAAAGGCCAGCAGTTCCCAAAGTTGTCCCACACTGACAACATCAGCTAGAGGTCTGCAAGAAATTAAAATGGTCCCATCCACCCATAGGTCTGACTCTGGGGTGGAGCCCATCGATTTGGTCCCAAGAGCAGTCCAGGTAATTTCATTCAAAGGTAAGGGTTTGAGAGCCGCCGTCCTGGGCAATTCTGCTACAGCTGATTCAACACACTCTACAGAAAATGCTGGACCAGTACTGATGTCTTTATACTTCGTATTGCATCTAGTTATAATGTAACTGCTTTGATGTCACTGATAAGTAACAAAGATAGATTTCAGACAAATGTTTTTCTATTTGTAAAAAGTAGACAAGGGCGCGGGGTGGCTCAGTTGGTTAAGCGGCCGACTTTGACTCAGGTCATGATCTTACAGTTCGTGGGTTCGAGCCCCAAATCGGGTTCTGTGCTGACAGCTCAGAGCTTGGAGTTTGCTTCAGATTCTGTCTCCCTCTCTCTGCCCCTCCCCTACTCACACTCTGTCTCTCTCTCTCTCTCTCTCAAAATAAAATAAAGACATAAAAAAGTAGATACCCTTTCAGCTCTCCTCTAAGGCTAACCTGTGGGGAGGCCATTAACAATTAGTATTGATAGCCAGTATAAAATAATAAATTGCTGCATGTCTGTGTTAGACGTGGGAGGCAAAGCCACTGGAAAGCTAAAGGAAAAACAAAGTAAGAGATGAACACTGAAAAATGACCGCAGATGTTGGAAAGAACCAGATGATTCTCCCTTTGGGAGGCTCGCTGGAATTACCTAGAGGAGAGCTTTGAAACACCAGTACTTAAGGGAGATCTTAAAAGATTCCTAGGTAGTCTTTTTTTTTTCCCCTTAATGTCTAATGTTTATTTATTTTTGAGACAGAGAGAGACAGACTGTGAGCAGAGGACGAGACGAGGGAGACAGAATCCAAAGCAGGCTCCAGGCTCTGAACTGTAGATGTGGGGCTTGAACTCACAAACCGTGAGATCAAGGAGATCATGACTTGAGTTGAAGTTAGAAGCCCACCGACTGAGCCACCCAGGCGCCCCTAGGAGATCTTAAATGTACACCCCAAACCATCCCGCATTCTTTCTCTGCATTCCTTTCCTTGGGTCCCCACCTCCCTCTAGGAGGGTTGGTTTGCTAATAAAATAACAATTGAAAAAAATCACATGAATTGAGAGGTCCACTTTAAAATTTCAATGACTTTAGGAGACACAAGATGGCTAGCGTCAAAAATGCAAGCCAAACAATGATCAAATAAAACAGGTTGCCTTAATTTTTACCAAAAAAAATTTTTTTAATGTTTTAGTTATTTTTGATACAGAGAGTGACAAAGCATGAGAGGGGGAGGGTCAGAGAGAGAAGGAGACACAGAACCAGAAGCAGGCTCCAGGCTCTGAGCTAGCTGTCAGCACAGAGCCTGACGCAGGGCTCGAACCCACAAACGTGAGATCTGACCTGAGCCGAAGTCGGAGGCTTAACCGACTGAGCCACCCAGGCGCCCCAGGTTGCCTTAATTTTTTAAGAAGTTTAATTCCATTTGTGTTTCTAGGACATCTAATCAGCAAACTAAATGGTTTCTTCCCCAGAAAACTGGAAGTATTCTGCTAAGGCATTGCATTAAGGGGGAGGGGCAATGTCAGTTCAGTTATTTGGCCATTATCCACATTTGCCACAGACCAAGGATTAGAAAATGTTTCCTCCCATTCCGGCTTTATAAAATAATGAAAACATTTGCGTGAAACCCCGAAGTTCTTAAGAGAAGCAAACAACTTCTGACCTTGTAAATAGGACAGGTTTCTGGGAAATCGCACAGTGCACTTTATTAGAGAATCCTTAATTAGCTCATGCTGGACTTCCAGAGGCTAATCTCTTGATGGGCAGCTTCAAGCAAGGGCAGTCCTATTCAGTGCCACTTGGATTAAGCTTGCCTTGATCAGATCTGGGGATGCTCTCATTCAAATGCATCATCTACTCCCCATCCCTTGCCTCTTTTTTAAGTTTTTGTTTACTTATTAGAGAGAGAGAGAGAGAATGAGCAGGGAAGGAGCAGAGAGAGAAGGTCAGAGGATCCTCCTGAAGCAGGCACTGTCCTGATAGCAGCAAGCCCGGATGTGGGGCTTGAACCCATGAACCAGGAGATCTTGACCTGAGCCAAAGTCCGATGCTAGATGTATGAGCCACCCAGGTGCCCCACCAGCTCTCCATCCTAACTCTCAATACTTGTTCTCAATGCAACCAGTATAGCCCCCTCTTTGCCCAGTTTCTAGCCAATACCTGCCAAAGCGGTTGACAAAGAGTCCAACGGAGAAGGAGCCGATCATACCACCGATGGAGAAGATGGCCACAGCCAAAGACCAAAGGGACGTGAGTAACACCTCATCATGGTGCTTGTTCAACTTCTCTTCCAAAGTGTAATTGAGAAAGTCCTTTATGATCTACAAATTAAAATGGTTGGTGGGCAAACAGACCGTTACAATTGCATGAGAAAAGGGACAAATATGGCAGACCTTCTCCTCCCTAAGAAAACAGCATTACGATTACTTTATAGGTAGAGAATCAAGTCATTGAAAATATGGGGTTGGAAGGGACCCAGAACATATTGGAGTTAATGGTAGCTCTGAAAAGAACAATTTGGATTTGTCCTGAAAATCCCAGTAGGTAGTAGCACTGATATTCATTCAGTGACTACCCCAGTCCTCTCCTAAGAACCCCCACCTCCCCATCCTCCTACCATCATGACAGGGTGAGAGGAGAATGGGTCCAGTCAAGGGTTTAGGGAGCAACGGAGCTTTTTGCTCTAGACTTCCTCGCCAACAGTATGCTGCCTCTTCAGCCTTGGCCAAGCTAGACACCAAGTTTGACTGAAATTCTTCATTCTTGAAGCCCTACTTAAAGGAATCATTTCCCTATTCCGAATTCTAACTCTTAACTCTAGTTTCTGGCACTCACCATTTCCGGAGCATTGATGACTCCAGTGTTGTAGCCAAACTGGAAAGAGCCTATTGTAGCAATGGAGATGGCAAAGATCAGAGGCGCCGTGACCTGGGGTGGGAGTTGGAGGGGGAGAGAGAGCAGGGAAAAAATAGTCCTTAAACCTCTAGATTGATGTATTAGGAGTACTTGGCTATGAACAGAATGCAAAGACCAAAACCTTAATGAAATTTAGGTAATAAATGGGGAACACAAAACAACAGATTATACTGAAGAACTTATCTAGAGCTATAAAGACAATTGCATAAACTTGGAAGAAGTGGCAAGAAAATTTGGTAAGAAAGTTAAGGGGATCTGGGTTAATTGGTTTGAAAGTATTTTAAAAAACTGCCCCAGATAAAAGCAAGCATTGGGGTGCCTGGATGGCTCAGTCGGTTGAGCGACTGACTTTGGCTCGGGTCATGATCTCGCAGTTTGCGGGTTTGAGCCCCGCATTGGGCTCTGTGCTGACAGCTCGGAGCCTGGAGCCTGCTTTGGATTCTGTAATCTCTCTCTCTCTGCCTCTTCCCAGCTCACGCCCTGTCTGTGTCTCTCAAAATAAACATTAAAAAAAAAAATAAGTAAATAAAACCAAGCATAGAACTGCAGGAAAAGACATCTTGGGGGTTCCTCGAAGTGATTATTTTGGAAACAGATCCAGTGTTGTCTCTCCCGTCCCCCAGACCCCACTGACGCTCAGAGTGGTGGTGGTGGTGTCCTCATCACTGGGCAGCTCTTATCTCTCGGGGATAATGTAATCTAAAGTATCTACCCACAGGTATCCTGGTCCAATTCGAAATTCTTCTGGTTTACTTGCTAACATACGGCTGCCCCCACCCAGCAGGGGGAGTGCACTAGTTCCCCCCCAACCGAACCCAAGGGGACAAGGTGGGGAGGCGGGAGCCGTCTCTCACCTTCCTGGAATAACTCAAGTGTTATCTGACATTTCCAGCTCAAGATAAGCCTAATGTTAAAGTCTGAAGACATCTTCTGCAGTGCTGCCCCAGCCCTTCCTTTCCTTAAACTCCCTCCCTGTCCGATTAGACAGAAAGGCTGGCAGGGAGTTTCCGTTCTCCAAGCTGACCTTGTGCCCTAGGCAACTAGGCCTAAGCACCCAGGGTGCCCCGCCTGCCCCACACAAAGCTCTTTCTGCTTACTCCTTTTCCCATCAATAAGCACCTCTTCTTTTCTGTCTCACCTCATCATTTACTATCCTGAGGGCCTTTTCCTCTTCCTCCCCATTTTTTCTTCCCTTCTCTTATCTTCATGTATTTTTCAATGAGTTTGCCTTAGTGATGATGCTTTTCTCCTTGAAATATTGCACACGTAACACACAATGACCTATTAATCAAACGTGCACTCACAACCACTCCCACAATAAGGGCCGAGGTAATTCTATCTCCTTAGTATCCAGGAACTCCTATATGTTACAGGGTAGACGGCTGCACACTGACCTAGGCCTCCAAACCAATCAATCCCAGGTCCTTTCAAGGTCTAATGCTTCCAGAGGAATCTGTGCGCTGGCTCAGAGACCCACGCTTGTCCTCAACACAGGCAGGCAGCCTGAAACGCTCAACCCTCTCATCCTCACCTCCTCAGTGCATCTGATTATGTAAAACAACAAAACAAAATGAAAACACAGAAAACCTGACACCCATGCCCACACCACTTCTCCAGGTGTCTTTCCCTATGACGGGAAGGTGAATGGGACGGAGAGAAATCCTTTATAAGCTGTGACATCCAAAGAGAAGTGGCCAAACTGTGGCACTGTAGCCTGGAGAAGAAATGAAAAGGCCCAAAGATGGCTAGGTGACTTAGAATAAAAAATAGGACAGCCATCACCATGAAGTTGCGGCTCTCTGAGTGTACCCCGCAGGCGCAAAAATAATGGATAATCGTATCATTCTTACCTTATATGTCCCCATGGCCCTAATTTAATTCGTTTCCAATCTTCAATAGAGATCTAGGAGTGGGATCCCAGAGCCACCTTTTCCAGGCAACAGGACCTCCAAAATGTCCTTCTGGGCAGCAAGTTTCTCTCCAGGTCCCCAGGAACGCTCCACACGTCCCGCTCACTTTCCCCGTTAGAGCTCCGGCTTACTTATTTATAATCTCTGCAAAGGGTGGAGCCTCCAAGGGAGACAAGCCCCTCCAGCCCCACCCTACACCCTCCCCTAGTGATCTCGTGACCTCTCGGAATTTTGTGACCTCAAGCTCTACCCCCACCCTAGGTGACAACTCCCTCCCCCTTTCTTTCCAAAACCACATCCTTCACGCTCTTCACTACGTTTTTTAAGCTCATCCTCCTTCCCTCTTCTAAGAGCCGCTATATAGCCTCTTAGTTTCACAGACAAAATGCGAACCAGAAAAGGCTGGCGGGAGGGCAAATACACTTTACTTCTTGCTCTTGCATCTGCTGGGAATTAAATTAATCTATAAAGAAAGAAGAATAAATGCTATTTATATAAGGCAAAGTCGACTGGGTGTTACTATCTGAGAGTTAAGGTTGCTTGAAGGAGTGTAAGCAGAAAGATTCATAACGCTATGAATTTATCAGCAGCTTTTTGATTACAGGCTAGGTCTACAATCTTGAAGGGGAGGGAAGGGCAGTCTGAGAGAAGAAAAGCAAACAAGGTAAGAATTGGGCCAGTTTTTGGCTCTCCTTGTATTCGGATTAGCGCAATCTCTCCTGGGGGGTAGAAAACCAGAGTATCTGGGAGCCAGACCAACTCCCCTGGGGTGCAGGAAGGAGAGAATCACCTGCCTGTGGGATGGATCCAAACTCCTTAATATGGCATTCCCCAAACCACCCATTCTGAATCCTACCCGTTCCACATGTTTTGCCTCTACTCTCAGGTTTATAGCGTCTAGACATGGAACAATTACCAAATTTAGTTAAACACGTATTTGCTGTGCATGCACTACCCGTCAGATGCTCTGCAAGAAGCTGGGGACTTATCAGTATGGAGGACAAAAAAATGTCCTGGCTTTTAAGGAATTTATAGCATTTCCCTTCTTCTTCCACTTAACCA
Organism: Suricata suricatta; assembly: GCF_006229205.1. Taxonomy (NCBI): domain Eukaryota; kingdom Metazoa; phylum Chordata; class Mammalia; order Carnivora; family Herpestidae; genus Suricata; species Suricata suricatta. The sequence continues at coordinate 96,460,176 of NC_043709.1, forward strand.
AACAAAAAAGGGACAAGCCCAACTGATTTTTACACAACCAGAGAGAATGATCAATAGTCTATTAATTACAGACTGTGAATTTCTTGAAAGAAAAGAGTGAGATAAGTATCCGATTACTAAGCCATATGGGAAAATTGAGCAAGATGAGTAGGAAAAACAGCTAAGAAAAATGTGAACAGAGAACGACGAAGGATAATGAGAGGAGACAGAGAAGAGGCTCCAGGGTGAGTGTAAACAAAGAAAACAATTTAGTTCTGATTAGAGTTGGGTGAGAGATAGTATGAAGGCTTTGCTGGGGCGGGGGAGGTGTGTCAATGGTCAAATTCCTAATGCCCATTAATTTGTAGCCTAGCAACTCCTTCACTTTGGGGGAAGAGGGTGCGCAGGGATGGAGCACAGTAAATGGACATAAGTTTTCGAGTTGGTAAACTGGTGGATACGCATCTCTCTTTGGGGTTTTGGCTGAGGGCCTAGAATTCAAACTGATGCTACTGGACCCGAAACAAACCAGATTATGATGTCTCTCTCTCTCTTTTTAAAAATGAGGATATTCTCTAAATCTGTTAGCTGAGAGTACTGAGTATGGGTGAAACGTGACATCCCAGAAAACCTTCCCTGAGGTCACACCTCCCTTCCCCCACCTCACTCCTGTCCTTCCTGGAAACACTGAGCCTAGAGGCCCCTTTAGTTACCACAGCAACTGAATTTAGCAGCCAAAAGACAAAGAATATCCTGTATGGCAGCGAGGTCCAACAGAAATAAAATCCAAGCATTTATGTAATATAAGTTTTTCTAGGAGGCACATTGAAAATTTTTAAAGAAACAAGACAGATTAATTTAAATAATTATTTTATTTGACCACTATAGCCAAAATAATATCATTTCAGTATGAAGTCAATCTAACAATTATTACTAAGGCAGTTTACTTCCCCCCCACCAATAAGTCTTTGAAATTCAGTGTATATTTCACATTTATAATACATCTCCATTTTAGACTCTAAGTGTTCTACAGTTAAAGTAATAGGGCTTGTATCAAAACAACAAAGTTGTGTTTGATGGGAAAATCTTTTAAATTACTCGGATTTTAAATGAATAAAAATGAGTAATTCAGTTCTTCAGTTGCACGAGCCACACGTAAATATTCAACAGCTACGTGAGGCTCAACGCTGGACCTTTCAACTTAGTGTCAGAAGACCGTGGTGCCCTGTTTTCCTCTGGTTCTTTCTTTCTCTCTTTCTCTTTTTAATTTGTTCATTTAAATTCAAGTTAGTTAACAGACAGGCTAGTATTGGTTTCAGGAGTAGAACCTAGTGATTCATATAACACCCAGTGCTCTTCCCGACAAGTTCCGGCCTCAATACCCATCACACATTTAGCTCATCCACCCATCTACGTGCTCTCCCCACTCACCCATCAGTTTATTCTATGTATTTAAGATATTGAAGAGTCTCTTATGGTCTGTCTCCCTCTGCATTTTTATATTACTTTTTTTTAGCTTTTGAAAAATCACGTTGTTACTTTCTTTTTTAAAAAAAATTAATTTTTTAATTTACATCCAGGTTAGTTAGCATATAGTGCAACAATGATTTCAGGAGTAGATTCCTTACTGCCCCTTACCCATGTAGCCCATCCCCCCTCCCACAACCCCTCCAGTGACCCTCTGTTTGTTCTCCATATTTAGAGTCTCCTATGTTTTGTCTCCCTTCCTGTTTTTATATTATTTTTGCTTTCCTTCCCTAATGTTCATCTCTTTTGTACCTTAAAGTCTTCATATGAGTAAAGTCATATGCTATTTGTCTTTCTCTGACTGAGTAATTTCGCTTAGCATGATACCCTCTAGTTCCATCCACACAGCTGCAAATGGCAAGATTTCATTCTTTTTGATTGCCAAGTAATACTTCATTGTGTATATATATATATATATATATATATATATACATATACACCACATCTTCTTTATCTATTCATCTATCAATGGACATTTGGGCACTTTCCATACTTTGGCTATTGCTGATAATGCTGCTAACAAACATTGAGGTGCATATGCTTTTTCAAAACAGCACCTGTATCCCTTGGATAAATATCTAGTAGTGCAATTGCTGGGTTGTAGGGTAGTTCTATTTTTAATTTTTTGAGGAACCTCCATACTGTTTTCCAGAGTGGCTGAAGCAGTCTGCATTCCCATTTATCTTCTTTCTTATCTTTGCTTTTACTTATTGTTTATCTCACAGGGTCACTCTTGGCTCTAAATCACTTTATCTTTTCTTTCTCCTCCCTAGGCTTAGTATAATTATTCTTTAATGTTTTGCAAGGGCAAATGGCACGAGTAAAAGTAAAAAGTAGGTCTGTGTTACCCCCCTTCATTTATCCAGGGCAGGCTCCAGTGTGACTCCAGGACACAGTTTTTGCCCCAGTGATTTCTTGCCCTATGGTTAATGAAATAACAAATGTAATTGTGAAGGCACAGGATTTATGTGCCCCAAATCAATGTGTGTAAAACAGCTATGAAGAAAAATATGACTGCAGGTTAAGTTTTCAAATTAATTCCATAGAATACTTTCTTCTTGGTGAAAGAGGAGGAAGGGTGAGAGGGAGAGAGATGTGAAACACATTTTGTCTGGCTAACTCAGTCTGAGAAAAGTACCTTAAAGAAAGTTAAGCAATAGGGCACAGGGCACATTCTACTTCTGGTAGTATGTGTCCTTTTTTCTTTTTTTAAGTTACAACTGGAATTCAACTGAATCTCAAGAATGTAAAAGTGTGCTGACATTTGGGGACCTAACAAATTCCTGACCAGAAAGCAGTCAGTGCTGGGCTTATCCCTGGAGTAACAGACATCCAAGTTAGGCAATCCAAACCCTGGGCAAGAGATAACAGTTGCTCAATACATCTGTGTGTTGGTATGTTTTGGGGGAGATTGGCTGGTTGACTGGCATCTTCGAAGCACTTTGAGAGTGGGTCCCACTAGATTCTCGACACGAGTTAGTCGGGAGTTCCAGCTCTGGTGATTAATTTGGTGATTATGTGAGGGAAGGCCAGCATGGCAAACGTCCTAAAACATGTATCCTGCATCAATTGATTGTTGTGGGATGTTCTTCCACTTTTACTGAAAACAGAAGAAGTGTGGTGGATACATCTGAAAATGGAATAGACTGAGGAGAATGCTAACAAAATTCCCACCTCACAGTTTAGTGTAGGTCTGCTAAGAAGAAAGTAATGAATGAAAATTAATGGCCTGAAATCTCTTAAGTCCAACTATGTCCCTGCAGACCATAAATCTCAATCCTAGCCTCTTGCTAGTCTGTGGAAGGCTGTTTGCTACTGTGGTAACGAGTGGAAAAACAAACTAAAAAATCCTGAAATTGCGACAGGGCTTTAAACACGTAGAGTTAAAGACAGAGAAAAAACTGCTTCTTTCACAGGACAGCGTAAATGGCACTTCAAGGCTCACAAAAAAGCTACACACTAAAGATTGCCAGAGTTAATTCTACCCTGTGCTTTGCATTTGTAATTTTCCTCAAAAAGAACAACTTTTGTTGCAGTATCTTATTTTCTAATCTTCTACTCTAAGTTAAATGCCCTTAGAGTTCATTTTGAATGCGAAAACCCCAAAGAAAACACAAGGTAAAGAAAGAAAAAATTTGAGAAATGTTGATTTTCTTGTCTAAACTGGGTTTCAACCATCCATCACTCCAGCTGATCCTGAAGCTCCTAATCCCAGCTTTCAGATCCTTATCACGCCCCACTCCTTAGATTTCCTTCCAATATCAATCCATCCCCCCCACCAGTGCTAAATGAATTACACTAAATCGAAACCTTAATTGGATCATTCTCCTACTCAAATATCTTCAATGGTTATTGAATAAAGTCTAGATCAGTGCTGTCCAGTAGAAACATAATGTGAGCCACATATGAAATTAAAAATTTTCCAGTAGTCACGATTAAAAAGAGCAAAAAGAAATGAGTTGATTTCAATATATTTTATTTAACCTAATATATACATATACCAAATATTATCATTTCAACTTGTAATTAATAGAAAAGTTATTAATGAGATATTTGATTCTCTCTTTTTTTGGGTGCTAGATCTTTTTTTTTTTTTTTTTTGTACTACATCTTTAAAATCCCATCTGTGTTTTGCACTTACAGCACATCTTAATCGGGACACTCAACAATTGAAGTGAAATGATGAAGCTGTGTTTAACAAAAACATTTTATAGTACTTCTAATTTTTTTACACTGCTTCAATTTTTTTAAATTGCTTCTGTCATCTTTCCTTCCTTCCTTTCGTCCTTCCTTCCTTCCTTCCTTTTTCTTTCTTTCCCTTCCTTCCTTCCTTCTTTCCTTCCTTCCTTCCTTCCTTTCTTCCTTTCTTAATGTAATCTCTATGCCCAACATAGGACTTGAAATCAACACCCCAAGATCACGAGTTGCATGCCTTACTGACTGGGCCAGCCAGGTGCCCCAACACTTCTTCAATTTTTAAATACAAACTTATATGAATTAAAATGGGATGCAATTAATAATTCAGCTCCTCAGTCACACTAGCCACATTTTATGCAGATCTCCTCTTTGCCCAAACCAAACTGAACCAACCGTCAGGGTTTGGACAGGCCCTTGTCCTTTTTCATCTGTATCCTTTATTATATCCTTTATAATAAATGGGTAAATGTGAGTAAATGTTTGAGTTCTGGGAGCTGCTCTAGCAAATTAATCACATCCGACGAGGGGATGGCTGGAACCTCGAATCTACAGCAGTTGATGACCCAGGGTTGCCACCGGTGTCTGAAATGGGGCAGAGGGAGGCCGTCTTGTAGGGCTGAGCCTTTCATTTGTGACATCTGCCGCTCTCTCAGGATAGACAGTATCAGAACTAAGTTGAATTGGGAAGGGCATTTAGTTATGTGCAGCTGAGAATTGAGGAATTGCTTGGTGGTGTGAAGATATGCACCTCAAAGGCTACCATAGCTATTCACCAAAGACTGGATGGCTTCAACAACAGAAATTTATTTTTACAATTCTGGAGGCTGGATGTTGAAGATCGAGGGGTTGGCAGGTTGTATTTCTCCTATGGACTCTTTCCGTGACTGCAGATGGCCTTTTTCTCTGTGTGTGTATGTCCCTAGTGGTTCTTAAATGTTTACATTTCCTGTTCTTTTAAGGACATCAGTAAAATTAGATTAGGGCTGACCCTAAAGGCCTCATTTTAACTTCATCACTTCCTTAAAGGTCTTGTCTCCTCATACAGTCACAGTCTGAGGTACTGGGGGTTAGGACTTACACATGAATTCTGGAGGGAACACAATTCAGCTCATAATACTATCCTACTGGAGACTCATTCTCTTGTACTCTTTCATCTTGAATATCCGTCCCAACTCGTTAACTCGTGGTCATGCATACAATAACCAGTATCTCTTCCCTTTTGTGAAACATTCACCAACAAACCAAAGATAAGGCTTCCTTTGGGCCACAATCTACCTCAAACATACCTATATTGTAGTACTTACTAACATCCCATAGCAATTATTCGTTTACATATTTGCTTACCTGTCTAACTTGTGAACACTCTGAGGGCAGAGATTTTATTTTATCTATCTTTATATCCACAGTGCCTAACAAATAGGTGAACAAAATAAATTAAAAAAAATTTTTTTTCCCTAATGTTTTATTTATTTTTGAGAGAGAGAGAGAGAGAGAGAGACAGCGCGAGCAGGGGAGGGTCAGAGAGAGAGGGAGATACAGAATCTAAAGCAGGCCCCAGGCTCTGAGCTATCTGTCAGCACAGAGCCCGACACGGGGCCGAACCCGTGATCTGCGAGATCATAACCTGAGCCAAAGCTGGACACTCAACTGACTGAGCCACCCAGGCGCCCTAAAAATGTTTTTTAAATTAGCTGATAAAACATATCTAAAGTACATCCTTAGGGCTGTTGCGTATCTAAAGAAAGCATAACCTAATTAGTAAATTTTAAAAAAGATTTTATTTTTAAGTAAACTCTGCACCCCCGTGGGGCTCCAACTTGCAACCCTGAGATCAAGAGTTGCATGTTATGTCAACTGAGCCAGCCAGGCACCCTGAGAATTTTATTTTATTTTTAAGAAATCTCTATGCTCAATGTGGGACTCAAACTCACAACCCTGAGATCAACAGTTGGATGCTCCACCGACCAAGTCAGCCAGGTACCACCTTAATTAGTAAGTTCTACTTACTAATGTTGGTAATGCCAACATTACTGAAGTGATTTGTTAAATAAAGGTAGTGATTCATAGATGTCTCAAAAAATATCCCTAAAAAAGAAACTTCTTCTAGGGATATACATGGATGTGGCTTGATTAACTTGATTAAGGTAATACAGTTTCCTTTATTTCCCAAGAATCATTCCTTAATGTATTCACAGTTCGCAAGTGTACTAGCATTCCTGAAGCTTTAGTTTTTATTGGTAAAGCATAAAGCCAATTAAAGAAATGTACAATCAGTCTTCTATCTGTTTCATTGGCATTACGCATCTCTGAAGCTCCATCTTATCAGTCAGCCAAACCCTCGGTTTGACATTAAAACAAAAGAAAAAACACCTCTAGTCCAGGTCATTATCACTTAATTTGTAAGCACAGACTTTTGAGGACTTGTTATCCATACTTTTTTGTGCTATAGGCTATACTCCTATTCTAAATAAGTGTCTTGAAATGTGTGTTTTTCATCAACTGATGAATGGATTAAGAAGATGTGGTTTAGGGGCATCTGGGTGGCTCAGTCAGTTAGGCGTCCAGCTTCCGGCTTCGGCTCAGGTCATGATCTTACAGTTTGTGGGTTTGAGCCCCACATTGGCCTCTGTGCTGACAGCTCAGAGCCTGGAGCCTGCTTCGGATTCTGTGTCTCCTCTCTCTGGCCCTCCCCTGCTTGTGCTGTCTCTCTCTGTCTCTCAAAAATAAATAAAAAAACATAAAAAAATTAAAAAAAAAAGAAGATGTGAGGGGCGCCTGGGTGGCTCAGTCGGTTGGGCGGCCGGCTTCAGCTCAGGTCATGATCTCATGGTTTGTGGGTTCGAGCCCCGCGTTGGGCTCTGTGCTGACAGCTAGCTCAGAGCCTGGAGCCTGCTTCAGATTCTGTGTCTCCCTCTCTCTCTGACCCTGCCCTGCTCGCGCTGTCTCTCTCTGTCCCTCAAAAAAAAAAAAAAAAAAAAAGATGTGGTTTATATACACAATGGAATATTACACGGCAACGAGAAAGAATGAAATTGGGCCATTCGTGGCAATGTGGATGGAACTCAAGGGTGTCATGCTAAGTGAAATAAGTCAGGCAGAGAAGGACAAACCCATGTTTTCACTCATAAATGTAACAGAAGCAACTTAACAGAGGACCTTGGGGAAGGGGAAGGGGGGAAAATAGGGAGAGAGAGGGAGGCAAATCATGAGAGACTCTTGAATACTGAAAACAAACTGAGGGCCTAAGGGAGAGGGGGAGAGGAAAATGAGGGTGATGGGCATGGAGGAGGGCAATTGTGTGGATGAGCACTGGGTGTTTTATGGAAACCAACTTGACAATAAACTATAGAAAAATAAAATATTTTATAACTTTGTGAAAAAAAAAGAAATGTGTTTTTGGTCAATATCTTATCTGTTACAACATCTAATTTTATGTTTGGGTCTGTTGCCAGTTTCAAAGTAGAAACTTTCTAAATGTATTTAGCATAGACAAATCTATTACCATCCCATATTACTGTGTATATAACTTAAAAAATGCTTTGCTATTATTGGTTTACGAATTTATTTCCCCAGGTACATTGAGAGCTTCCTGAAAACTGTGACTACACCTTATTTGGCTCAATATTCTGAATATCTGACACATTACAAATGATAAATGTTTGTTGAGAGAACTGAATAAATGATGCTGATCAGAGAGTAATTTCTAAGGATCCAAATAGAACTGAACAGTTTTATTGTTTTGTTTTGAGATTTTATTTTCAAGGCACCTGGGTGGCTCCGTTGGTTAAGCATCAGACTCTTGATTTCCGCTCAGGTCATGATCTCATAGTCACGAGACTAAGCCCTGCATCAGGCCCTACACTCTGCTTAGGATTCTCTCTCTCTGCCCCCTTTCTCTCTCTTTGCCCCTTTCTTGCTAGTGTGTGTGAGTGCTCTCTCTCTCTCTCTCTCCCTCTTTCAAATGAACAGATAAATGTAAAAAAAAAAAGTAATCGCTACACCCAATGTGGGGCTTGAATTCACAACCCCAGGATCAAGAGTCACATGCTCCACCAACAGAGCCAGCAAGGTGTCCCTGAACATAGTTTTAATTGTATTTATACCCTGGCTGTCTCTAAAAAGAATGTGTTAACCAATAAAAGAATAGTGGTCTGTATTTCTTAAACAAAAATCATCATTTGATGGTTAAAATTTGTTATTATCTACCATTAAGATGACTAATTCCCTTGTAACTCACTTTGTAAGTACAGCATTACCCTTATACCAAAACCCGGCAAAGACATTACAAGAAAAGACAACTGTAAACCAACATTTCCCATAAACACAGATACAAAAATTCTTAAGAACATATTAGTAAATTTAATACAACAATGAATTAAAAGAATTCTCCATCATGACCAATTAGGATTTATTACAGATATGCAAAGACTGTTAATATTTGAAAATCAATTAATGTAACCCATCATGTCAACAGGTTAGAAAAGAAAACTCACATGGTCAGGTCAATAAATCCAGAAAAATAATTTGACAAAATCCAACAGTTTTTCATGATTTAAAAACTCTCAGTAAATTAGGAATATAGAAGAACTTCTTTAACTTAATAAAGAATATCTACCAAAAACCCCACAACTCCCCAAAAACCCACAACATACTGAAATACCGAAAAACCCAAAGCTTTCCCACCAAGATCAGGAACAAGGTAGAAATGTTCCCTCTTACTACTCCATTTCAATGTTAGCTAGAAATACTGGACAAAAAAATAAAAGGCATATAGATTAGAAAGGAAGACCTAAAATTCTGTTTGAACATGACAGGATTGTCTATAAGGAATAAAATACTGGGGCGCCTGGGTGACTCAGTCAGTCAAGTGTGTCCGACTTTGGCTCAGTTCATGATCTTGCAGTCTGAGGGTTCAAGCCCCACATTGGGCTCTGTGCTGACAGCTCAGAGCCTGGAGCCTGTTTCAGATTCTGTGTCTCCCTCTCTGTCCCTCCCTCACTTATAGTCAGTCTCTTTATCAAAAATAAAAAATAAAAAAATATTTTTAAAAAACCTGTAAAAAAAAAATTCTGAGATGCCTGGGTAGGTCAGTTGGTTAAGCCTTTGACTCTTGACTTTGGCTCAGGTCATGATCTCATAAGTTCATGAGATGGAGCCCCACATTGAGCTCTGGGTTGACAGCTCAGAGTCTGCTTGGGATTCTCTCTCTCCCTCTCTCTCTCTGCTCCTTTCCCACTCTTTCTCTTTCATCTCGAAAGAAAGCCATAAAGAAAGCCATAAAGAAACTTGAAACAAAACCAAAAACCTTAGAATCAGATTTCTGTTATCCATAAAATAACTTACTGGGACACTGCATGGGATTGCACTGGATTCATAGTTAAGTTGGGAAGACCTGACATCTTGACAGTATTGAGTCAGCTGAGCACCCAGGCCCCCATGATTCTAAATTTTAGATGAAGCGGCCTAAGACCTAGTAGAGCCAAAATAATATTGAAGGAGAACAAAGCTGTACAACTGATATTACCTACTTGACTTCAAGACTTAACTATAAAGCTTCAGTAATCAGGACATTGTGGTATTGGTGAAAACAATAGACAAACAGATCAGTGGAACAGAATGCAGAGCCCAGAAAGGCCCACATAAATACAGCTGACTGATTTTTCACAAAGAAACAAAGGCAACACAGTGGAGCTGAGATAGTCTCCTTCTCGACACATGGTGCTGGAACAATAGTACATCCACATGCCGAAAGATGAAAAAACGAAAGAAGGAATGGAGGAAAGAGAAGAAAGGAAAGAAAGAACAAAAGAAAGAAAGAAAGAAAAGGAAGTTCACAAAATGAACTCAAAATGGATCACAAATGTAAATGTAAAATACAAAGCTAATAAGCTCCTAGAAGATAACATAGGAAAAAAACCTAGATGACCTTGACTATGGCAATGACTTTTTAGACACAACACCAAAGGCACAATTCATTTAGTAAGTTGGACTTGATTAAAATTGAAACTTCTGCTCTGCAAAAGGCACTTTTTAAAAAATGTTTATTTATTTAGTTTTGAGAGCAAGAGTGTGAGCAGGCAAAGGGAAGAGAGAGAGGGAGACAGAGAATCCCAAGCAGGCTCCATACTGTCAATGCAGAGCCTGACGTGGGGTCAAACTAATGAACCAACCATGAGATCATGACCTGAGCCAAAACCAAGAGCTGGATGCTTAACTGACTGAGCCACCCAGAAGCCCCAGAGACTAGAAACCCCAGAGACTCTAGTCAAGAGACTAGAAGACAAATCACAGACTAGAAGAAAATATTTGCAAAAGACATCTTTGATAAAAGACCAATATCCAAAATATGCAAAGAACAGTTAAAATTCAATAATAATAAAACAACTTGATTAAAAAGACCTCAGCAGAAAGAAGAGATACACGTGGCAAACAAGCATATGAAAAGATGCTGCACATCATACATCATAAGAGAAATGCAAAACAAAACGAGATACCAGTACCACCTATTAGAATGACCAAAATCTGGAACACTGACAATACTAAATGCTGATGAGGATGTGGTGCAAAAAGGAATCTCATACATTGCTAGTGGGATTGCAAGATGGTACAGCCACTTTGGAAGACTGGTGGTTTATTACAAAACTAAACATACATCTACCACACAATCCAGCAATCCTGCTCCTTGGTATTTACTCGGAGGAGTTGAAAATTTATGTCTATACAAAAACATGCATACAGATGTTTATAGAAGGTTTATTCATGATGGCCCAAACTTGGAAGTAACCAATATATCCCTTAATAGATGAATGTATAAACAAACTGTAGTACATCCAAACAATGGAATATTATTCAGTACCAAAAAGAAATGAGCTATCGAGCCATGAAAAGACATGGGGGGGTCCCTTAAATGCATATTACCAAGTAGAAGGCGGCAATCTAAAAAGGCCACATACGATATGGTTCCAACTATGCAGAATGTGACATTCTGCAAAAGGCAAGACTATGGAGATGGTACAGATATCACTGGCTGCCAGGGATTTGGGGTGGGGGAGGGAGGAAAGACAAATAGGGGGAGCACACAAGATTTTTAGGGCAATGAAACTATTCCATAGTTTCTGCTGAAATGATGGATACATGTCATTATACATGTGTCCAAATCCATAGAATGTACAAAGCCAAGAGTGAATCCTAGTGTAAAAGTATGGACTTTGGGTGATTGTGATGTGTCAGTGTACATTCACTGAAACAAGTGTACCACTCTGTTGGGAGATGTTTAAAATGGAGGAGACTCTGCATGTGTGGGGGCAACAGGTATATGGGAAATCTCTGTACCTTCCTAATAATTTTACTGTGAACCGTAACTGCTCAGGAAAAAAAAAAACAATATAAAAAAAAAAAAAACCCTGCAATATTCAATTTCCTATATAAGCAATCTTCTCCAAGGTTAAAAACAGAGTTGGTGACCATTTCATTTCATTTCTTTGTCTCTTTCTCCAACACCATTTCCATCACCCTCTCAACACTTGGTACAGTACATTATTTAGACACTAGGTAAGTATTTGGGGGGGAGGATTAAATAGTTTCCTTTTGGAGACTGTTCTCTATGGGAGTAAATGTATTGACTGGACCTAAATTCTTCAGTCTTGGCAAACCAGAATGCCAATTAAAATTTTATAATCTGTTTCTTTTCAATTTCACTAGCACAACTTGCCCTTTAAGCCCTGTCTATTCAGTCAACTAGGCTCTCACCTCTTTAATGAAATCAAACGATTCATTTCAATTGAACAATGAATCATTTGGCAAGAATGTCCCATGAAAAGAACAGTGAACACCATACCCCTAAATTTCTTTGAATATATACCCTTATTTGGTTCTCATGTCATTAAAAATGTCATTTCATGCTTTTAAGTCTGCTTGCCAATACCAAGTAGTTATTATTTTTTTGACCAAGGATTTAATACTTAGCAAAGATTAAATTGATTTTACAATGCTGTAACATCATGTATATTACATTTATTGTTTTTTTGTTAGAAGTTTTTTAATGTTTATTTAAAATATTTTTTAATGTTTTTTAATTTTATTTTTGAGAGAGAGACAGAGAGAGAGACAGTGTCATCAGGGGAGGGTCAGAGAGAGAGGGAGACACAGAATCTGAAGACAGCCTCCAGGCTCTGAGCTAGCAGTCAGCACAGAGCCGGACACGAGGCTTGAATCCACCAAACCAAGATCATGACCTGAGCCAAAGTCGGATGCTCAACTGACTGAGCCACCCAGGTGCCCCTATATTATACTTATTGTTAACAATCAGAAATAATATTGTCAGGGGGCACCTGTGTGACTCAGCCAGATAAGTCTCCAACTCTTGACTTCAGCTCATGGTTTGTGAGATCAAGCCCTGCATCAGGCTCTGCAATGACAGTATAGAGCCTGCTTGGGATTCTGATTGTCTGTCTCTGTCTGACCCTCTCCTTTCATGCACATTCTCACTCTCTCAAAATGGATGAATAAACATAAAAAATAATATTGTCAGAATATCCTTAAAACAATATCTAAACAGATAAGTAGGTCATCATAGTTGACAAAGGAGGATCTGAAGAAAAAGGAAGAACCAGGTTACTAAGAACAGGAAGTGAGTATCTATGTCACAATTCAAACTAAAAAATACCACTGCCTTATACAATAGCCTCCCAGAAGTAGCCCTCTACTCTCCCCTCCCACATGCCAACCTAATTCTGAAAGATAAGCAGCACACACACAAAAATCTGGATTTAGATTTACAGACACTCTAGTGTTTTCTTAACTGGTCTTTTAGGATCGGAGAAGCAAGTGACACTCTTTCCTTGCAGAGCACTTAGTGATTCCCTGAAGTGATCACCTACCACTAAAGCAGAAGTTCCTTCTCTGACACCTCCCTTTCTTTACTGATTACAGCTGCCTTGGGTGGGGCATGAATATCCTCCTCACTCATTATACACCTTGGCAGAGACTTGGCTTTATTATAGTATCTACTGCCTCTTAATATTAACACTAGGAAGAATAGGTAGGAGAGAGAGAGAGAATAATCACAGCTTAGCAGAATTGACTAAACAGAGGACTGGAGGTCAAAAGAGCAGAATGTGAGTCCCAGCTCTGGAACATGAACTGGAGTTTGGACATTCGAACAGGTCACTTAACTTCTCTGTGTCTCAACATCAGTATTTTAGTTGGAGGCCCTAATACTCAGCTCATGGAATTATTGAGAGAAATGAGATAATGTGAAAGAAAAAAGAAAGAAAGGAAGGAAGAAGAAAGGAAGGAAAAGGAGGCAGGGAAGGAAAGGAAGGAAGGAAACAAAGGAAAAAACTCATAAACTCTAAATATATACATTCATTCATTCATTGTTATTTATTTAGTTTTCCTCAACTGTTTATTGCCTACTATATGCTAGGTGCAGTTCTAGGTGCAGCTAATATAAATGTCTCTAAGTCCATACCCTCCAAGTTCATACCCTAACCTTCAATTTTAATATGGACGGCATATGTGATGGTAAATTTTTAAAATAATTTTATTTAGTTAGTTAAGTTTAGTTTTGAGACAGAGAGAGCATGAACATGTTCACGCATGAGTTGGGGAGAAAGAAGCAGAGAGGGAGGGAGAGAGAGAATCCCAAGCAGACTCCACACTGATGGTACACCCCTTTAAAATTTTATTTTTAACTAATCTCTACACTCAACATGGGGCTCGAACTTACAGCCCCGAGATCAAGAGTTGCATGCTCAAGGTGCCTGGGTGGCTCAGTAGATTAAGCATCTAACTCTTGGTCTTAGCTGAGTTCATGATCTCACAGTTCATGAGTTCAAGCCCATGTGGGGCTCTGTACTGTCAGTGCTTAGGATTCTCTTTCTCCCTCTCTTTCCTCTCTCTCTCTGCCCCTCTGCATGTGTGCATCTCTCTCAAAATAAATAAACAAACCTAAGGAAAAAAAAAAGAGTTGCATGCTCTATTGACTGAGCCATCCAGGTACCCTTGTGATGGTCAATTTTATATGCCAACTTGGCTGGGCAACAGTGCCTAGAAATTTGGTCAAATGTTATTCTAGATGTTTCTCTGGGGGAGTTTTCAAGTGAGATTTATGTTTAAATTGGGGACTTTGAATAAAGTCGATTGGCGTCTATCATGTTGGTGGACCTCATCGGATCAGTTGAAGGCTTGAAGTGAACAAGGACTAGCATCCTCTGCCCCACCTCCAAGCAGAAAGAGCTCTGCAGACGGCCTTTAGAAGGTCTCCGACCTGATGGCCCACCCTGCTTGGACTTGCCAGCTTCCATAAGCAAATTCCTTAAAACAAAAATCTCTTTCTATATAGGCACATCCGGTTGGTTCTGTGTCTCTAGGGAACGCTGACAAATGTTGGTACCAAGAAATTGGGGGCTGCTGTAACAGATACCTAAAAATGTGGAAGTAGCTTTGGAACTGAGGAATGGGAAGAGGCTGGAAGAATTTGGAGGTACATGCTAGAAAAAGCCTAGATTGCCTTGAAAACATTGTTGCTAGGAATACAAATGGAAAAGGGGATTCAGGTGAGGTCTCAGGTGGAAATGAGGAACATGACATTGGAAACTGGAAGACAGCTGGTCCTTGTTATAAAGCAGTAAAGAACTTGGAGGAATTGTGCTCTAATGTTTTGTGGAAAGAAGAACTTGTTTGTAATGAAATAAGACATTTAGTTGAGAAGATTTCTAAGTAAAGTGTAAAACATATGACTTGGTTTCTCAGTGGTGTCGATAGAAAGATAAATTGAAAGAGGAACTGTCAAGCAAAAAGGAACCAGAAGATGAAGATTTGAAAAATTCTTAGCCTATCTATTTTACAAAACAAGAATGCTTGTTCTGGAGAGGACACCAAGGGTATGACTGAAAAATCCCTTGATAAAGAGGTCATGAGCGCAACTCATGGCTTTAATCAGCCATTTTGGCAGAGTCTAAGAATACAGATGGTGTTGTGTCAGCAGACATACCGCCAACGTGGACTGAGGGCACAGAGAGAAGACAAAATGAAGGAAGGTGAAGCCTGCGAGGATTCTACAGGGCAGGACAAGAGAACTATCATCATGGGCCATCTTCCAATAAAAGGTAAGAATGACACTGAAGCTGATTCAGAGATCAGCAAGGTTGCCAAGCCTACCACACAGGCCAGAGCACAGGGGCCCTCAAGGCAAGGCTGTCACTTCAGGGGGCCTTGAGGGCAGAGCACTGAGCCAAGGAGAGTTATCTTGAGACTTAAATCTCATAAAACATAGATTTCTTGGCTAGGACAGCAAAACCACAGGCAACAAAACAAAAAAACCAAAAAAATTAAAAAAAGACATGTGTCTCTATCAACCTTAGAAACCTTTGTTCATCAAAGGATACACTGAACTAAGTGAAAAGGCAACCTATGAAATGGGAGAAAATTTTGCAAATCATATATCCAATAAGAGGTTAATATCCAGAATATATAAAGGGTTTAACAACAAAATAAATAGAATAACCTGATTAAAAATGGGCAAAGGATTTGAATAGACATTTTCCCAAAGATGATATACCAATGACCAACAGGCATGAAAAGATGCTCAACATCAATAATCATCAGAGAAATGCAATCCAAGACAGAAATGAGAAACCTCTTCACGCCCATTAAAATGGCTGTTATCAAAAACACCAACAACAGAAAATAACAGGTGCTGGTGAGGGTGTGAAGAAATTGATACTCTTGTGCACTCTTGGTAAAATTGTAAAGTAGTGCAATTGTCATGGAGAACAGCATGGTAGTTCCTCAAAATATTAAAAATAGGGGCGCCTGGGTGACTCAGTCAGTGAAGCGTCCAGCTTTGGCTCAGGTCATGATCTCACAGTTCATGGGTTTGAGCCCCGTGTCAGGCTCTGTGTTGATAGCTAGCTCAGACCCTGGAGACTGCTTCAGATTCTGTGTCTCCCTCTCTCTCTGACCCTCCCCTGCTCACACTGTCTCTGTCTCTCAAAAATAAATAAAAAACATTAAAAAAAAATAAAATAAAAAATAGAACTACGCTATGATCCAGCAATCTGCCTTCTAGGTATACATCCAAAAGAACTGAAAGCAAAATATTAAACAGAAATATTTGTACACCCAGTACTATTCATGATAGCCAAAGTGGAAGCAATCCAAGTGTCCATCAAGAGATGAATAGATAAATATCCAAGGGATATATATATCTAAGGGAATATTATTCAGCCTTAAAAAGGAAGGATAACTTGTCACATATTACAACATAATTTGACCTCAGGCCATAATGCTAAGTGAAATAAGCCATATAAAAGATAACAACTGTATGATTCCGCTTATAGGAGGTATCTAGAATAATCCCACTCAGGGGCACCTCAACTGGTTGAGTGTACGTCCAATCTTGATTTCAGCTCGGGTCATGATCCCAAGGTTGTGGGATGGAGTCCCATGTTGTGCTCTGTGCTGATAGTGCAGAGCCTGCTTGGGATCCTGTCTCTCTGCCCCTCCACCCAATTCTCTCTCTCAAAATAAATAAACAAACAACAAAAGAAAAACCTTAATAACATCTTTAAAGGCCCTGTCTCCAACTACAGTTACATTCTAAGGTAGTAGAGGCTGAGCACGGAGCCTGATTGAGATTCTCTGTCTCTGTCTCTGTCTCTGTCTCTGCCCCTCTCCCCCAATAGTGCGCGCGCGCGCGCGCGCGCGCACACACACACACACACACACACACATTCTCTCTCTCTCTCTCTCTCTCTCTAAAATAACAAATAAATAAATAAAGCGGTCACACTCATGGAAACGGACAGTGGAATGGTTACCTGGAGCTGGAGGGAAGGAGAAAAGGGGAGTTGCTCTTTAATGAGCATAAAGTTTCAGTTTTGCAAAATGAAAAGTTCTGGGTATCTGTTTCATAACAATGTGAATATCCTGAACACTACTGAACTGTACACTTACAAGTGGTTAAGATAGTAAATTTTAGTTTAAAAAATTTTTAATATTTATTTTAAATTAATTTTTAATGTTTTTTATTATTTATTTTTGAGAGACAGAGACAGCGCGAGCAGGGGAGGGGCAGAGAGAAAGGGAGACACAGAATCCAAAGCAGGCTCCAGGCCCTGAGCTGTCACACTGAGCCCGACATGGGGCCCGAACCCACAAACCACGAGATCATGATCCGAGCCGAAGCTGGACGCTTAACTGAGACTGAGCCACCCAGACGCCCCTTTAAATATTTATTTTTGAGAGAGAGAGAGAGTGCACACACGTGCATGTGTGTCTGAGCAGGAGAAGAGTGGAGAGAAGGGGAAAGAGGATCTGAAGCAGGCACTGCACCAACAGCAGAGAGCCCAATGCGGCCTCGAACTCACAAACCGTGAGATCATGACCACAGCCGAAGTCAGACACTTAAACAATGAGCCACCCAGGCGCCCCAAGATGGTAAATTTTATGTTATGTGCTTTTAACCACAATAAGAAAGAAAGAAAAAAACTAATGGAATTTACCTTACTAGGTTTGAGGTTTGTTTGGTACTCATCAGCCCTTTTTTCTTTCCAGTTTCTCCCTTTTGGAAAGAGAATGTCCGTCTTATGCCTGTCTCACTACTGTATTTTGGAAGCACATAACTTGTTTGCTTTCACAGGTTCATAGCTGGAGAGAAATGTTCCCTTAGGATGAATCACACCTCCAGTCTCATCCATATCTGATCTAGATGATACTCAGATGAGACTCTGGATGTAGACCAGACTCTAGAATGGGATAGGAAAGACTTTTGAGGCTATTGGGATGGAGCTGAATGTATTTTGCATGTGAGAAAGATATTCATGGGGAAGGGGAGCAGAGCGTGCGTGTTATGGATTGAATTGTGCCTTCCTAAAATTTGTATGTTGAAGTCCTAACCTCTAGTATCTTGGAATGTAACTATAGTTGGAGACAGGGCCTTTAAAGAGGTTATTAAGTTTTTTTTTTTTTTAATGTTTATTCATTTTGAGAGAGACAGAGTAGGGAAGGGGCAGAAAGGGAGAGAGGAGCCCACGCAGGCTCAGCACAGTCAGTGCAGGGCCTGATGCAGGGCTTGGTCTCAAATACTGTGAGATCATGACCTGAGTGCTTAACCAGCTGAGCCATGCAGGTGCCCTGAGGTTACTAAGTTTAAATGAGGTCATAAAGTTTAAATGAGATCATAAGAATGGGGCCCTAATCCCAAATGACTGGTGTCCTTATAGAAAGCAAAAGAGACACCAGGGATGTATGCACAGAGAAAGGTCATGTGAGGATGCTATGAGGACGTAGTTTACTGCAAGGAAAGAGGTCTTAGGAGAAATCAACCCTCCTGGCACCTGCCCTTGGACTTGCAGCCCCCAGAATGGTGAGAAAGTAAATTTCTGTCATTTACTACCACCCAGTCCGTGGAACTTTGTTATGGCAGCCATAGCCAACTAATGCAGCAGATAAGCAAATGAGTAAATATATAATGTCAAGTAACGATAAGGGAGCACTTTGAAGAATTCTGTAGCAAGGTAAGGTGATAAAGAATTGGGGGATATATAAAATAGGGGCGTTACGATTGATCGTAGCAGAGATGACATCTGGACAGAAATGTGAACAACACGAGGGAGCAAGTCTAGGGAGCATGCTCGAGAACAGCATTTCAAACAGAAGCCAACTTATATAAAAGGTGCCAAGAGGAGAGGAAGCAGTAAGCTTGGGCTGGGGCCAAAAGCCTGCTCTGCAGGAGTAAAGAGGAAAGAGGTAGGAGGAATGATGCTGGAGGGCTAAGCGGGATTCTCATCATACATGCCATTGGAAGCCATGGCAAGGATTCTGAATTATATTAAAAATTGTTTTAACATTTATTTATTTCTGAGAGAGAGAGAGAGAGAGCACAAGCAATGGTGGGGCAGAGAAAGAAGGGGAGATACAGAATCTGAAGCAGGCTCTAGGCTCCGAACTGTCAGCACAGAGCCCGATGCAGGGTTCAAACCCACAGACAGTGAGATCATGACCTGAGCCAAAGTCGAATGCTTAACCCACCCAGGTGCCCCCAGATTATATTTTAGAGGTGACAGAAAGCCAAGAAGCTACAAGGCTATTTCGGGTTTTAAGGCAAAGAAGCAACATTACTTGATTTATGTTTTCAAAAAGGTCTTTGCTGTTGAATGGAGAAGATGCCGTAGGAGAACAAGAATGGAAACATAGAGACCAATTAGGAAGCTGTTGGTCCAGGGAAGAAAGGATGAGGATTTGAACTTGGTATGACCTGAATGAGAGCAGTAGTAGTGGAAGCAGTAAGTGGTTGGATTTGAAAGGTATTTTCAATATGGAACCAACAGGGTTAACTGAGGGTCTAGACAGTGTGTGTGAGAGAAGAAAAAAGGAGTCAAAAAGGATCCTCAGGGTTTTGGTCTGAGCACCTGCAGGACTTGGGTTGTCATTTACTTCAATCAGGAAAGCAGAGAGAGGAGCAGGTTTGAGGGGTCAAATCAAGAGTTTTGTTGTAGGGGTGCCCAGGTGACTCAGTTGGTTAAGCTGTTAAGCGTCTGGCTCTTGGTTTGGGCTCAGGTCATGACCTCACAGTTTCATGAGTTCAAGTCCCGCGTGGGGTTCTGTGCTGACAGTGCAGAGCCTGCTTGGGATTCTCTCTCTGCCGCTCCCCTGCCAATGCTGTCTCCATCTCTCTCCAAATTAATAAAATTTAAAAATTAAAAAGACTTTTGTTTTAAACATGTGAATATTTTAGGATATGTACTAACAATAGGACACTCTCCTCCTCTTTCATCCTTAGCTTCTGTGATTTTAAAGATGCAAAGGATATGGTTTCTGTCTTTAAGGTCTCATGGAAGGGGATAGAGAAAAACATACAAACCAGTGTTTAGGGTTTTTATTATTCTTATTATTAATAGGCTTTATTCTTGGGAGAGCAATTTTGAATTTACAGATAAACAGAGCAGAAAGTACATGGAGTTCCGGTACACCGTCTCAAGGTTCCTATTATTAACCTCGTGCATTAGTGCGGTATATCTGTAAACTGGTGAGCCTACATCGACACATCAGAGTCACCCAAAGTCCACACTTTACTCTGGGGTTCACTCTTGGTCTTGGACAAATGTATAATGACATGTATCCATCATTACAGTATCCTAGTGAATAGTTTCACTGCCCTAAGAAACCTGTGTTCTGTCTGCTTATCCCTCCTTCCCTCAACACCCCATGCCCTGGAAACCAAAGTTTTTACTGTTTCCATAGTAGTGCCTTTTGCAGAATGTCACATATAGGCATTCCTCAGTGATATTGCAGGTTCGGTTCTAGAACACTGCAATAAAGCAAATATCATAATAAATCAAGTCAAATGATTTTTTTTGGTTTCCCAGTGCATAAAAAGTTATATGTACACTATACTACAGTCTATTAAATGTGCAATAACACTATGTCTAAAGAAAAACAATGTACATATCTTAATTTAAAATATTTTATTGCTTGGGCATCTGGGTGGCGCAGTCAATTGAGCTTCGGACTTTGGCTCAGGTCATGATCTCCCAGTTCATGAGTTTGGGCCCCATTGTCAGGCTCTGTGCTGACAGAGCACATAATAAAAGCATTAAAAAATAATTTAGCTTAAAAATGCTGACCATCATCTGAGCTTTTAGCGAGTAGTAATCTTTTTGTTGATGGAAGGTATTGCCTTGATATTGATGACTGATGACTGATCAGGGTGGTGGTGGCTAAGGAATGGAGTGGTTGTGGCAATTTCTTCTTCTTTTTTTTTCCTTAAGGAAGTTGTAGGCCCAAAGTGGGCCTTGAACTTAAGACCCCCAGGTCAAGAGTTGCATATTCTACCAATGTGACAGCCAGGCAACCATGAAGTTTGCCCCATTGATTGACCCCTCCTTTCACAAATGATTTCTCTGTAGTACACGATGCTGTGTGAACATTTCACGCACAGGACAACTTTCAAAGTTGGAGTCAATCCTCTCACATATTGCTGCTGCTCTAGCAGCTAAAATACACGTCATATTCAAAACCGGTTGTTGTCTTTTCCACACTCTTCACCAGGAGCAGATTCCATCTCCAGAAACCACTTTCCCTACCCATGCATAAGTCACACCTCCTCATCTGTTCAAAGTTTATCATGAGATTCCAGCAATCCCGTCACACCTGCAGGCTCCACTTCTGATTGTAGTTCTCTTGCCGTTTCCACCACATCTGCA
>NC_043709.1:96481688-96516957 GCF_006229205.1 Suricata suricatta
TCATATTCAAAACCGGTTGTTGTCTTTTCCACACTCTTCACCAGGAGCAGATTCCATCTCCAGAAACCACTTTCCCTACCCATGCATAAGTCACACCTCCTCATCTGTTCAAAGTTTATCATGAGATTCCAGCAATCCCGTCACACCTGCAGGCTCCACTTCTGATTGTAGTTCTCTTGCCGTTTCCACCACATCTGCAGTCCCTCCCCACTGAGGGCTTGAACTTCTCAGAGTCATCCAGGAGAGTTGGAATCACTGTCTTCCAAACTCCCGTCCATGTTGATGCTTTGACCTCTTCCCACGGATCCCAGATGTTCTTCCGGGCATCTAAAATGGGAAATCGCTTCCCGAAGGTTTTCAATTTACTTTGCCAAGGTCCATCAGAGGAATCACTGTCCAGCTAAAGCCTCACAAAATGTATTCCTGTGAGAGCAATGAAGTGAAGCTCAATGAAATGAAATATGCCTGCAAGTGGAAACATTCACTGTGTAGCCTTTTCAGATTGGCTTCTTTTGCTTAGTAATATGCATTTAAAGTTCCTCCACGTCTTCTTGTGGCGTGATAGCTCATTTCTTTTTATTTTCTTTTTAAACTTTTTCTTAAATCTTAAAAAAATCTTTATTTTTGAGAAAGAGAGAGACAGACAGAGTGCGAGTGGAGGAGAGAGAGAGAGAGGGAGGCACGGAATCTGAAGCAGGCTCCAGGCCCTGAGCAGTCAGCACAGAGCCCGACATGGGCCTTGAACTCATGAACTGCGAGATCATGACCTGAGCCAAAGTCAGATGCTTAACTGAATGAGCCACCCAGGCATCCTAAATGTTTGTTTATTTTTGAGTTTTTGAGAGAGAGAGAGAGAGAGACTGCAAGCAGGGGAGGGGCAGAGAGAGGGAGAAACAGAGGGAGACACAAAATCTGAAGCAGGCTTCAGGCTCCAAGTTGTCAGCATAGAGCCCAATGCAGGGCTTGAACCCACTAACCACGAGATCACAACCTGAGCAGAAGGCAGATGTTTAACCGACTGAGCCACCCAGGAGCCTCTTTTTCCTTTTTTTTCAAACTTTTTTCATTGTATTTATCTTAGAGAGAGAAAGAGAGAATGTGCAGGGGAGAGAGTTAGAGAATCTTAAGCAGGTTCCATGCTCAGTGTGGAGCCCGATGTGGGGCTGGATCCCACGGCCCTGGGATCATGACCTGAGCCGAAACTGTAAGGACACAGGTCTGAGCCGAACTGACTCCATGACAGGCTTCAAGTTTCCCCTCTGGCCCTGGAGGCCTAAGTGTCAGTTTCTCAGAATCATTAGACAATAAAAGGGCACAGATTGCTCAACCAGGGACCACCCTAGTAATACCCAATCAGAA
The DNA here is from genome assembly GCF_006229205.1 of Suricata suricatta. Lineage (NCBI taxonomy): Eukaryota > Metazoa > Chordata > Mammalia > Carnivora > Herpestidae > Suricata > Suricata suricatta. Next base: position 96,483,048 of record NC_043709.1, read on the forward strand.
GTGGCCAGCTAAAATGCTTAACGTTCCTAAGGGCAGGCCTAGAGATAGAAGCTATAGATAATCACTTTTGCTTAAGGCTCATTACACCCTACGTGAGGGTCCTGGGTCCACTCTGTAATTGGTTAATACTCTAAATATTGTGATTGGGTCCCACCAAAAGTAAGGAACACTCTGGACAATATGTATGGTTAAAGTTACTGCAAATGACGTTATGTGATAATGATTGGATCCCTGTACCTGTGTCACAATTTCCTGTAACTCCCCCGTCCCACACCCCATAAAAACCCTGCTCAGCCCTTGTTCGGGGCTCTCAGCACAGATCCACGGCGTCGGCAAAGTCTGTGAGCCCGAGCTTAGGCCCGGTGAGCTTAAGCCCGTAATAAAGCCCTTTGCTTTTGCATGCGTGACTCGGTCTCCCCGGCGGTCTCTGGTTTTTGGGGACGATATTGTGATATTGTGTGTGTAACAAAACCAAGAGTCAGATGCCCAACCGACTGAGCCACCCAAGCGCCCCATGATAGCTCATTTCTTTTTCTTTTCTTTTATAGGTCATTTCTTTGTAGCCCTGTATCATATTCCACTGGCTGTACCATAGCTTGTTACCTGTTTATCTACTGAAGGGCATCTTCGTTGCTTCCGAATCTTGGAAATTACAAATAAAGCTGCTATGTAAATTCATGCACAGGTTTGTGTGTAGATGTAGATTTTATATCCAAATTAATTTAAATCTTAGTTAGTTAACATAGTATAATACTGGTTTCAGGAGTAGAATTTAGTGATTCATCACTGACATACAACACCCAGTGCTCATCACAAAAAGTACCCTCCATAATACCCATCACCGTTTAGCCCATCCGCCGTCTGCCTCCCCTGCAACAACCCTCAGTGTGTTCGCCATCATTAAGTGGATGTAGATTTTCAATTCATTTGGGTAAATCCCAAGGAGTGTGACTGCTGGATCATAAGCAAGTATTTTAAATGTCAGCTTCTACACAACTGCTAATAGAGAACATAGACTTCTGCTTGCAAGAAGCAAAGAGCTTTCTTTAAATTCTTTACGTTTACTCTGACAATGCTCTGAAACCATAAATGTCCCTTGTTCTCTTTGTGGCTATTAGTCTGACACTATCGTCAGGATACCCTTGCCTGGCTCATTTACAGGAAGACAGCTACTAAACACTGATAAGTGAAGTGTTCACACTGACTCATAGCCGCCCTTTCAAAAGACCATAAGCAAGCGCCAATCTGTGGATGGCGGAAGGAGCAATGCCACTACAGTTCATCACGATGTTTCATAATTAGAGGTCTGCATTCTTTCAGCAGGACACTTACTTCCTCAACTTTGGTGACCCTCCTGCCCAGCACAGACTAAGTCCTCAGAAAAAAAAAATCCATCAAGTTCTCTAGGAAAAAAGGCTGTTTGAAGCTCTGGGGTGGCGTTTATTAATATGGGGTTCTGAGATAGATTCAGCCCCCTCCCCCGAAAGTCAATGTAAAAGTTGTATTTCAGTGTGCTTTTCGGAGGGGAAGGGGGGCCATAAGCTCTTATCACAATCTCAAAAAGGGAGTACAAGACCCAGAAAATAGCCAAAGGAGCATTGGTTATGGTAGGAAGGGGGAGGGGAGGAACCCGATATTCCTGGGTCATCAGCAGAATTACACTGTGGAAACTGCAGGCATTGTCTGCTTTCAAGTTAGTGCCCCTCCCACTCTTAGAGATGGTCTGAGCTCCTGGTGGGATCACAAAGAACAAGCTCTTTTCAGGCCAGAGGCTCTAATTCCTCGCCTAGCAGGGGGAGGTTAAGAGAAAGCAGTCACAGTGCCATTTATTATTAGGGTACTGTAGGGAGAAGTACACCAGCCCTCTTAACAGGACAGAGTGGGAAGACACTAAAAATCTTCACCTTCACTAACAGCCACATATTTTAGCTTTTGCCTTTGGCAAGCAACTTAACACAGAAGAGATGTGGAGCAGTGCGGGGGCGGGGGGCAAAGCTCTCTTGAGCAAAACTGAGAACCGTGTATTCATCTTACCAAAACTGTCCATACTACATGCACTCAACAAATTTTATCCAGTGTTTATGATGTGCCACTGCGCAGTGTTCTAGCCACTGCATTTAAAATAATTTTATGTCTCGTATACGTGTTTCATTTACAAGTGCCATGCAATCTTTCTATGCAGTGAAAAATCAATTTCCCTAATTTACACGTCTTTTTTTAAAAGTAGCTGAGGCTACTGGCCTTCTTGTTTGCAGCCCGAACTGAATCAGAAGCCACTGGAATATTTGGATGAGGCGGGCCCAGAAACCCAAGAATCTCTTCTCGTCAGTGCCACCCCGTGGGTTAGCCCCGCCTGCTTGCGTTTTAGGAGGCTACGTCAGCTGGTGCAGACGTGCTTCATAGAACGTGTGCCAAATCTCCTAAGCGACTAGTTCCATCACTCAAGGCTGACCAAAGATTCCCGTCCTTTTCAAACTCTTGTGCTTCTCCCCTCCTCCCACGGAATTTATTTTCCTGCTGACCTACCAGGGATGCAGGCAATGTCTTTGTCTCCCTTACTGTGCGGTTTTTCATCCTTTTTGGCGTTGCCCTGTTTGACAGGAATCTGTACAACATCACGGGTGTCTAAAACCCTGAGTTCTTCTTGAATAGTTGGATATGAATTTACTGAATGAATATGTACCCCATTTAAAAAATGTGTGGAACAAATGCCGACTTTGATAGCCTGTCCCTACAATCCAGAAACTGAATGTTCAAATGTGGAGAGTTACTCTGATGAAAATCACAATCTGAATTCTTTAAATATTAGGTTCCAGGCAGATTTTTAAAGTCCAGTTTAATTCCAGTTACATATAAATGGCTATTTTAAGACAATTGGAAATAAGCAAGGTTTACACACATTTTTACCAAATTCAAGGAAAAAGTTAGTCCATTAAATCTCATGCCCTTGTCTAGTGACCCTTTAAGGGTTTGGGCCTTCTATGATATTCTTTTGCTTTCTCCTTCTTAAAACTAGTAGAGGGAAGTATTAATTAGTTAAGTAATTAATACCATATACTAAGAGTGAAGGAGAAAGACAAATGGCCTGGAAAATCCATGATAGGATATAGGCAGGGTTCATTCATCTATTCATTCATATGGATCGGCATGTTGCCAGGCTCAGTTTTATTTTTATTTTTTAGAAAATTTTAATGTTTTTATTTATTTTTGAGAGACAGACAGCAACAGAGAATGAGCAGGGGAGGGGCAGAGACAGAGGGAGACACAGACTCCGAAGCAGCTCCAGGCTCTGAGCTGTCAGCACAGAGCCTGATGTGGCGCTCCAACCCATGAACCATGAGATCATGACCTGAGCCGAAGTTGGACGCTTAACTGACTGAGCCACCCAGGCACCTTGCCAAGGCCAGTTTTAGATACTAGGGATATTGTGGTCAAGGTGGTAGGAAAACTCCGTCGTCTGCTTGCATGGAGCTTAAATTCAGGTGTATTGGAGCTATGCACACATTTTTTATTTTTATTTTTATTTCTGTTTTAAAATTTTGTTCTTTTCTTTCTTTATGCTTTTGATGTTTATTTCTTGAAGGACAGAGAGAGCGTGAGTGGGGAGGGCCAGAGAGAGAGAGACAGAGAATCCCAAGTGGGCTCTGCATGTCAGCACAGGGCCCTATGTGGGGCTGGAACCTATGAACCGTGAGATCATGACCTGTGCCTAAGTTGGGACACTCAATGGACTGACCCAGCCAGATGCCCCTAAAAAATTATTATTATTTTTAATATTTTATTTATTTTTGATACAGAGCATGAGAGGGGGAGAAGCACAGAGGGAAGGAGACACAGAATCCGAAGCAGGCTCCAGGCTCTGAGCCAGCTGTCAGCACAGAGCCCGATGCGGGGCCCGAACCCAGGAACATGGGATCTGACCTGAGCCGAAGTCGAAGCCTTAACCGACTGAGCCACCCAGGCGCCCCTAAAAAATTATTTTAAAACAATGGTAGCTAAGACTGTGGATTCTGGGGCCAGACATCCTGGGTTTGAATCCTAGCTCTGCTACTTACATTCTGTAACCCTGGGAAAGTCAGTTAGCTTCACTGTGCTTCTATTTCCTCATATGTAAAATGAAGGCAATAATAGCCTACTTCTTAAAATCGGTTATGAGGAATAGATTAAATCAGTTAAAATGGGGGCGCCTGGGTGGCTCAGTCAGTTTAGCGGCCGACTTTGGCTCAGGTCATTATCTCGTGGTTCATGAGTTCAAGGCCTGCGTCAGACTCTGTGCTAACAGCTCAGAGCCTGAAGCTTGCTTCAGATTCTGTGTCTCCCTCTCTCTCTGTCCTTTCCCTGCTCATGCTCTGTTTCTCTGTCTCCCAAAATAAATAAACATTAAAAATTTTTTAAAATCAGTTAAAATGTATAAAAAACACTTCAGATAGTGGCCAGCATATATTGCCACATAAATGTCCAAAAAGAAAAGAAAAAAGAAACAGACATATCTACTTAATAGTTGAATATATATATGCTCAGGGATAAAGAAAGTACTGCAGGTCATAAATGAAAGTCTAGATCCTCATTCATTTTAAGAACCTAAACACTTTCCGGGCACTTTGGGTGGCTCAGTCGGTTAAGCATCCGACTTCGGCTCAGGTCATGATCTAGCAGTTTGTGAGTTCGAGCCTGGCATCGGGCTCTGTGTTGACAGCTCAGAGCCTGGAGCCTGCTTCTGGTTCTAGGTCTCCCTCTCTTTCCCCCTCCTCTACTCTCTCTCTTATAAATAAACATAAAAAAAATACAGGTATGCAGATAAAAAAAAAAGAGAACCTAAACACTTTCCAAAGATTCTCTAATTACATGTCAGAAGCTCACACAAATATTTTTCTCTGTAGTAATGGAAGCTGTATTTATTAAGTGCCAAGTTCTTATCATGTTACCTTGTTTACAATTCACAACAGTAATTTGAATTTAGTATTATCATCATGATTTCCATGAGAAACCTAGACCTAATTTGCTTAAGGACCACAATTTGGGGCAAAGCTAGTGGTCTGTACTTCTACACTATACTGCTGTATATGACAAGAAAGATACATAATGAGAGTGTAGAAAAAAGTATCGGGGATAGCCAGTGTTTCCCCATTTCCCTCCCCCCTCCATCTCTCTCTTCCTAGCAATGGAGCCTGTTCTTGATCCCTTCTTAAGCCGCTGGTCATAAACAGGAAGCGTGACTAGGGTGCAATAAATCTGGAGGCTGACGATATTTGGTTATTCAAGAGTTGTGGGAAAAGGGAGCCATCCCCCCTTCTAAAAGTGCAGTAAAAGTCCTTATTCTCAGGCTATAGCAAGAGGATCCTCATAGGTGGAAGGGAGATGGGGAGAGCAGGGGAGGGAGCAGGAAAGGAGACTGTGTGATGGAAAGAAGAAAGTTCCTATTCCTCATCAGCGTTGTCTCTGCCAACAAAAAAATACCAAAGGGCAAAAAGGCAGCATCTCCTTCAGGAATAATGGATTTGAAGAGCCTGTCCTTGTAGCATTTATAAAGCAAGACTATTTTTTTCATTTTTCAATGGTTGGAAAAAATTAAAAAGAAGAATATTTTGTGACTTGTAAAAGTCACATGAAATTCAGGGGCACCTGGGTGGCTTGGTTGGTGGAGCGTGCGACTCTTGATCTCGGAGTCATGAGTTTGAGCCCCATGTTGGCTACAGTGTCCATTAAGTAAAACTTTGTTGGTACACAGCCACGCTCAGTCATTTACATACTGTCAATGGCTACTTTTGCACTATAGTGTCAGAATTGAATAGTTATGACAGAGACTATGGGGCCCCGGAAAGCCTAAAATATTTAGCATTTGACCCTTTAAGTAAAGGTTGCCAACTCCTGAGTTAGACAATGGACGAAGCAAATAGGTTCATAAAGTCATGAGAATCCATAGCCCAGGGTTATCCAGGTCCAGGTCCGGGGAAGGAATGCAAAGGGGGGTGCAGCTGGATTAGAGAGTAAGGGGAGAATGAATATATCTGGGTGGGATACAGACATCCTGAGTAGTAAAAGCCCAGAGGATCTGTTGTTAGGGAATGCAAAAAAAGGGGGGCCTACCGAGATGGAGATGCAAAAAGCAGAGACTAGGAAATAAGAATTGATTCCCCACACTTGTCTCACTCCATGTAACAGGGCATGGGAGGAACATTACCAGAGTTGAAAGTCCCTTCCCAAACTAGTTCCCTAGGTTCACTGGGAGCTGAGAGGTTCACCTGGTTCCTTTTATTTATCTAGAAATACAGTATATATGATCATGGCTAACTCCCTAGTGGCCATTTTGAGTATAGCGACCTCCAAATTATGAGGGAGAGCAAAACTAAGATCTGGATGAGAGAAAGTGGCCAATGAAAGATGGGTTGGTGGCTAATCTTCAAGTCCTGTCTCCCTGTCCTTCTTAGCTGCCTGGTCATTTCACTTGAACCAAAGAGGTGGCAGACACATTGCACTGTATGCAACTGCTGAAGATGGTGCAGCAAGGCTGGAAGGACGGCTGAAGTGCACAGCGATGCACGGAGCGCTAGGCTGTTGCCAGAGATCTCCCCAGCTTCTAAACATCCCTCTTTCCAGTGAAGTGCAAATTGCAAAAGTTGGAGATGAAACTGGAGCCCAACTGTTGCCCATTTATCCAATGAAGTGATGGGTGAGAAATGGGGCGTGAATAGCAGAGAAATAAGGACCTTCGCGGAATTAGGTCTCTGAATAAATCATTGTAAGAAGAATACATTATTAAATACAGATCACTAATTTGTTGATCCTATACTCACTGGTTTCTGTCACTGCTAGATGCTGAGTCACATTTTAACACATACTATGGGAGCATGTTATATATAAAAAAAGCAAAACTCTAACAATTTTTTGTAGCCCTTCTTAATTCTGTAATACAACTGACTATTCTAATTCATTTCTTTGCAAATTCAGATGTTAATGTAGCACAATCGATACGTTTAAGGTAGAACAGAATTGAATTTTCCTTTTTTCCAAGTTGATTTATTTATTTTGAGAGAGAGAGAGAGAACACAAGCAGGTGAGGGGCAGAGAGGAGGAGACAGAATCCCAAGCAGGCTTCACACCATCAGCGCAGAGCCCGATGTGGGGCTTGAACTCATCACCTCAAAATCATGACCTGAGCCAAGATTAAGAGTTGGATGCTTCAACAACTGAGGCACCCAGGCGCCCCCAGAACTGAGTTTTTCTAATGATTGATTTTCTACAATACAATAGATACTGCTGTGAAGACACATATATGCTGTCTGTGCCTACCCAAAGTCATAAAAAGTTTTCATCAGGTGGCATGGAGGGACACTACCAAGTGCATAACTAAAATAGAGTGTGTCAAATAGAATGTCATGATACATAAATCACCTTGTTTTTATTATTTTTTTAATTTTTAATTTTTTTTCTGAGCCCAACGTGGGGCTTATCCCACAACTGTAAGATTATGATCTGAGCTGAAATCAAGAATCTGACATAACCGACTGAGCCAATCACCTCGTTTTTTAAAAACGTGGTGCTTGTTTATCTCCATGGTACAAGAAGGGAAAGAAAGATGAACACAAAGGGAGCAACATACACCTCAAGAGTAAGGAAACCGAGGCAAGATGATCTAGATTTTTCTCCCAATCCTGGTTTCTATTGTTCTCTCAGGCCAGGGCAAGCAGACTGCAAAACCACTCCCACTTGCCTGCGAAGGGAAGGAAAATCTTCCTCTACCCTTCGAGGCCTTCCAGCTGGACTAAGAATTAAATTTACATGAAACAGATTAACCTGAGGGAAAAAAGCCCCAATGTTTCATAGGTGCACACAGAGGCCCAATAATGAAATTAAGACCTCAAGCAACGACCAAGATAGGCAGTTTTTACACTGTTTAGACAAAGAGACAAAAAAATCTGAGGAATTGACAGGACAAACTGGGAGCTTCAATTAGTAAGGAGTTTCAAACAGAATTGGGGCTGGGGTAGTAAATTAGTACAAAGTAACAAAGGTTGTTTATACAGTCTTCCGGGCTCTAAATTTCCTATCTCAGGCGATAAGGATGTCTCCTTACCTTCCAGTAGAAACACTACCTTTCACATAGGAGATTTATTTTCTGCTTTCAAGGGGACAGAGGAATGTCTGAGTGGCCTTCTTGCACAGGCTCTCTTAAGCAACTTTTTCCCCCCTTAAGTAAGTTTTATTTAAAGTAATCAATATGCCGAAGTGACACATCTGGGGGCAGCCTGCCGTTGGTCCCTATGCCTGCAACGTGCGTTTTCTCCATTTCCTTATAAAAGTTTATTCTCTTCTTGGATGTCTCCATCCTTACTGTTCTTCCACTCCCAATCTTGCCACGCCTTCTCAGCATCTTTTTTTTTTTTCTCCTTTTTTTTAATTTTCAAAGAGAGAGAGCCTGAGCAGGGCAGGGGCAGAGAGAGAGAGCGAGAGCGAGAGCGAGAGAGAATCCCAAGCAGGCTCTGCACTGTCAGTACTGAGCCAGATGCTGGCTCGGGCCTCGAGCTCACAAACCCTGAGGAGGACGACCTGAGCCCAAATCCCGGACTGAGCCACCCAGGCGCCCCCACGACTCTGCATCTTGATCAGTTCCAAATCAGTGCTTTCCTCCGACTCTTCTCTCGGCTGCTCAGTTCCCATCCTCCCCTAACTGCGCTCTCTCCCTCCTCCCCCAACACACTGGGCTACCCAGTTTCCACGTCCTGTCCCGCCCCCGCCTTGCACTCGGCTCCGTCTTCTTGTTTTCTGCTGAGCTCTCCATGCCCCTTTCTTTCATTCTTTTCATTGCATTCCCTCCTAGGACCGAAGGGCAGAACCCCAGGAAAGCCCTGTGTGCGGCTGACCCCGGGGGCGGGGTGCCGGGGCTACCGGGTCCTGGGCGGGGACAGGATGAGCGCGCGCCGCGGGCGCCGTGCCACCCCGCACGTCCCCTGCAGTGACAGGAAGGTGACGCCGAGCCGCGAGCCCGCCGCCCGCCGCCCGCCCTTCCGCTCTGCGGCGCAGCTGCGCGACCGACGACGCCCAGAGGGGCACGCAGACCTGCCCACCCCAGGCCGAAGTAGTAATTTCCAGGAATCCGAGGCATCTCTAGAGAGATGCAAAAGGTTATACAAGAGTTTTGCCTCCAGGGCAGATGTTTCCCGCTCTGCACAACTAATCCCCAAACATGCCTTTTGGCATCACTCAGCGGGGTCCGTCTGCAAGCCCCTTACTCCTCCGTTTTGCCCCGACAACCATGCCTGTTTAGCTCCATGTCTGGTCTCGTCTTGCCATTTTTTCTTCTATTTTCCCACCTCTGATCTGCTCTTGTCTTCTCTATGTACGTTCCACATTTCACACTTCACCTGACCTCGGATTTTTACAATTTATTTTTCTTTATGCCCCTGCAACATTTCGATTCTATTTTTAAAAGTCCATTTTATGTACAAAATACATACAATTCACACATTTTAAGTGCACAGATCATGACTTCTGACAGATGTACACACCCATGCAAACACTGACCGTAGATTTGCATCTTAGCATCCTGATTCTTGCTGTGGTTACTCTGTTATTTTGCAGACCACCTTATTTTTATTTCCATGAATTACGTTTATTAAGCACCTTCTATGAAACAAATACTGATGTTACAGAAAAAAATAAGAAACTAGAGCAACACAGTTTAAAAGCGAAAGGACAGGGGCGCCTGGGTGGCTCCTTCGGTTGAGTGTCCGACTTCAACTCAGGTCATGATCTCCGGGTTCCTGAGTTTGAGCTGGCATCAGGCTCCGTGCTGACATCTCAGAGCCTGGAGGCTGCTTCAGATTCTGTGTCTCCCTTTCTCTCTGCCCCGCCCCCCATGCTCTGTCTCTCTCTCTCTCTCTCTCTCTCTCTCTCTCTCTCTCTCAAGAATAAATAAACATTAAAAAGGGAAAGGACATATCATACAACTCATACTTTCTGTTATCCCTCCACTGAAATATTTCTGATAATCTCTCCTTTTTAGACCTTCAGACAACTTGGTCACCTGATTAATCCTCTGATTAAAAATAAATAATTTCTTTTTTCTAAAGTTTTGTTTTTACCCAAGCTAGGTTGAGGGTGAATGAAACACAGCAGAATCGTTGCTGAGGAGAGTGGGGCGGGAGAGGACTCCACTAGGGAGATGTCCCCAGGGGGCTGGGAAGTGGCTTGCCCCAACAGGAGTGGGAATGCCACAGGAACAGTTGCAAAAACAAGTCAAGTCTGGGAATACAGCTGCAAAAACTACTGGAAGTCTCCTTGGCAGGGGGACCGGATGTGAGTCCCTGGAATAGACTCCTAAAAGAAAACATCAGCATAGACCATTGAGTTTAATGAGACACGTTAGAAAAGATGTGAAAGTAGGCTACTGATGAGACCTAAAGAAAATGTGAAGACCACTCCCCCCCCGCCCCCCCCCCCCCACAGCACAACATACGGCTGTGCTGTATAGGGGGGAGGGTGAAAACCCAATCTAAGAAAAATAGGCTTACGGGCACCAAGATGAGAAATAAGGAACAATAAAAACAAGTATTTGTTGCAATGTTGGTGTAAACCTGGCTCTCTTCCTGACCAAGTGACAAGGGGTTTCCACTTCCCCTTACTGTCATAGATTACTCAAGCCTAGAAACCAAGATATCTGAACAAGGAGATGACCTCTAGATCCACATACTAGGTGTTCAAATCACAAAACAAAGCCTCTTTGATAGTGCTGGGGCTGTTAGGAAAATTTCAAGATAAAGAATGTGTCTCCTGGTAGGGTTGAACTGAGGGAGAGTCCTTTATGTCTTCTGTTTTCTTTGTTACATATAATAAAGCAGGTAAAAATGCACTAATGTGAAGTGTACAGCTAGGTGAATATTTACATCTATATTTATCTGTATAGCCACTATCAAGATCAAGATCTAGATTCTAGACCACTTCTAGCTCCCCACACTTCCAGTCTATGGCCTCCCTTCCCAGAGGTAACCACTATATTTATTTCTATCATCATCAATTCATTTTGTTGTTCTTTTTTTAACTTATTAAAAATTTTTTAATGTTTTAAATTCATTTTTTGAGAGAGAGAGAGAGAGAGAGACAGAGAGACAGAGCATGAGTGGGGGAAGGGCAGAGAGAGACGGAGACACAGAATCTGAAGCAGGCTCCAGGCTCTGAGCTGTCACCAAAGAACTCACAAATCGCAAGATCAGGACCTGAGCTGAAGTCAGACACTTAAACAACTGAGCCACCCTGGTGCACCAATTCTGCTGTTCTTGATCTATGTGTAAATGAATCATGCCATTATAGTAAATATTCTTTCGAGCTAGGGTTTTTTTTTTTTCACTCAACATAGTGTCTATGAATATTAAATAGTATGTATCAGTAGTTCATTCCTTATTATTGCTGACTAGTATTCCATTTATGGATATGCCAAAATTTATTTATCCATTCTCCTGTTGACAAATGTATTATTGTTTCCAGTTTTGAGCTATTAGAAACATTCTTGGCACTTGCCATATGTATGAATTCTTTTCTCTTGGTTATATAATTAGGAATGGGATCGCTGGGTTGCTACTTTTTGTCACTAAGTAACTGATTCTAAATAAAAACAAGTGAGCTACATCTGTGTTTGAATACATGTACGGTATCTTATCTTTTGAAATACATTTAAAAAATATTTTATTTTTAAGCAATCTCTGTACCCAAAGTGGGGCTCAAACTCACAACCTGGAGATCAAGAGTCGCAAGCTCCACCAACTGAGCCAGCCAGGCCCCCCTGTGTATGGTATTTTTATAAAAAAATTTTACACACATTGTTTCAATTGATCTTCAAAACATATTTGTGAAGTAAGTAGAGTAGGTAATACCATGTCTAATTTACAGATATAGAAAATGAAATAGGGAGAATTTATTTATTTATTTTTAATGTTTATTTATTATTTTGAGAGAGACAGAGACAGAACGTGAGTGGGGGAGGGACAGAGGGAGAGGGAGACAGAGTCCAAAGCAGGTTTCAGGCTCTGAGCTGTCAACACAGAGCTCAATGTGTAGCTCGAACCCATGAACTGTGGGATCATGACTTGAGCCGAGGTCGGACACTCAACCGACTGAGCCACACGGGCGCCCCGAAATAGGGAGAATTTAAATATCCAAATTAAAGTCATAAAAGTAATACATTGTGAATTAGGACTAGAAACCACATTTTCTTAGTCAAATTCATTTTTCTTTTTGGATTTTTTTTTATTTCACTAGCCTCACGTAAACCGAGAGATCACCCGAATGTCAGCTCTGGCCTGGCCTGGCCCCGTTTTAGCACTGAAAGGCCGTGGGCAAACGGGGAATGGTCTGTCACTCTACAGAACAAAGAAAGAAAGTTGTCAAATGGGTGTCACAGCTTGCAAATGGGCAGGAAAAACCAAAACCTGACTGAGTTAGCTCATTTGCGCTTTTGCACTCCTAAAGAAAAACATGTTTTTAATCCAAGAGCACTGCGATACCCACAGTTTACGTCCCGTGTGTGTCAACTGTATTCTTTGCTTTTGGAAACCATCCACACCAGTGCTCTCCTCACCATCTCCAGGAGTGTGTTAGAAATACAAATTCATACCCCTCTCACCACCCTTCCCTCCAGCCCCAGGACGACACAATCCCAATCTCTAAGGGTAGGGCTCAAAAATTTGTCACCAACATGTCACTTTTATCTTTCAACAACTTCTCCAGGTTAAGGTCAAGGGAAGCAGTGGGGAAAAGGAGCTTAGAGTTTGAGATACACTGATCTAGCCAATTTCCTTTATAGATATACGGATAACTACTTGGTTTTAAAGACCTCTGGGCAGGGGCGCCTGGGTGGCTAAGTCGGTTAAGCGAGACCAGAGCCTGTTTCTCTGATTCTGTGTCTCCCTCTCTCTCTCTGACCCTCCCCTGCTCACACTCTGTGTCTCTCTCTCTCAAAAATAAATAAACATTAAAAAAAATTAAAGATCTCTGGGCAGAAGGATTCCATTACCTCACTTTCCTTGTGTAAAACAAATCTCATTGTAAAACCTTCTTTCTTACTTAATAAATCTCTTATCCAAGATTCTGGTCCTACACAAGGGTGCACAATATCATTAAATATGTTTTTCTGTCCTTTTCTAAGACCATTCCAAGTGGGCTTCGTTATCACTTAATGATCACTTAATGTCCAGAACGAATCCTTGTGAAAAGCTATAGGACCTCAAAACAACAATTTTGTGGTTCCATTGTGAATACTCATGAATCTTTAAGGAAATCACTTTTCTTTTAAAAAAAAAATTTTTTTTAATTTATTTTTGAGATAAAGAGACAGAGTGCAAACAAGGGAGGGTCAGAGAGAGAGGGAGACACAGAATCTGAAACAGGCTCCAGGCTCTGAGCTGTCAGCACAGAACCCAACGCGGGGCTCAAACCCACGAACCGCAAGATCATGACCTAAGCCAAAGTCGGACGCTTAACTGACTGAGCCACCCAGGTGCCCCAAGGAATTCACTTTTTAAATGATAAAATATCAGACACCATAGTTGTATAAGAATTATGAAGCCTAGAAACAGAAAGAAAGAATAGTCAATCTGGATCACAGGGGAAGGAAAAACAGATGGCATAAATAGGAATAGGATAAATAGGAACTTGCTGACGGAGTATGTGAACAGGGGCTGGGTTCAGGCCCCCCATTTGTGTTCCCGAAGGATTTTGTGTGACTTGGCTGCAGTCCATCTAATATGGTTTGTTTCTATTCTGTTCCAGGACAGAAGGTCGCCCTCAACTCCAATACAGATTCTCATTGTCCACCTACCTATTCTAGGCTCTCTCTTCCTTCCCTTTCCCCTCATTCTTCCCCAGGGAGGGGTTGCCATGGAGATGGAATCCTAGTAAGCCAGCTGCTAAGAAAATCGGTGACAGAAGCAGAATGGGAGAGGGGGCAGAGAGAAAAATAAAAGATTGAGGCAAAAGGAAAAGACATAGACACAGATGAGACTTGATACAGTCAAATGAGGAACCACACAGGTGATTAGACGCCATAAACAACTTACTTATGGAAATGGGTGGAGACATATACCCAGTCAGAGGCGCACACAGTGGACGTTCTAAGGCAACAGACATAAGCAAACCCGGGGACCTGAAATCTATGTAGAGACACAGGAGGGGAGACACACAGTCAGGGGTTGAACCAGATCATACAGGATTCTCGTGAAAACAGCTTCGCCCAGAACCTAGCTGAGAATAGCAACAGTTCCAAGAAAATGTTTAGTTATCCTTATATGCCTCTCTGAGTCATTCTTATTTCCAAGGAAGGGACCAGTGGGAGGTTATAAAGGGGACACCCTTACTTCTATGTTGTTTTTCACTTCCTTTTCTTGCCTGCAGTCTTCTGATGCACACAGAAAGGACCTCCGAAGATAACTGAAGGCCAGGACATTTCCCTTAAACAGAACCTTTTATTCTCTTGACTATTCCTCCTCCTGTCTTCAATATTTGGATCTCAAATTTCTACAATTCCTTCTCTTTCTTGCTCTCTTTTCTTTTCTTTCCATTTCTCCCAGGTTATAAGCCATCATCTTCGTGCTCCTTCTGTCTAGCCCACTCTCTTTTCCAGTATCTCCCTTCCCCTGCAGTCAGACTTGTCCCCACACCCTAGCCAGAAACTTGGCTTCTTCCAATTTCATTCTCCCTTTTTGCGATTAGCTGCATTCTTACTTGGCCCTCCCCATCTTTGGATATGATAACATCTAATAAAAACAATAAGAAGCAATGATTTTCTAAATACAGAAAAATTTTAATGAGTTTTTTAAAATGCAAATGTTGAGAAAAATTAAGATATCCACATAAATATGTATCGAGAGGGCCTACAGAACACACGGCACTCTACTGAGTAATGCAGAAGACTCAAAGTGCTGCCCCTCAAGCTGATTACCATCTGGCCGTGGAGGGGACAAGATGAAAAAGTTCTGAAGGAAGCCAAAGTATTAAAGGATTCTGTTTGTGTGTGAAGAATCAAGAAAGTCTTCATGAATCAGTGGACTAGATCTTGAAAGATGAGTAAGATAAGAGATAGGCAGAGATGAGGGAAGGGCATCTCAGGAAAATGGAATGGCCTTGGCAGAGGTATGGTGGTAGGAAGTTTATGCGGAAGGTTGGGAAATAGTGCTTCGAACAGTTTAGCTGAAGAGAGCAGGATGCCTATGGGAGTTGAGTGAGAGAGAATGCTGGAAAAGCAAGTTCAGGCTACGCTGCTGGAGTCTTTGAATACCAGACATGCTACTTTGTCTGTCAGCCCTTAGGTGTGGAATGAAGTAAAATCTTATTGCATTTTTCCCTTTTTTAATGGTACTTTCTGTACTCCAGAGATACCAAACATGTCACTTTTATCTTTCATGCTTTGTCCCAACTAAAATATGGTCTCCTTGTTTTGTGCATTTTCTAATCACCTCTTTCCATTGCTTCTCTCAACCCCACCCCTCAACTCCAAATTCCGCTGTTTCATTTCACTTTCCTGTCCATTGTTTCAATCAAAAAGCTTTCTGGACAGAAACCAACGTGGTGCGGTGATGGAAAGCACTTTCTGCAAACAATCTTCTCTCACTTCTATTTTTAGAGCAAAGGTAAGGTTGAAAATTAAAAAATCCAGGTAGTAGTTCAGTCGATGGTACTGACCTGCAGTGCTACCCACCATCTAGTAATTAGTTAGGTCATTCAGCCTGTGTCTTGGGCCTCTCATTCTACAAGGTGGGCCACGCTGTTTTAGTCTCAGCAATCTCAAGGGTTCCACAACTGGACAGCCTATACAAATATTTAGTGACTTATTACCATGGAAGAAAGGTGATAAGTTATAGAACTATTTTGACTATTAGTTTGGTATTCACTCATCATTCTTCTTTCAAATATACACTTGAAATTTCTATCTTTTTAGAAGCTTCCTTGTTTTATTTAATGTACCTGGTACATATAGACACATTCAATAAATACCTGAATGAATGAGTGAATGAATGAATGAATGAATGAATGAATTTCCAGCTCTAAACATAAAGGTATTGGGGAAGGATTATTTTTGCCACTAGATTCTGTGTGGTAACATGGTTGTAATTTGAAAATGTAGAAGCATCCAAAAAGAACGACTTGGCTGTTGTTTCTGGGTATGACTGAGGAAAAAATTTATTTTTCCCTCTGACTTTAAAAAATTCTTTTAATGTTTATTTATTTCTGAGAAAGAGAGAGAGAGAGAAAGAGAGAAAGAAGGGGAGGTGCATAGAGAGAAGGAGATACAGAATCTGAAGCAGGCTCCAGGCTCTGAGCTGTCAGCACAGACCCCGATATAGGGTTCGAACTCAAGGACCACGAGACCATGACCTTAGCTGAAGTGTGATGCTTAACTTACTAAGCCACCCAGGCATCCCTTCGACTTTTTAATTTCGACTCAGCCCTTCTTCTTTCAGGTACTCAGAGAATGAAGAATTTACTCCTGTCTCTCTATTTTCTCTTTGATCTTGACACCTGCATTCACTACCCAGAAACAACACAGCCCTGGGAAGGCTGGCACATTCCCACCGTGGAGGACGTGCAGGCACCTGCATTCTTCTGTCCCCCACACCTCTACCTCTAAGTACAATCAGTGACAGGATGGTGACTTGCCCCGTCTGACTCACTGGTCACAAACTAGTGAACGTTTGTAGTAGAGCCACATCCCCAAATAGCCGCATGCCTCACTGGGGCCCCTGAAAGATAAGGAGAGCAAAGCCTCCAGTTCGAGTTGTATTGTATTTATCTAATATTAAGAGATGACAGAAGAAAAGCAGGATTATTCCTCATCTCAAGAAACATGACCTTTCTACTGGAAAAAATGAACAAAATATGGGGAAGAGAAAGTAAAGGCCAGAAAGGGCAAGGAGAAAAGTGAGAGTATGATTTTGCTTTAAATAAATGCACATAGAAACGCCCAAATTGGATCACTGACCATTTGTTAATATTCTAACGATTACAGAGGCTGAGAGAGGTGACAAAAGATTGGAGGGGCACCTGGCTGGCACTGTGGGAAGAGCACGTGACTCTTGATCTCGGGGGTCGTGAGTTCAAGCCCCATGTTGGGAGTAGAGATTACGAAAAAAAAGCATTAAGTAAATTTAAACAACAAAAGAAACTGGAACTATGAAATTTTTTAAGTGAAAAAATGTACTGTTTCATTATTTTCCCCTTCAGTCTAGAAAGACTGCTAACCAATGGTTGGCATGTAATAAAAGGAAGGCGTACTAACTAACTAGATGCAGAATTAATTTGTTAAGTTTACATCATGTCGGCTTTTTTACCTAAGGCTTTACTAACCTTTTTTCCAATAAGGTTATTTAAAAAAAAAATCCAAGAAATACCACAGACCAGGGTTTTTTAATCTAGGTACTCTTCTGGGCCAGATAATTCTTTGTCATCGGGGCTACTTCTGTGCACAGTAAGAGATTTAGCAGCCCACCAGATACCAGTAGCATTCTCTCTGCCACAGTCCTAGTAGCCAAATATGTCTGCAGAACATACCAAATGTCCTTGGGGAGCAAAACCACTGGTGAGTGAGACCAATTCCCTTAGAAAATCTCTAACGAGATCCTTGGGTGAAAGACCTCACCCGTCTGGAACTCAATTATTTGGAATACTAACTTATTTTGTTTTATTATATTTTTTTAATGTTTATTTAGTTCTTGAGAGAGAGACAGAGCATAAGAGGGGAGGGGCAGAGAAAGAGGAAGACACAGAATCTGAAGCAGGCTCTAGGCTCGGAGCTGTCAGCACAGAGCCCGATGCTGGGCTTGAACCCATGAAACCTTAAGATCATGACCTGGGCTGAAGTCAGACGCTTAAACAACTGAGCCACCCAGGTGCCCCTGAATACTAAAGTATAAGTTACAAAAAACAAAGGAAAAAAGATTTTCTCCCTAGAGTGCAAAGCTTTTCTCATAGAAGGGCTCTATTGGCCCCTCTCAGAAACCATACTCTTTTTATTTTTTACTTATCTTTAAATACTTTTTTTGAGAGACAGAGTACGAGTAGGGGAGGAGCAGAGAGAGAGGGAGACACAGAATCCAAAGAAAGTTCCAGGGTCTGAGCTGTTGGCACAGAACCCAGTGAGGGGCTCAAACTCACAAACTGTGAAATCATGACCTCAGCTGAAGTCGGACACTTGACTGACTGAGCCATCCAGGCACCCCTGTCTCTTTTTAAATTACTAGAAAACATTGCAAACATACAGTGCAAAATGTTAACATCTGATACAGAGCATAAGTTTGTTACCTGATCTCCAAAGCAGCAACATATTAGAAGAAAATTAGAAGAGATGTCTTATGCCATAGAAAGAGACCGTAACACACTAATGACAGCAAGAAGAGAAAGAGACAAATTATAAAAAAATATTTAAAAAAATTTTTAATGTTTGTTTTGTTTTTTTGTGAGAGCACAGGTGGGGGAGGGGCAAAAAGGGAGTGGGACAGAGGATCCTGAGTCAGCTCTGTGTTAACAGCAGCGAGCCCGATGTGGGGCTTGAACTCAAGAACCATGAGATCATGACCTGAGCTGAAGTCAGATGCTCAACTGACGGAGCCACCCAGATACCCCATAAACATATATTTTTTAAAGATTTTATTTTTAAGTAATCTGTTCCCCCAATGTGGGGCTCAAACTCACAACCCCGAGATCAAGAGTTGCATGCCATTGCAACTGAGCGAGCCAGGGGCCTCAAACATAATTTTGAAAGAAACTACACTTAATCTTAGCCAAAAGGCCGAGAAGCAATCATTGTTTTGAAAGAAAAACAAATCAGAGAGCTACTGGTCCTACATTTGGGATTGTTATCCAGGTCACTTTAAGTCCTTGGCATCCTACTGCATATGATATGACCAGGATGATGAAGTATTAGCTTAGAGACTAAGAAGATGGGGGAGAACATGATAATTTTCTTCAAATATTTGATGTGCTTCCCCAAATATATATTTTTCAGTATCCCCATAGAGAAGTAGGCATCACATTTATATTACATTTTAAAAATCTCAATATCATAGAAAGAACTTTCTAGTAATTAGAGCTATCGAAAATATAATGAGCTGCTTTGTAACTGTAAGGCAGTAAGTTTCTCATTACTGACTTCTCTCCTGATTTCCAGAGTCATAAATCTATTGCCTGTTTTATATCTTTACCTGAGTGGCTAAAAGGCATCTCGAACTAAGCATAGCCAAAATAGAAGAACTGAGTCCTCTTCCAAATTTCCAAATCTTTTCTTTCCTTAGGTTTCTCCATCTTGGTAAGCATTATCACTATTCACCCTATTGCAAAAGCCAAAATGCTAGGAGCTATTCAGGATTTCTCTCTTTCCCATACCTTCCACGTTTAATACAATAGCAAGTCTTGTCAGCTTTACCTCCAAAAAGTCCCAGATTTCTTCCACTGTTCCATCTCCACTGCACCACCCCTGTCAAAACCATAACAATCTGTCCCTTGACCTATGGCACTAAGTCCTTCTCTCTTTTTTAAAGATTTTATTTACTTTGAGTGTTACTTTTGAATTTACTTTAATGTTTATTTATTTCTGAGAGAGAGAGACAGAGCATGAATGAGGGAGGGGAAAGAGAGAGAGAGACACAGAAACTGAAGCAGGCTCCAGGCTCTGAGTTGTCAGCACAGATTCTGACATGGGGCTCGAACCCACAAACCATGAGATCATGACCTGAGCTAAAGTCAGATGCTTAACTGACCAAGCCACCCAGGTGCCCCTAAAGATTTTACTTTTTAAAAGTAACCTCTACACCCAACATGGGGCTCAAACTTGCAAGCCAGAGATCCAGAGTCGCATGCTCCACCGACTGAGCCAGCCAGGCTCCCCTGCCTTTAATCAGTCTTACTGATTCATTCTTGTTCTTCTACAATTCATTCTTCATGAGGTGTCAAAACCGTATCTGGCCCCTATCTCTCTATCTTGCCTTAATTCTATCACTAGCCCCTGATTCACTCAGCAACAGCCATATTAAGTCTTTTATCTGTCCCTCTATTACATTCATTTGATTTCTGCCATAGGGCCTGCCTAGAGATGTCTTCAAATGCCAGATTCCTTTTTGTCATTAAGGTCTGAGCTCAAAGCCTCTTTTCAGAGAGGCCTCCTTGAGCAGGCTGTCTGTATTACCCTTCTACCCACCCATCATTTATCACACCTCCCTGTTTTCATTTTTCTCATAGCTCCTATCATTATCTGATATTATTTCTTTGGTTACTGTCTGTCTCCCTTTCAACAGGGACCTTGTCTACCAACATTATTTGACTTACATACTTTTTTTTAAAGTTTATTTATTTTGAGAGGGAGTGCGTGTGCGCATGCACACATGTGTATGTGCAAGTGGGGGAAGGGCAGAGAGAGAGAGGTAGAGAGAGGGAGAGAGAGGATCCCAAGCAGACTGTCAGCATGCAGCCTGATGACACAGGCCTTGATCCCACGAACTGTGAGATTATGACCTGAGCGGAAAACACGAGTTGGATGCCCACCATCTGAGTCACCCAGGTGCCCCTTGACTCATATGCAAAATGCCTAGAAGGAACCTGATGCTTACTAGATGCTCAATTAACATCTGCTGAATAAACAGATAATCAAATAATAATATTGATGAACTGAATTAACTGTTCCTTTATTTGGTTAAGAAATTGAATCAGATAATTACAGATTGCTGTGCATGATTAATAACTCAGCAAGAGTGGTGACTATGAATTTATAATGGTACCAATCCTCTGTCTAGTTGTGTTCACTTTTTTCACCATCTTGGGTCCAGTATCAAAGAAGGCTAAACCAGTCTCGGGGATTTTTCAGGTAGGTGAAACAAAAGGACTATTTGGCAAGAGACATGGCCAATCAAGCATTTATTCAGAGCGTTGAGTATAGGAAATGACATCTCTCTACAGAAACACTGCGCAAGATTTTAAGGTGTGAAGAAACTACTGCAAACAAACCTTTGATAGCCTCTTCAAACTCCAGTCTCATCCTTGTTTTCCCCATTTACCCAGATGACCAGACTCCATGCTTTTTCCGAAAATGGATTTTGTTAATTTTCATTCCTTACCCTAACCTTACCCTTAATGCATTCATTCTAAAATCCAATCTATTTTGGGGGTGCCTGGGTGGCTTAGTCAGTTGGGCATCTGACTTCAGCTCTGGTCATGATCTCACAGTTTGTGAGTTTGAGCCCCACATTGAGCTCTCTGCTATCGGCACAGAGCCTACTTCAGATCCTCTGTCCCCCTTTCCCTCTGCCCCTACCCCCCACCAAGAAATATTTAAAATAAAATAGAATATGGGCACCTGGGTGGTTCAGTTGGCTAAGCATCCGAATTTGGCTCAGGTCATGATCTCATGGCTGGTGGGTTCAAGACCCATGTTGGACTCTGCACTGACAGCTCAGAGCCTGGAGCCTGCTTCCGATTCTGTGTCTTCCTCTCTCTCTGCTGCTCCCCAGCTTGTGATCTGTCTCTCTCAAAAATAAACAAATAAACTTTAAAAAATTAAATAAAATCCTGCCTATCTTCCTTGCCATATCTTATCCTATCTATGGTCCAGGACACGATTCCGTGTATTATTTCCATTCTGCCTTAAACTTCTCACTTTCTGCTTGTCCTTTCCTACTACCAATGAAATTCTAATGTACCTCCATCCTGAAATACTCTCATCCTTCCTATACCTTGACCTCTCTAGAGTACTCTGTCAACATACTCTTCACTGTCAAATTCCTCCAAAGAGTAATCTATAATTCCTGTTTCTAATTTCTTTCCCTCTTATTCAGCATCCACATATATCATAAGAGCTAGTGGTCTGCACAGAAGTTCAGAGATCTGTATGCAACTACACATCTGTGACCAGTGATATCCTGGTACAACTGAAATTTTTTTTTATTTTATTGAAATAGCCTATGGCTTATGCCTATGGCTACACACTTGTAAGAAGGTATGGTTTCCTTCAAAATAGTAGATGCTCTTTTATTTGGAGAAAAGAGGACAGTCCATAAAAAGGAAACCAGAGCTCTTACACATATGAATAAGGAAACTGGAATCTTGTTCCCTTAGACTTTGAGTTTGATGTGTTTGAGGACCCTCCCAAGAGGTACAAGGTACAGGTGGCCTCTGATAAACGGAACTAGGCCAAGAGCCTCTCAGGAAGATAAGTCTTCAGTGAACCACTTCACTGAAAGAGAAGTATGCATTAAAAATTTTTTTTTCAATGTTTATTTTTTTGAGAGATGAGAGAGAGAGTGTGAGTGGGGGAGGGACAGAGAGAGATGAGAGACACAGAATCTGAAGCAGGCTCCAGACTTTGAGCTGTCAGCACAGAGCCGGACACGGGGTTCAAATCCATGAACTGAGAGATCATGATCTGGGCCAAAGTCAGACACTTGACTAACTGAGCCACCCAGGCGCCCCAAGAGAAATATCTACTAATCATAACTTGTAATATTCCTTTTTTCTTTCCTAGCCTTTGGAAAGCCTTGCTACAATATTCCAGGCTTATCTGAGCTGTTTTAAGTATTGGAGTGTAGAGACAGAATTAGAGGAAAAGAAAAGCACTCTGCTCTCCTTGTGCTCCTTCCTTGAGGCTATCAACATGGTAGGTACAGTCTTTAGCAATAATTGCCAAAGGATATTTGGATTCTGTGTCTCCCTCTCTCCTTACCCTTCCCCTGCTCATGCTCTGTCTCTCTCTCTCACTCAGAAATAAATAGACATTAAAAAAAAGTCCCTCAATACTGGACTAGTTATTGATAAGATCAAATTTTATTTTGAAAATAGTGCTGCTATAACTGGATATGCATGAGCATAAAAATGAAGTTGAACCCTTCCTCACATAAAAATTAACTCAAAAATGGCTCCCCAATTTAAACATAAAACACTGTTGACTGGCGTTAGACACAGCTTTTTGCATTATAATATCAAAAGTATAAGGAAAGAAAAATTCAATAAAGTGAACTATATCAACATAAAACTTTTGTTTCAAAGAATACCATCAAAAACAAAAAAACAAAGAATACTGTCAAAAGAGCAAAAGAACAACCTATACAATGTGAGAAAATATAATTGATATATCTGATAAAGAACATATATGGAATATACAAGAATTTGCAACTCAGGGCCATGTGACTTGTGATCTCTTGGGGTTGTGAGTTTGAGACCCACATTGGGCATAGAGCTCACCAAAAAAATTTTTTTACAACTCAACAAAAGATAATCCAATTAAAAATGGTCAAAGGCCTTGAACAGACATGTCTCCAAAGAGGTTGCACAACTGGCCAATAAGCAAAAAACATCTTTAGTCTTTGAAGGAATGCAAATTGAACTCATACTGAGATGCCAATTTTATGCACTAGAACAGCTATAATAAAAATATAAAATAACAATTGTTGTTCCAAAGAATTGGAGAAATGAGAACCCTTACACACTGCCAGTGTATAGGTAAAGTGGCACAGTGCTTTGGAAAATAATTAAACACAGAATTACTGTATGGCAGCAATTTCACTCCAATGTATATACCTAACGGAATTGAAAACTTATGTCCACATAAAAACTTGCATAAGAATGTTCATAAAAGGGGCGCCTGAATGGCTCAGTTGGTTGAGCATCTGACCCTGGATCTTAGCTCGGTCATAATCTCATGGTTTGTGAGATTGAGCCCTGCATTGTGCTAATAGCACAGAGCCTGCTTGGGATTCTCTTTCTCCCCCTCTCTCTGTCCCTTCCCTGCTTGCGCATACTCTCTCTCTCTCTCTCAAAAAAACCACAAATGTTCATAACAGTATCATTCATAATAGTCAAAAGTGGAAAAACCTAAGTGTTCATTGAGCGATCAATGGATCAACAAATGCAGTAGAATCATCATATAATATTATTTGTCCATAGAAAGGAAAGAAGTACATGTTACTTCTTGGATGAACCTTGAAATACCATGCTAAGTAAAAGAGGCCAGTCCCAAAAGGTCATGTACTTTATGATTCCATTCATGAAATGTTCAGAATGGGCAAATCTAGAGAGACAGAAAGTAGTTTAGTGCCAAGGGCTGGGAGAAGTTAAGGAGGAAAGCAGAAAGACTGCTAATGGTTATGGGGGCTCTTTTGGGGTGATGAAATGTTCTCAGATTGATTAATGGTTATGAATCTCTGTGAATATACTAAAAACTCTTGAATTGTAACACTTCTTTTAAGTAGGTTAATTATATGGTATGAACGGTATCTCAATAGAGCTGTTATATTAAAAAAAAAAAAAGTCCCTCAGGTAGCCTGACGTGGGGCTTGAACCCAAGAACTGTGAGATCATAACCTGAGCCAAAATCAAGACTTGGGCACTCAACCAAGTGAGCCACCCAGGTGCCCCTACAATTAAAACTCTCTATTGTGATAAAACATGATCAAATTTTTAAAAATTGGGGCACCTGGGTGGCTCAATTAGTTAAGCATCTGACTTCGTCTCAGATCATGAGCTCCTGGCTGGTGGCTGGGAGCCCTGCCTCAGCCTCTATACTGACAGTGTGGCCCCTGCTTGGGATTCTCTTTCCCTCTCTGCCCCGCCCTGACTTGCACTTTCTTTCTGTCTCAAAATAAATAAATGAATAAAAATAAAATTTAAAAAATTGGCAAAGAAGTGTGTAACTCATATGACAAAGGCTTAATTTTCATAATATACAAAGAGCTCTTTCATAGCAGTAAAATAAAGTGAACAATGAAAGACAATAATAGGCCAAGCACAGCAACAAGCATGTGTACAGGAAGACTCAGGAATGGCCCAAACAAAAAGACCTCCAAACTTAGTAACAAAACAAATGAAAATAAAAAGGGTTTTGTTTTTGTTTTCCCCTATGGAGATTGGTAAAAACTGTCACAACTGACAATATCCAGGCCCGGTTAAAGTTTTAGAAAACAGACACTTGTAGGGCGCCTGGGTGGCTCAGTTGGCTAAGCGTCTGACTTCAGCTCAGGTCATGATCTCGTCCATGGGTTTGAGCCCAGAGTTGGGCTCTGTGCTGACAGCATGAGCCTGCTTGGGAGTCCTGCCTCCCGCTCTCTCTCTGCCCCTCCCCCACCCATGTTCTGTTTCTCTCTCTCTCAAAAAAAAAAAAACAATTTAAGAAAAAGAAAATAGACAATTGCAATAAATGTAAAGTTTGTAAGCCTTTATTTTATTATATTTTTTAATGTTTATTTATTATTGAGAGAAAGTGTGAGCGTGAGCCAGGGAGGGACAGAGAGAGAGGGAGACAGATGATCCAAATCGGCCTCTGCACTGTTATTGCAAATCCTGATGCAGGGCTTGAACTCATGAACCATGAGATCATGACCTGAGTCAAAGTTAGATGCTTTACCAACTAAGCCATGGAGGCACCCCTGTATACCGTTTTAAATGTCAGCTTGACAACATCTACTAAAATTTAAATATTTATATGTTTTGACCCATGATTTCTACTACACAGGGGGGATACTGCCAGTATATACAGATTAAATTACTGCCACAGATTAAATACTGCCGCAGTATATACAGGCTAAAGCAACACTGTATTGGAGGAAAAATTTGGAAACAACATAAATATCTAAGGGAACTTGTTGGTTTTTTTTTAATGTTACCTATAGGGGTGTCTAGCTTGCTCAGTCAGTACAGCACATAACTCTTAATCTCACAGTCCTGAGTTCAAGTCCTACGTTGGGTGTGGAGCCTACTTTAAAAAAAAAGAAAAGAAGAAGAAAAGGAAAGAAAAAAGAAAAAAAGAACAAAGCTCTCTTACACCTTATATATGTTCCCTCTGCCAAGAATGCTCTTTTCTCCCATGGCTAGCATATTTTTTTAGGTCCTAGCTTCAATGTCACTACTGCGAAAGGATTTCCCTACTCACTCTTCCTAAAAAATACCTTTCTCTGTTAATTTGTTTTAAGTGCTTGCTGTTTCCTTCAATGCCCAGCTTGGTATCTGCCATTGAGTAGGCTCTCAATAACTGCAGAATGAGTAAACAGTAGAGGTATCAATAAAATACTATGTTGTTATTAAAAAGAATAAAATACAACTATATATATATTGACTTGAAAAAATGTCTATGTAGGGGTACCTGGGTGACTCAGTTGGTTAAGCATCTGACTTCAGCTCAGGTCATGATCTAGCAGTTTGTGAGTTTGAGCCCCAAGTGGGGCTCTGTGCTGACAGCTTGGAGCCAGGAATCTGCTTGGGATTCTGTGTCTCCCTCTCTCTCTGCCTCTCACCCCCTCTTGTACTATGTTTCTCTCTCTCACTCTCTCTCAAAAATAAACATTAAAAAATTGTTTTGGAAAAAGGAAACGTGTCTAGGTATATGCTTTTTAACTGTATATGTATATTTTTTAATGTATTATTTATTTGAGAGAGAGAGCATGTACATACTTGTGCACAGGTGCACAAGTGGGGGAGGGGCAGAGAGAGAATCCCAAGCAAGCTCCAGGCTGTCAGCATAGAGGCTGATGTGGGGCTTCAACTCATGGACCGTGAGATCATGACCTGAGCCGAAGTTAGATGCTCAACCAACTAAGCCACCCAGGTGCCCCAGATGTACAGTTTCTAAACTGGTTTCTAAAAATACATATACCACCTTACCACTGATAGTTTTTTCATGTAACAACACATCAAGAACATTCTTTTATATCAGTACAGTTCAATATGCCTCACAGTGGTCCATAATATGGTCATGGACACCACCACGTGTTGTTTCTTTAGGATGCACTGCTATTACAAATAATGTGGCAATAAATATCTTTGCATTCATCCTATGAACTTCTCTGAGAGAATTTTTTTAAAATTTTTAAAATGCTTTTTATTTATTTTTGAGAGACAGACAGCATGAGCAGGGGTGGGTCAGAGAGAGAGGGAGACACAGAATACAAAGCAGGCTCCAGGCTTTGAGCTGTCAGCACAGAGCTGGATGCGGGGCTCGAACCCACGAACCCTGAGATCGTGACCTGAGCCGAAGCTGGGCACTTAACCCATTGAGCCACCCAGGCACCCCTCTCTGAGAGAATCTTATAGGAAAAATTTATAGGTATAAAATTCTATTAAAAAATTTTTTTTTTAATGTTTATTTTTGAGAGACAGAGAGAGATCGAGTGTGAGCCGGGGAGGGACAGTGAGAGAGGGAGACACAGAATCTGAAGCAGCTTCAGGCTCTGGAGCAGTCAGCACAGAGCTCAACACAGGGCTTGAACCCACGAACCCATGAACCGTGAGATCATGACCTGATCTATAGTCGGATGCTCAACCGACTGAGCCACCCGGGCGCCCCAAAATTGCTATTTCAAAAGGTAGATATATATCTTTAAAATTTTTTTAAGTTTATTTATTTTGAGAGAGGGAGAGAGTACACATATATGCTTCTGCAAACGAGTGGGAGAGGAGCAGAAAGAGAGGGTAAAAGAGAGGATCCCAAGCAGCTCCACACTGTCAGCACAGAGCCCGATGGACGGCTTGATCCCACAAACAGCCAGATCATGACCTGAACCAAAACCAAGAGTCAGATGCTTAACCGACTGAGCCACCGAGGTGTCCCTCAAAGACAGATATATTTGAAATTCTGAATATAATTGCTAGATTTCCCTTACCTAAAGTACTGATTTTTACTCCCACCACGTTTGTAAAGAGTGTCTTGTTATATCCCCACCAAAACTAAATATTGATCATTCTTTTAAATTTGTCTAGTCTCATAGATAAAAATAGGATATCGTATCTATGTTGAATATTATTAGTGAAGTAGAGTATATTTACATATGCTATGTTGTTATTGTAGTTAATAAAGTTTGTGTGATCTGCCTCCTCAAAAAAGATACATATCACTTCAAAAGAGGCAGTGGTTGGGGCGCCTCGGTGCCTCAGTTGAGTGTCCAACTTCGGATCAGGTCATGATCTCACAGTTCGTGGTTTCGAGCCCTGAGGCGGGCTCTGTGCTGACAGCTCAGAGCCTGGAGCCTGCTTCGGATTCTGTGTCTCCCTCTCTCTCTGCCCTTCCCTCACTCACACTCTGTCTGTCTGTGTCTCTCTCAAAAAATAAATAAATGTAAAAAACTGTTTTTAAAAAAGGCAGTTAAAAAAAAAGGTTAAAAAAAAAAGTATGGTTAGAATGATTTCATTTTTAGGGTGCCTGGGTGGCTCCGTTGAACATTGGGACTCTTGATCGTGGCTCAGATTATGATCTTAAGGTTTGTGAGACTGAGCCCTGTGTCAAGCTCTG
Source organism: Suricata suricatta (assembly GCF_006229205.1). Taxonomy (NCBI): domain Eukaryota; kingdom Metazoa; phylum Chordata; class Mammalia; order Carnivora; family Herpestidae; genus Suricata; species Suricata suricatta. The sequence goes on from NC_043709.1 coordinate 96,511,291, forward strand.
CATTGACAGCACAGAGCCTGCTAGGGATTCTCTCTCTCCCTCTCTCCCTACCCATACCATGCTCGTGCATGTGCGCATGTGCTCTCTCTCTCTCTCAAACTAATAAACATAAAAAAAGAGAATGATCTCATTCTTGGGATGAATGAGTTACATAAAACACATGTACATGTGCACAGGAAAAATATGGAGCATTATACAAAATGGTTAACTCTAGTGAGTAGAGTTTGTGACATATATTTTTGTGAAATAAATGAAGAAAAAAAAAGAATGAGCATGCTTTGTTTTGTAATAAAAAATAATAGTGAGAAGTATTTAAAAATTTTTGTCTTAATGTTTTTATTTATTTTTGAGACAGAGAGACACACAGAGCACTAGCAGGCGAGGGGTAGAGAGAGAGGGAGACACAGAATCTGAAGCAGGTTCCAGGCTCTGTGCTGTCAGCAGAGAGCCTGATGGGGGGCTCAAACTCATGAACCATGAGATCATGACTTGAGCTTAAGTTGGACGCTTAACAAACTGAGCCACCCAGGCGCCCCAACAGTGAAAAGTATTTTAAAACAGAACTAATTATATTGCTGGTTGTACTCGACACTCTTCAATGACTGCTGCCTACAATATAAAACTCATATTGATTGATGAAGCCCTCAAAACCTTACACCAATGACTTCATTTCCAGACTACTCTTATATTCTTGTATTTTATTTTCCCTGTCTGAAACATGGTTATTTACCATATCTGCCAGGGACCATTCCTTCAAGGCCCAGCTCCAATGTCCCTCCACTTGTGCTCCTTCCAATGCTCACAAACAATCATATCTCTGGAGAACTGACACAGAACCTTTGCTTTATTTTGTTTTGTTTTTGACAGTTACAGTTCCATTATGGGACTATCCATAACCTTGTTACATATTAAAATTGAATGCACACATTAATTTCTTTAGTTCCCCTTCATTTTCTCCCAGCACTCAGGGCCTAGAGTTATCAAGGAGCAGTCATGTCGGGCAGAATGGCAATAGGCCAGGTCACTACAGATTTATGTGCCTTTTGAGAGACGAAAGCACAGGAGACTTCAGAGACTCCCAAACTCCCATGGTGACACCACATGACTCTGCAGATCGTGTCTGATTACCACGCACATCAGAGTTATGTTGAATAAACTCCGCCCTCACCCCCAGCAGTGCATGAAGTCTGGTCTTGCATGGGGGACTCGGGGAAGAGATACAAAATTCAGGCAGAAGGAAGGGTGTGGTAGTGACCAGGAAGGCTTCCTCTTTGAGAAGATAAGTGTTCTAGGTTGAGGGGACCATGTGAGAAACAGCTTGAAGGAGAGAGTATGGTAGGTTTGTGAACCTGCAGAAATTTCTGCATGGCTGAAGTGTAGTGGGCTAAGGGAAGAGAAGAGGCTGGGAAATAAGTAGGGATCATATCACAAAAGGCTTAAAATGCTAGGTTAAGGGGTTTGGACTTTATTCTGAGTTCCACAGAGACAGCTAGCAGGTTCAGCACAGTTAAGAACATGAGCATGAATTTTGGAAAGATTACTAAGATTACTAAAACTAGTTGGGGCTTTTATACTAACAGGTGGTGATGACTGGCACGTGGGCTCAGAATATCAGGTAAAGATGGGGGCCTGGCGAGTTGGGTCAAAGGAGTGTGCAACTCTAACTCTCGGGGTTGTGCTCCGCGATCTTAATCTTGAGGTTGTGGATGTAGAGATTACTTAAATTAAAAATAAAACTTAAATGGGCACCTGGGTGGCTCAGTCAGTTAAGCCTCCAACTTCAGCTCAGGTCATGATCAGGTCAGTGAGTTCAAGCCCCGAGACACACTCTGTGCTGACAGCTCAGAGCCGGGAGCCTGCTTTGGATTCTTTGTCTTCCTCTCCCTCTGCCCCTCCCCCACTCATGCTCCTGTCTCTCTCTGTCTCTCAAAAATGAATAAACATTAAAATAATTTTCTAAAATAAATAAAACCTTAAAAAAAAGAATATCAGGTACTAAAAGGACTTGATATGCACATCTGATGTAACCCTCTATTTTCAAGTAAATTTCCCTGAGAGGCAGATGTTATGATTTTTTGTTTGGTTTTGTTTTTCCTAAACTATAAACAGCAAAAATAAGCCATAGAAATAGTTGTGACAAAGCAGAAAAAATAATACAGAACCTGACCTGGGGGTATTCATTCAATCAACATCTACTGATCAACTACTATATACTAAGTCTTTGGCACTAATGTCTATATACCCCTAGAGATATATTATGGATTTAAGCCACTGCAAGCTTCTAGATATGTCCTATCTGATCATGGAGAAAAGCCTTTCTGAGAGCTGGCTTTTTAGAAAACATTTCAGCTAACCTGTTTGTTTCTCCAGAACAGAGGCAAGGTTACATATTTATTTAGAGATCAGGCGCTGACTAACTTGACATTTACTCTCCTTTAGCGTTCATGACCTTGAATTCTACTAGTTTGGAAAGAATGACCTCACGTATATATCTGTATATAGCCTGTGCAGACTGACCTTTCCCTGTCTCTCCCTCCCACGTTGGGAAGAACTATTTTTCCTCAGGTCTGTCAGTTTCACCAGGGGGATTATCTCTTGTCTGGGGCATGTTTATTTTCATCTCTAATTGTCCCTTATCACTTTCTTTCTCCTTTATCACCGCCACTTTGGAGCCACAGATAACATTTTATAACCTAAGGACAAAAAATACTTGGTATGTTGGGAACTTAGACAGGGAGAGGTTCTGGGAGGGAGCATAGGCAGGAAAAGGGGAAAGGTAAGGTGTGCTGACACCCCCTGGCAGTGGTATGAGAAACTCCTGCTGCAAAGTCCTAGAAACAAGGCCTCCTGCTTAAGAGTCAGAGGCAGAGGTGCACGGGTGGGTGGCTCACTCGGTTAAGTGTCCCATACTTGATTCAGCCTAGGCCACAATCTCATGATACGTGAGTTTGAACCCCTTGTCAGGCTCCGTACTGACAGCACTGAGCCTGCTTGGGATTCTCTCTCCCTCTCTTTGTCCCTCTTCACTTGCACTTGTTCTCACTCTCTCAAAATAAACAAACTTAGCAAAATAAGAAAGAAAGAGAGGAAGAAAGAAAGAAAGAAAGAAAGAAAGAAAGAAAGAAAGAAAGAAAGAAAGAAAGAAAGAAAGAAAGAAAAGAATCAGAGAATCAAAGCCAGGTTCTGGAAACTGCAAAATTACATCGTCTGTAAGGTCTCTTCCAATTTCAAAATTTCACAATTCTCATTCACCAACATATCTATTCATAAGATTGAGAGGTAAAGAGAAATAAATCATTCTTCACTGAAGTTAGGACTGAGGACTTAGAATCAGAAAAATCTTGGAATAGTATAAGGTAAATTTCTGGGATTTCCTACAGTTTCTTCAGTACATTTCTGTAAAAGTCATTCAGAGCATTAACAATCTTTTGCCTCTAACTTTTGGCTTCTCTACCAATATAACCATCAGTAGGACAAAATTACAGGTACACATTTTTGTTTTTTTACTGCACTTTGCTTTATTGTGCTTTGAAGATACTGTATTTTTTTTTAACATTTATTTATTTTTGAGTGACAGAGAGAGACAGAGCATGAGCAGGGTAGGGGCAGAGAAAGAAGGAGATGCAGAATCTGAAGCAGGCTCCGGGCTCTGAGCTGTCAATACAGAGCCCAATGCGGGGCTCGAACCTAAGAACTCTGAGATCATGACCTGAGCTGAAGTCGGATGCTTAACTGACTGAGCCACCCAGGCGCCCCAAAGATACTGTATTTTTTATAAACTTATGGTTTGTGGCAACTCTGCCTTAAGCAAGTCTATTGGCACCGTTTTTCCAACAGCATTTGCTCCCTTTATATATATCTCTGTCACATTTGGTAATTCTCACATTTCAAACTTTTTCATTATTATCGTATTTCTTTTGGTGATCTGTGATCAGTGATCTTTGATACTACTATTGTAATTGTTTTGGGGTGCCCCAAAGAGTTCCATATATGATGATGAACCTAATGGATAAATGTGTGTGTCCTGACTTGCCTACCATCTGGCCATCCCCCTAACTCTCTTGCTCTCCTTGGGCCTCCTCATTCCCCAAGACACAAATTCCTCAAGACACAGCAATATTGAAATTAGGCCACTTAAAAACCCTACAACAGTCTCTAAGTGTTCAAGTGAAAGGAAGAGTTGCACGTCTCTCACTTTAGATCAAAAGCTAGCAAGGATTAAGCTTGGTGAGGAAGGCATGTTCAAAGCTGAGACAGGCCTCTTGTTTCAAATAGCTATGAATGCAAAGGAAACATTCTTGGAAATAAAAAGGAAATGAAAAGTGCTATTCCAATGAACACAGAAATGATAAGGAAATGAAACAGCCTTATTGCTGATAATGGAAAAAGTTTCAGCGGTCTTGATAGCTATCAAATCAGTTGCCACATTCCTTTAAACCAAAGCCTAATCCACAGCAAGGAGCTAAGTCTCTTCAATCTTATGCAGGCTGAGAGAGGTGAGGAAGCTGCAGAAGAAAAGTCTGACTGGCAGGGGCTGGTTCATGGGGTTTCAGGGAAGAAGTCGTCTCCGTAACATCAAAGTGCAAGGTGAAGCAGCGAGTGCGGATGTAGGGGCTGCAGCAGGTGGCCCAGAAGAGCTAGCTCAGATAACTCATGAAGGTGGCCACACTAAACAACAGATCTTCAGTGTAGACAGACAGCCTTCTGTTGAGAGAAGATCCCATCTGGGACTTTCATAGCGACAGAGGAGAAGTCGGTGCCTGGCTTCCAAGTTTCAGAGGACAGGCCGACTCCTTGCGAGGGCTGATGCAGCTGGTGACGAAGCTGGAGCCAGTGCTCATGCACATTCTCAAAGTCCCAGGGCCCTCAAGCACTGCGCTAACTCTCTCTGCCTCTGCTACACGGAACAGCAAAGCCCGGACGACAGCACACCTGTTTACAACACGGTTTACTGATGTTTTACCCACCGCTGAGGCCCACTGCTCAGAAGAAAAGACTTCTTCCCCAGCAGGACTGCTCACTGACAACGCACCTGGTCACCCAGGAGCTCTGATGGAGATGTGCCACGGGATTCATGCTGCCTCCATGCCTGCTAACACGACGTCCACGCTGCAGTGCACGGATCAAAGGAGAAGTTTACAAGTCTTATTATTCAAGGAATACATTTTGTCAGGCTTTAGCTGGATGGTGATTCCTCTGATGGACCTTGGCAAAGTAAATTGAAAACCTTCGGGAAGCGATTTCACATTTTAGATGCCCGGAAGAACATCTGGGATCCGTGGGAAGAGGTCAAAGCATCAACATGGACGGGAGTTTGGAAGACAGTGATTCCAACTCTCCTGGATGACTCTGAGAAGTTCAAGCCCTCAGTGGGGAGGGACTGCAGATGTGGTGGAAACGGCAAGAGAACTACAATCAGAAGTGGAGCCTGCAGGTGTGACGGGATTGCTGGAATCTCATGATAAACCTTGAACAGATGAGGAGGTGTGACTTATGCATGGGTAGGGAAAGTGGTTTCTGGAGATGGAATCTGCTCCTGGTGAAGAGTGTGGAAAAGACAACAACCGGTTTTGAATATGATGTGTATTTTAGCTGCTAGAGCAGCAGCAATATGTGAGAGGATTGACTCCAACTTTGAAAGTTGTCCTGTGCGTGAAATGTTCACAC
>NC_043709.1:96517057-96545654 GCF_006229205.1 Suricata suricatta
TTGAACAGATGAGGAGGTGTGACTTATGCATGGGTAGGGAAAGTGGTTTCTGGAGATGGAATCTGCTCCTGGTGAAGAGTGTGGAAAAGACAACAACCGGTTTTGAATATGATGTGTATTTTAGCTGCTAGAGCAGCAGCAATATGTGAGAGGATTGACTCCAACTTTGAAAGTTGTCCTGTGCGTGAAATGTTCACACAGCATCGTGTACTGCAGAGAAATCATTTGTGAAAGGAGGGGTCAATCAATGGGGCAAACTTCACAGTTTTCTTATTTTAAGAAATTGCCATGGGGTGCCTGGCTGTCACATTGGTAGAACATGCAACTTCCCCCCCCCCAAGTTTATTTATTTTGAGAGAGAGAGAAAGAGAGAGAGAGAGAGAGAAGATCTAGTGAGGGAGGGGCAGAGAAAGACAGAGAGAATCCCAAGCAGACACCATTCTGTCAGCACAAGGCTTGATGCGGGACTTGATCTCACTAACACTGAGATCATGATCTGAACTGAAGTCAAGAGTCAAATGCTTAACTAACTGACTGAGCCACCAGGTGCCCTGAGCACGCAACTCTTGATCTGGGGGTCTTCAGTTCAAGTCCCTCATTGGCCCTACAACTTATTTAAGGAAAGAAAGAAAGAAAGAAGAAAGAAAGGAAGAAAGAAAGAAAGAAAAAGAAAGAAAGAAAGAAAGAAAGAAAGAAAGAAAGAAAGAAAGAAAGAAAGAGAGAGAGAGAAAGAGAGAGAAAGAAAGGAAGGAAGAAAGAAACTGCCAGAACCACCCCATTCCTTAGCCACTACCCTGATCAGTCATCAGTCATTAACATCAAGGCAACACCCTCTATCAGCAAAAAGCTCAGATGACGATTAGATTTCTAAGCAATAAAGTTTTTTTTGATATTTTCTTAAAATTTATTTGGTAGAGGGGGTGGGGGGGAGCGGGGAGAATCTCAAGCAGGCTCCATGCTCAGTGAAGAGCCCAATGCAGGGTTCAATCCCATGACCCTGGGATCATGACCTAAGGCCAAAATCATGATTTAGAGGCTTAACCAACTGAGCCAGCCAGGTGCCCCTACAGTGTTTTCTTTTTTTAAATATTTATTTATTTTTGAGAGAGAGAGAGAGCAAGAGTGCATGAGCAGGGAGGGGCAAAGAGAGAGGGAGACAGAGAATCCCAAGCAGGCTCTGCTTGTCAGCCCCATGTGGGGCTCGAACTCATGAACTGGGAGATCATGACCTGAGCTCAAAGAGTTGGATGCTTGACAACGGAACCACCAAGGAGTCCCCTAAAGTATTTTTAATTAAGATAGGTACATTGGTGTTTTTTTTAGATACAATGCTAGTGCACACTTAACAGACTATAGTATAGTGTACATGTAACTTTTATATACACTGGAAAACCATAAGATTAATCTGACTTACTTTATTGTGCTGGTCTGGAGCGGAGCCTGTAATATCCCTGAGATATGCCTTTATTAGCCAAACAATTCGTTTAAGTTGTGTAATGTGTTGCAATGTGTTTTTTGAAATAATTCATTCTAAACATGAGGGATAACAGAAACAGGAAGTTGCCAGATTTAGCAAAAACCAAGCAAACGGCATGCCATTACATTCGAATTTCAAATGAATGATGAATACTTCTTATAGTATTCATGTGCCCATGCAATGTTGGAGACATACCTACACCAAAAAACTATTTTATCTGGCAACCCTAACCAGGATGCTAACGTTCTGTTCCATCTGAGGATTACATCAGATAAAGTGGCGAAGCACCTAATACAATTATCTATCAGTAAAAGCTCTTCGTGCCTTCTCCTTAGGCTAAGGAATGTGACACTATTAATTTTCAATGGTCCGTGTAGAGTCCATGTGTAGATTGTCCCAGTCACTCACCGTACTTCTGGTTCATTCCTCCCATCCATCTACCTCAGCTTCAGAAATGACAAAGACGAAAAAATGCTTAGTATTGAATGAAACATGATGATAAAAGGAAATCTGGTGGTAGATATTGAAAAAGCCATAAATCGTTATGTTTTAAGCATACAATAGCTTCCATGATGACGATGAGGTCGTTTTATACTCTGCAGCTTCAGATGTTTGAAAGAATTTATTGTATAAAAGTGAAAAGGCCTATTACAAACCAGTATACCTTGGCTGACTTGTACTTTCTGGTTTGGTCTGCAGCATCGGTGCTAGGCATTGAGTTATTGGGAGGATTAAGTAAATATATTAAAGTTCTCTGGAAATCATAGAGTTCTGAGCTGTTGACGCCGAGTTCCACAAAGTCCTGGGAGTGAAGGTTCTTTGAATCAGCGATCAGTGGACAGTTCATCCCACAGGCAGACTTTCCTCAGAGGCCTTTCTCTTTGTATGGAACATTGGAAATCAAAGTGTGTCTTTTGCTCAGTAAGATGACTTCATCACGTCCTAGGGTAACCCTTTACCTCCCACTCTGGACATCAGGCAATTCAAGATGGGTTACAACCTTTTAAGATATGTATGTCAATTGCAGTTCTTATTTATTTTCAGATGACAGGGTTTTTGGGTTTTTTTGTTTGTTTGTTCTAAGATCCATTATCAACATCCCTTGCCAGAATGTTACGTTGGTCATAGCTGATCAACCTATACTGCCACATCATTATCACTCAATGTCCACAGTTTACACTAGTGTTTACTCTTGGGGTCTGACCAAATGTATAATGACTTGTACTTCCCCTCAGTATCATTCAGCATAAAAATCCCTAGGCACCACCTACATGTCCCTTCCTTCCCCCCAACCCATTTTTGATGAAATAATTTTCCAGATCTCCAACTTTCATGTGTTTTCTTTCATAAAACTGTTTTTCTTAAGAATGTGTGGCTAGTGGGGCATGTGGGTGGCTCGGTCGGTTAAACATCAGACTTCGGCTCAGGTCATGATCTTGCAGTTCGTGAGTTCAGCTCCAGGTCAGGTTCTGTGCTGACAGCTCAGAGCCTGGAGCCTGCTTCAGATTCTGTGTGTGTCTCTCTTTCTGTCTTCCTCTGCTCTCACTTTGTTTCTCTCAAAAAAATAAATAAACACTAAAAAAAAAAAAAAAAAAGAATGTGCCTAGTTTGGTGCGCCTGGGTGGCTCAGTCTATTAAGCATCCACCTTCGGCTCAGGTCATGATCTCATGGTTCGTGGGTTCCAGCCTCAAGCTGGGCTCTGCACTGACAGGTGGAGCCTGCTACTTTGTAGTCTGTCTCTCCCTCTCTTTAAGCCCCTCCCCCGCTCACACATGGGCTCTGTCTCTCTCAAAATAAGTAAATAAACTGAAAAAAAAAAGGTTTTCTCTTTTTTCTTTCCCACTTTTCACTACTTTCACCTACGCTGCAAAAGAAAAGCTAATCTCCAACCTATCTCAAATTTTTACAGTGGTGCAACAGGAAAAATCTGAGAGTGCATCATTCCTCAGGGACAGTGCTGTGACAGTCATCATGGCCTGGATGGGCACTATGAAAGAGGCCTTATTTCATCCAGGGTTGCTCCAAGTGGGATCACCCATGGATGGACAACACTGGCATCTCCTGGAAGCGTGGTAAATGAGCAGCTGTTTAGCTCCTCCCTAGACCTAGAGTCAGAAGAGTGAGACCACGAAATTTGTATTAACAAGCCTTCTAAGTGACTCTTCAGTGTGCTAATGTTTCAGAACCAGCAACTGGTAAAGAAACCTGAAGCAAAGTCCCGCAGCACTTGTGTTAGAACTAAGAAGTAAGATGGTGGACACAGGGATCTTAATAGCATTTTCATTTGAAATAAAACAATTTAAGACTTCTTCTGACAGAAAGTCAGTATGAATGAGCCTTCTGGCTTTGTCATTTCGTCTATATTTCTACTAAGGTTTTTACACACAAAAAAATCAACAAGGCCTGTGTGTATGGCGGTGCAGTTGAGGGGGCAGGTGGAGGGTGAAACCTGGTTGTGCAGTTCCCTAGGGTAAGCAGAGGCTGAAATATAGTCTGCAGCCCACTGGCCAGGCCCTGCTCCTTGGCCAAAAGGGGATGCGCCTTTTTCCTTGCCCAAGGACACCATCCCTAGAAAACCTGCCCATCCTGTTTTTTCCCACAGGGAATTCATTTCCAAATTTGCACAAAGGCACTAGAAAGTCCAGGGAATGGCCGTGAAAGCACATATTTCATATACTCGACAGCAGAAAAATTAATTCCTGGAAGCTGTGGAAACATTGAAAATTCTTATCTTAGATCTTAACTTAAAAATGTGTAAGAAGGGTATACAGGTTTTCAAAATTATTCCAATTTGTGAGTCAAGAAGTAACAAAAAAAGTTAGGAGGAGGAGATCACTGCTTCTGTCTTTCAGTATTGCTCTGGGGCCTACTTCCCCGCACTGTTACCACAGGTCTGCAAGTCTCTTCCTTTCTCTGTGCTTCCTTCTTTTGGACTTTACTTCTTTTTTTTTTTTTTTTTTTTAAGTAGAGTCAACACGGTGTTACATTAGTTTCAGGTGTACAACAAAGTGATCCCACAAATTTGTAGGCCAAGCTACGCTCACCACGGGAAGTGGTCACTGTATGACAGTATTACGATACCGCTGACCGTCTTCTTCAAGCTGTGCCTTTCACCCATGGCGTATTCATTCCATCACCGGAAGCCTGGATCTCTCTCTCCTCTTCACCCATTTTGCCCATCCTCATGCTCTCCTCCCTCCTGGCAACCAAGTGTGTTTTCTGTCTCTGTCTCGATGTGTCCACTTTCACTCTGTTTGTGTGTTTGTTCACTTGTTTTTCAGATGCCACATGTAAGTGAAATCATATGGTATTTGTTACTCTCTGTCTGACTTATTTCACTTAGCGTAACACTCACTAGATCCATCCACGTTTTCCCAAATGGCAAGATCTCTTTCTTTTTAATGGTCGAATAATATTTCATTGTAGACATATACCACATTTTCATTTGCAAATATCCTCTCCCATTCGGTAGGTCGCCTTCTCGTTTTGTTGGTGATTTTCTTTTCTGCAAATCTTTTTATTGGGGTGTAGTCCCGATAGTTTTTGCTCCCCTTGCCGGAGCGAGGAAAATGTTGCTAAGGCTGACTGATGTCAAAGAGATGACTCTCCTCTAGGAGTTTTCATGGTTTCAGTTCCCACACTCAGGTCTTTCATTCGCTGAGTTTATTTTTGTGTATGGTGTAAGAAAGTGCGGCATTTACTGCTTACATATCATACTTTATCTTTCATCCTCTTCCTGATGTTTTGCCTAAAACGCTCACAAGTTTATTCTCTTCTCTTGAGGGCTTTGGCCCTTTAATGATAAAACCATGACAACACTTTGAAGCCTTACTAAATACACCAGCTCACCAATCCTCTCTGCTATGCCGGGACTAGATTTTCATTTCCAGCCCTCACAAAAACTCACAGTCCCAGGTGGGGCTGTTTCCTCAAGGATATGCACTGCCACCTAGTGGCCTACTGACACCCTGCCGCTATTAACACTAGCAACAGGCCTGAGGGAGGATGGCCAGAAGCACCAGTCACCGGCCTGGGCGTGCGCGGGAACAGATGGTGTTAACTCCCTCTTCTTTCGTAATAGCATTCTCTCTGGCTGGAAATATCTTTCCAAAACTATTTCTCTCATTCTTTTCAGCTTTCAAAATCCCTGTAAACGCCATTTCTTCCATGATCCCCTTTCTGAACTTCCAAGCCAGAGTTTCTCCCTCCCATCAAAGTTCTAAGGACTGGGTCAGCATTTCATTTGTAATTCTTAACGGAGCTCCACAGTGTCTATTCCAAACGATTTTTCATCTTCTAGTTCCTCACGACTCAGATCCTTTGAGGTACATGCCATCAGGATACTGTAATCATCTGCTGATCTCCTGGCTCACTGCCCCTCATTCCCTGGAAATTCTAAAACCTGATTCACCCTCTTGGTCACACCAGCCCTACCATCATCATTCCTAGGCACTCTGTCATCCCTGGAGACAATGTGCTGGCCTCTCAGTTCCTTGTCCACTCATTTCCAGTCATCTTGTTTCCCGGCCCACCTCCCTCACTTATTTCCACGGGACACCCCAGGCCTGGCCAGTACATCTCACTGACCATCACCTTCTCTGCCACAATTTCTTAATACAAGTAGGCTCTCTACGCCATCGGCCCCATCAAGTTTTCACTGCTGATCTCTCTTCTTCTGTCTTTACTTCTGACCTCACCGAACCTAAGTCATTTCATTCATTGCTCTACAGGCTCCTCTGCACAACTTACAACTCTGGCACCTCTTCTATCCCACTGTGTTCCTTGGTAAGAGCCCAGCCCTTGGTTGATTCCAACTCTACTTACTCTGTTTGCCTTGCACTCACTAACTAAACAAATGGCTGGGGAGGCGGGGAGGGGGGGGGTCCACAACCCTGCTTAGCGGATTAATTTAGATTCGATGATGATCTCAAGTGGGCTCTCAGCACTGCTATGCAAGGCTTTCTTTTTTCTTTCTTTCTTTTTTAAAGATTATTTGTTTTGAAGGAGAGAGAGAGAGAATGAGCAGGGGAGCAGCGGAGAGACAGAGAGAATCCCAACCAGGCTCTGCACTGCTGGCGCAGAGCCAGACTCCAGGTTTAAACTCATAAACCATGAGATCACGACCTGAGCCAAAATCCACACTGGACACTTAACCCCCGAGCCACCCAGGCGCTCCACAAAGCTTTAATTTCTGAAATCAGTTTACTACCTATTCTCCCAGAAGACAAATTCACACCTTTTCCTTGTTCTTCAAATGATAATCTCATTTCTAATTTCATTGAAAACCAGAGGAGAGAAATTCCTCATCTTCCTACTTCACCACCAAGTCTACCAGCTTGACTATCAGAATCCACACACTGAGCAGCCCTCCAGTTGAAATGGACGTGTCTCCTGCTCCCAGGTGGTAAGGCCAGCGCTCCCCCCCACCCCCCTGGTGGAGACCTGGGTCACCTTCCCTTTCTCAAGAAGTCTGACCTGAAAGTATTTTCTTCATATCATCAAAATTTCCCTTTCTACTATATCCATACCATAATACCTCTTTAATAAGGCTTTCCCTTAGACAAAGACAAAAATTCAGAAACATGGAGACTTCTGGCATGGTAAGAAGCTAGAGAAGACTCTTACATGACCTATAAGATTCTATTTCTTAAGCATGGAGATGGGTATCAAGATGTTCATTTAAAAAATTCTTGCCTCTTTGGGGCGCCTGGGTGGCTCAGTCAGTTAAGCATCCAGTTCTTGATTTCAGCTCAGGTCATGATCTCAAGGTTGAGAGATCAACATTGGGCTCCACGCTCAGCACGGAGACTGCTTGGGATTCTCTCTCTCACTGTCTCTCTGCCCCTCCCCTGCTCGTGCGCTCACTCTCTCTCTCTCTCTCTCTCTCTCTCTCTCCAAAGAAATAAATAAACATTGAAAAAAAAAGTTCTTGCTGGAGCACCTTGCTGGTTAAGTGTCCAACTTCGCCTCAGGTCATGATTTCACGGTTCGTGGGTTCGAGCCGCGCATCGGGCTCTGTGCTGACAGCTCAGAGCCTGGGGCCTGCTTCACATTCCGTGTCCCCCTCTTTCTACCCCTCCCCTCCATCTCTCTCAAAAATAAACATTAAAAAAATTTTAAATAAGATTTAAAAAAACAAAATTCCATTATAACATGCCCATGCCATGTTTGTTTACAGAATGTCCCTGGCTCTGCTTTAACATACGACAACAGAATTGAATAGCTGTAACAGAGATAAGAGGCCTACAAAGCCTAAAATATTTGCTATCTGGCTCTTCACAGAAAACTCTATGGACCCTGCTCCAGTCTGCTAAACCTTTATACTCCAAGACCGTTACACCTCGTCTTTCCTCCACGTGAAACACCTTCTTCAGATCTTCTCATGGCTCGCTCCTTATTATCGTTCTGGTTTCTGCTCAAGTTCACCTTGGACAGGCCTTCGCTGACCACATTATTTAGAGTGTGCAATGCTACCCTCCTATTCTAACATCTGTGCCTTCACCTGGTTTTCTTTTTTCTTTGTAAAAATTTTAGTGTTTATTTATTTTTGAGAGACAGACAGAGTGTGAGCAAGGGAGGGGCAGAGAGAGAGGGAGACACGGAATCTGAAGCAGGCTCCAGGCTCTGAGCTGTCAGCACACAGTCTGACTCGGAGCTCAGACTCATGAACCACAAAATCATTACCTGAGCCGAAGTCCGACACTTAACCGACTGAGCCACTGGGCGCCCTTGCTTTATTTTTCCGCATAGAATGCATCACTTCCAGGGCGCCTGGGTGGCTGTCAGTTAGGTGTCTGATGATTGGGTCCCTTAAGGGGCTCTGTGCTGACAGCGTGGAACCTGCTTGGGATTCTCCCTCAACCCCTCTTCTGCCCCTCCTCTGCTTGCATTCTTTCTCTTAAAATAAACAAACAAACATAAAAAAAAAGAATGTATCACTTCCTTTGCCAGAATATAAGCAACGTGAGGACAGTCCTTGGCACCAATTGTACCTACCCTAGGTACTATCTGAAATATATATTGAATAAATGAATCATAGAGAACGATTACATTTTCCGGAAAAGCAAACCTACTTATTATTACTTCATAAATTATTTTATTATTCAATACTTGAATAAAAGAACTATATATCTGATTCCCATCATAATTTGTATAAGTGATGTTTGTGTATCCCCATATCTCCATGGTATTTCCTAACCTAGGAAGCTGACAGGTTACATAGGGCTTGAGGACAAAGATGTTTGACAGTCTTTAGATTTAGGTGGGTTTTTTTTAAGTTTATTTATTTGAGACAGAGAGAGCACAAGCAGGGGAAGAATAGAGAAAAAGGGAGCCACAGAGAATTCTAAGCAGGCTCAGCACTGTCAGCTCAGAGCCCAATGCAGGGTTTGAACTCATGAACCCATGAGATCATGACCTGAGCTGAAATCGGGAGTTGGTTACTCAACCGACTGAGCCACCCAGGCACCTCTAAATTTAGTTTTCTAACTCTATATTCCTTCCCTATCTCCACTTGAACCTAAACTAAAACCCAATGGGTAATAATAATGCAGGTTATCTTTTTAACATTGTCATTGGCTTCTATTTGCTTCTGAATTCTGTACCTCTTGATCTACTAGAACAATTTAAAACAAAAGGAAAGAAAGAGGGCTATGGTATAAAGACACTGATCATAGGTCAGTTCTAGTATGCTCTAGCTGTCTAGTTGTGTGACCTTGAAAACTTATCTGTAGATCTTAAACCTTGAATTCCGATAATAACATCTGCCTCACGAATCAATGTATTTAAATAATAGTAAGTTCCCAATTACTTAAGATTTTCTATATGCCCAGTTCCTGGCACAGGGTTCCTTAAACCCTTGTTATTTCCCAAGTGATAAGAACATTACGAGCATCTCTTGTTCTAATATTTGTCTTTGACCCCATCCCTGACACAGAGCTCTTAAAACCCTTATACATTCCTAAGTGATGAGAGCAGAATAGCATCTTTTGTTCTACTAAGGCGACTCCTTCAGCTAATTAGTGGATTCCTCCAAGGGGGCTGGTCACCAGAAAGATCAAGCCACGGTTAAAAGCTTGGAATTTTCAGCCCTACCCCCTCATCCTCCAGAGCAGGGAGAAGGGTTAGAAATGGAGTTAATAATTGATCATCCCTGCATGAGGAAGCTCCATCCAATCCCAAGAGTAGGGGGTTCAGAGAGCTTTCGGGTTGGTGAATACATGCACACCGGGAGAGTGACTCACCCCAACTCCAGGCGGATAGAAGCTCCTAACCTTGGGAAGCACCCAGACCTGCCCTATGTATCTTTTCATCTGTATCCTTTATCACATTCTTTATTTTTTTTTAAACTTTTTTTTTTAATGTTTTTTTTTATTTATTTTTGATACAGAGAGAGACAGAGCATGAAAGGGTTGGGGCAGAGAGAGAAGGAGACACAGAATCCGAAGCAGGCTCCAGGCTCTGAGCTGGCTGTCAGCACAGAGCCTGACGCGGGGCTTGAACACACGAACCTGAGATCTGACCTGAGCCGAAGCCGGAGGTTTAACCGACTGAGCCACCCAGGCGCCCCTCACATTCTTTAATAAACTGGTAAACCTAAATGTTTCCCTGACTTCTGTGAGCCACTCCAGCAAATTAGTCAAATCCAAAGAGGGGGTCATTGGAACCTCTGATCTACAGCCAACTGGAGAGAAGTACAGGTATAGGGGTGGCCGGGTGGTTCAGGCGGTTAAGCATCAGGTCATGATCTCACAGTCCGTAAGTTCGAGCCCCGAGTCAGGCTCTGTTCCCACAGCTCAAAGCCTGGAGCCTGCTTCAGATTCAGTGTCTCCCTCT
This sequence comes from Suricata suricatta, assembly GCF_006229205.1. Taxonomy (NCBI): domain Eukaryota; kingdom Metazoa; phylum Chordata; class Mammalia; order Carnivora; family Herpestidae; genus Suricata; species Suricata suricatta. The sequence continues at coordinate 96,527,371 of NC_043709.1, forward strand.
CTCTCTGCCCCTCCCCTGCTTGCACTCTGTCTGTCTCTCTCTCAAATAAATAAACATTAAAAAAAAAGTGCAGGTATAACCAGGGCTTGCAACTGTGACTGGTGCGTTTGTGTTTGTGTTGTGGGGAGGGTCAGTCTAGTGAGACTGAGTCCCTAACTTGTAGAATCTGACATTATCTCTAGGTAGATGTGTCCGCTTTGAATTAAATTATAGGACAACCAAGTGGTGTCACAGAAAATTGCTTGGTGTGAGGAGAAACCTCTACACAGGTGACCAGAACTGAAGTGTTTTGTGTGAGGAGTAACGACACCCACAGGAGAGAATCCTAGTAGGGAAGAACTGGGTTTTTCCCTCCACAGACAAATACCTGCCAAGAGCTTAGAATATACGATCTAATTTAATTGTCACAATGACTGACAAAGAGAGATGTCACATAAAGAGCTCATCGTAGTGTGGCTAGGAGATATAAAATAGGACAAACTTTCACAGCATTTATATCTGGCTATGTCAAAATGACCAGGTCAAAAGTAAAGTCACTGTTTTCAATGCCAATAATGACAGCAACAACAAACTCAACCCTTTACTTCTCCTTAACTGCCACCAAAACTCAGGAGACTTTATCCTTTGATTTCTGTATTACTGCAATATCTTGTAGGCATGTACTTCTTTTAAAATAAAACAACAACCACGATATATGATATCTTAATAATGATAAGGTTGGCGTAGGTAGAAGCCCATGAACAACAGAGGTAGACAATTTTGTGATTTTTAAAATGAGAAACAAAGTAAGGAGTCAAATCTAATTATTAAAATAATATGCAGCAGGGAGAGCTGGGTAGGGGTCTGGGATGGCAGGCGATACACTGGCTTTGCTCTTGATCCACAGAGAAGTTTTTAAAAAATAATTGAAAAAATAATCACTCTAATTTCTCTGTTTCATATCTTGCTCTTACAGTGCTTCCTCACTATCTTTCTTTTTTTTTTCTTTTTTACATTTATTTATTTTTGAGAGACAGAGTGTGAACAGGGGAGGGACAGAGAGAGGGGGAGACACAGAATCTGAAGCAGGCTCCAGGCTCTGAGCAGTCAGCACAGAGCCTGACACAGGGCTCAATCCCATGAACCGTGAAATTATGACCTGAGCTGAAGTCAGATGCTCAACCAACTAAGCCACCCAGATGCCCCTCCTCTACTGTCTTTCTAACATAGTTTTAACAGGGGCACCTGGGTGGCTCAGTCGGTTAAGGGTCAGACTCGACTTCGGCTCAGGTCATTGCCGGGAGCCGCACCAGCCTTGCTGGATGACGCGGTCACAGTAAGGAAATGGCAGATGTTGCACGGCTTCTGCCATGAGAGGCAGAACTGGTATCTCCTTCTGCTACTACTGCTCCTGTGAAATTAAGCCTATTTCTATTGATTAGGCCTCACAATATTCCAAATCAGGCCAATATTCCCCACACAATTACCCCATAAGAACAAGCATTTTTCTGCCCCTGCATAAGGGATTTTAGATCAAAGTGCTGCCGATGTTTGCCCAAAGGTCCTTCTAATGAGGCTTGCAGACACAAAACATAAAGAGGGCTAAGAACACAAGAGTTACAATTAACTCTGGCCCAGAGAAAAAGAGCCTAACTTACAGATAAGAAACAGACAAGGACCAGACATCAGTTGCTGCATATATTTTTGCTATTGGAGTCACAAATACCCTCCCTTGTACTGACTTCAGCTATGAGGATGGATGAGAAATTAGAAACCCAGGTGCAAGGTCAATGCACAGAGGGCTCCCATTATGCTTACACCAAGGGCTTTTTCTAGCAACTTGTTAACAAACATTCTTTCTCTTGTGGTTTATGAACTAGATAAAATAACTCCCAGCCTATCTTTATAAAATTTAACCTATGTCTTAGTTTTAGTATTACTAACTTAAATAATATGTGTATTATCCTGGTTTTTTACTAAAAACATCTTATTATTCTCTTGATTGTAAAATTTACTTTCCTTACTGTAAATGCGTTACATGATTTGGTTATAACATGTTAATTAAAAACAAAGTCATAATTATTGGCCAAAACCCAACCCGTACAGAATAAGATGGGTTTGTTACTTTCTTAACCTTGGGGATTGATGCCAAGAATAAATTGGGATGGTTCTACAAAAATACTTCTGTAAAACTTGTTTCTGTACACCTTTGATGACAGAAACACCTTATCACTAAGAGTTAGAAACTGTAAACAATTTCTATTTTCTGATGTCATGTTATTGCTTAACGAATAAAGAAGACACCAAAGCAAACTGAAGGAGAGAGATGTCTGCTTGGTGATGAACAACAAAGAATAAAACTTGTGGCTCTCTCATCACTCTCTCGTGCCGACATCGTCCATCCTTTCAGGGACCCCTGGACCTGCTGGAGCTGGACTCTGGCAGGTCATGATCTCACAGCTCATGGGTTTGAGCCCCACGTTGGGCAGTCTGTCAGTACAGAGCCTGTTTGGGATTCTGTCTCTCTCTTTCTCTGCCACTCTCCCCCTTGCTTGCTCTCTCTCTTTCAAAATAAAGAAAAATAAACTTAAACAATTTTAACATCTGTCATGTAAATGCATCATCTTTTAAAATACGTTGACTTAGAATTTTCCGAAATGTTCATCTTTTGGAAAGTATGCTAAGAAAGAGGAATTGCTTCCTCAGCTTTGCTTCCCTGAGCATGACTATTAAAACGTTCAGGAGAAAATGTGGCAGGTTGAAATGCCAGCCATTCTAGGTACCAAAGAATTCCCAGAAGCAACCTTATTTAAAGTCTTTCTAGATGTGATCACATGTGGTAAACCACTCACTTCAGGCAGCACGTGATTTTAGCCACCAAATGATGTCTACCCTATCCCCATCTCATTCCAAAGGGTCAAACATTACCTAATACCATTTTGGGGATTTTTATTGCAATTCTTCACAACTGACAGGATTCGGTTACACTCTAGAGTCTGCTTTATAATAGTTCTTATTATTGTGGTTTCATATATTACTTAGTATTACGCTTCACATCTACATAGCTGCGGCTCTTTTCAAGGACATCCTCCAAGACTGGTTACATGTAATTTTCCCAAGACCTATTTGCCATTACAGTGCTGAAATGGATACGTTGTCCTTATTATTCTTGGTGACATCAAAGCACAAAACACCACAAGTGGCAAATACTAATTATGAACAGAGAGAATGTGAGAATGGACCAAGTTTCTGGGTTGCAATAGTCTCTCTCACCAGTACTTAGGTATGTCACACGTGATCACGACAACGGAAGTTTAGGAATTAACATTGGTATTAACATCACCATGACAAAAGAGTTTGATACCAATCTGATACACATTCTTAATACTCACATCCCGTTTGTTGCTCTCCATCTCTCTGCTATCCTAAGAATTGACTCTCCAATTCCGCTTCAAGGTACTGCTTCCTGTAAATTGTAATTAGCTAGTTATTTATTCGCTCTATCTACTTAAACCTCCTCGAGAGCTAAAGTATGACCTAGCCCACTGGCTATTGGGCATAGCAATAAATAGCTGTGGAAGAAAGTGACACCTCGTATAATTCTAATGATGTCTTAGATGAACTCCAGTCTGGGGTCTTCAATAATGCTTCTTCCACTCAGTCAGCAGCCATCGGGAAGAATTTTATCAAGTTAAGGGTTCCAAGGAGAGACAAAGGACAGAGCTGGATACAGTAAAAATGGAACCTCTACATTTTGACTCTAGCAGTTTCTCCAACAGCAAAGCAAGCAGGGGTTAGCTAATCTTGCTGTTACAAAATTCCTTGGTTTAACATGGCTTATTTTTGCCATTTAATGTCAATGTTTGAAGTGAGCCACCTTTGGCCTAAACTGCTCCAGTGCGCTGTGGTGGAGTCATGTCTGAGTCTGTTCCTTCCTCTCCTATAGTGGATGTGTCGTTGTGGGGACTGGCTGGGATGTTGCGTGAAGCACCAGGATTATTTCCTGAGTTTAGGAGGCAAAGAATTAGGACGCTCCTGTGACTCTTCCACAGCCTCCCTGCTACTTCTTCCCATTTTGCTCTTCAGATTTCTTACCCCCAGCCTCCTCTCTCTCCCTTCCCTCTGTCTGATACTTGTCTCTTGGGGGGGGGGGGTGAGGGAGTGGTGGGAAGAAGTGGAACAAAACCAGAAACAGATGAACATAAACAGCCCCTGACTCTTTTAACTCCAGTAAATATACTTTTCTTTAAAAAGTGAGGTGCTACTTGGTTATTTGTAAAATTAATTCAGGTGAACTCTTCTTGAAAACAAATGGAAGTTCTAAATTTAGTCTATGCATTCTATTGGGACAAAATTATTAAGAGTGTACTGCCTAGGGCACCAGGCCTTACTCCCCTTCTCTCACACTTAAGGAATAAAGTGCTAAATAAAGCACTAAATGGATGACCCGTAATTTTCTAAGAAAGTTCCAGACTTCACTCTGCAAAAACCTATAAAGCTAATCTCATGTGCACAGGAGTTAGACACCTTTCAAGGTCAACACCGTTCCCTCTGCCTGAATCATTCTTCGTGGCTTGCTCACTTCTTTCTGGGCTCTGGCCGAAAGGCACTTCCTTGGAAAAGACTTCCCAGCCCTTCCCCATCTCCTTCCTCTGACTTATACCACCCGGTCTCCCATGTCCAGATTACTATACCAGTCCCCTCCCCATTTCTTACTGTGTATTTTCTTAATAAGACTTATCAACTCTATGTGTTTTCTTGTCTGTCCCTTCCTTAGAATATAAGCTCCAGGAGGCCAGGGCCATTGTCTACCTGGTTCACAGTAGGATCCCTAGCATTTAAGAGCAAGGACTGGGACATAATACGTGCTCAGGAAATAATCAGTATTCTTTCCAAAGCTCGGAGACAACTTGCCAGTTTCTGTAGCGCCGCAGGGACCCCGTCCCTCTCAGGCCACCCTAACTCTGGGTCACCACCCACCTTCACCCGGTCCCAGCTCGAGGATCGGCCCTTCCACCTGCCGGCCACTGGGACAGCGCAGCGCGCCCAACGCCCGGAATCGGCAACTACAGTTGGGCCCTGCGGCTCGGCTCAACCGCCCATCGTCAGGCACCCCCCCCCCCCCACGCTTTCCCGCTGGTCCCAGGCCGCCACGTCCGGGAGTGGCAGTGACGGTACCACCACGCTTCCACCGGGCTAGACGAGCAGCCGTTAGGAGCCCGCGGAACAGCCGTTAGGACCGCCGCGCTTCTACCAAATGTTTAAGGATTCTTTTGGGACATATCCGTTGATGTGGTGGTAAAACGCGACTCGTCATCCGGCTCCCTCCGGAAGGGAGACGCATGCTCCCCCCGCGGGCTGCGCAGGGGTCCAGCTCCTGAGCCCCACCCTTGCCCGCCCCAGCCCCCCTCTCACCTCTGCGGGAAACCGACCGGCCCGGGCCACCGCCGCAGGACCCTACCGGCGGCGTCTTCTCTCGGAGGCAGCTGGAGACCCTTTACGGGGAAACCGTGCTGGGCCCCACCATCCTTAATGTCGCCGTTAAGAGGGTGTTAACATTTCTGCCTTAAGAGATACCCGTCACTCTCACCGCTCCCTCGCCCCGGGGATACGATATCTCGGTGCCCCCAGATATCCCCGCGGGGCGGGTCGGAGTGCGAGCTCAGAAGGCGGGGGCTGGGGAGTAGGGAGGGGAGGGGGACAATTCCTGGTATTCTTTTGGCCCCATTAGCTGTCTACTGTCTATCTATCCGCCTCCAGGAAAGACTCTTTAGAGTTTTGGGGTTAGGAGTCATACAGATCGTCCCCTGCTGCCTAGGTTGGTGCTCTCCAGGGGAAGGGAGGGTCCAAGAGACAGAACACAAATGTGTTCCAGAGAGATTGTTCTTCCTCAAACCTAATCTGGAATTTTTTTGGAGCCTCCCCGTGGTGGCTTGGCCATTCGTAAAGAGGCAAGACAACAGTAACAAGGTTGTTTTTTGGTTTTGGGTTTGTTTGTTTCTAAAGATCTACAGTGCACTTCTCAAAACAGACTGTCTCAATGAACAATCAACACATGAAAAAGTGTGCAGCTGAGTTGGTCCTTGGGAACTTCAAATTAAAACTTCTTGAGAGTACACGGCACATCCACCAGAATGGTTAAAATGAAGGTGGAGGAAAAGAAAAGAAAGACGGCATGTCAGTTGTGGGAGGGGGTATGAGAATCAGGAACTCCTATGCTGTTAACGGGGGTATGCATTGATAAATTGGTGCAGTCACTTGGGGAAACTATTTAGCAATATTTGTTAGAACATAGGCCTACCCTATGATCCAACAATTCCATTCCAAGGTATTTCAGCAGAAATGCATATACACGTTCACCAAAAAAACCAGGAACTAAAATGTGCATCTCAGCAGTATTCGTAATTGCTCAAAACTGGAAATAATCCAAATGTCATTGAGAAAAGAACAGATAAATACACTGTCAATGAAAGAGTGTAATAGAGTCGTGAGAGGAAATGTACTACAGTGACATACAGCCCGATGGATGAGTCTCACAAAGTTAAGTAAAAGAAATCAGGGTGCAAAGAATGTATTCAACAATTCTATTTATATAAAGGTCGAAAATAGCAAAACTAAACTATGGTGTCATAAATCCAGATCGTGGTTACCCTTTGGGGGATTTTGACTGTCAGGGCTTTTGGAGTATGTTCTGTCACTTGGTCTGACAGCTGTTAACCTTATAAAAACCATCCAGTGAAAAATGTTTCCTTATGTGCTCTACTTTTAAAAGTTCTCAATTAAGAACAAGAAAAGGCCTGGGGTTTCTGGGTGGCTCAGTTGGTTGAGCATTCTGACTTCTGCTTAGGTCATGATCTCACGGATTTGTGAATTCAAGACCCACATTAGGTTCTCTGCTGTCAGCACAGAGCCTGCTTTGGATCCTCTGTCCCCTTCTCTCTGCCCTTCTCCCGCTTGTATGCTCGCTCTCTCTCTCTCTACCTCTCTCCTTTCAAAACTCATTTTAAAAAATGGCTGCTGCTGTTAAAAAAACAAAGAACAAAAAAGCCTGACAAATTAATTTGTCCTACCTCTCTGTTCAATTCAACATGTATTCCTTTTATAATCACTATCTAAAGGCCCTAGTAGGCACTGTGGAGTCCTGAAAAGATGTCTCTGCCTTCCAGGAGTTCATAATCTAGGCGGTGGTACAAACCTAAAAGTCATTGCTTAGCCATAGTCTTTGATACTGTGCTAACTGTAAGGGAAATCCAAAATAATTACTCTGGAAGAAAGTTGGGAAAAAGAATATGCATCTAGGCAGAGTGTCTGCGTTAGAAAGGGTCTTAAGATCCTTACAATTTCTTGTGGACAAGGGCGAGGGTGATCAACTGTTTCAGTTATCCTAGGACTAAGGGCTTTCCCAGAATAGTCCTGGGCACCCTGGGATGGGTGTTCACTCCCACAGGGGCTAAGCCTGATTCATCATTAAACTTGAAGTTCCTAACAAAGTTTTTAACACATGGAAGATGCTCGGTAAACTCAATGAATATTAGTTGAAATTAAATGAGGGAAAATAGTAACAAAGGCACCTATTCAGGTGATACCAGTTCTTCTTTGAGGGTTAGGGTAGGGATTAGGATCAGGTTGAGGAAGGCCTTGAATGCCAAGCTGAATAGTTTGGATTACATTAAAAATTTTTTTAATATTTATTTATTTTTGAGAGAGAGAGAGAGACAGACAGACAGAGCATGACTGGGGGAGGGGCAGAGAGAGGGAGACACAGACTTTGAAGAAGGCTCCAGGCTCCGAGCTATCAGTACTGAGCCTGACGTGGGGCTTGAATTCCACAGACCATGAGATCATAACCTGAGGCTGAAGTCAGATACTTAATTGACTGAGCCACCCAGGCGCCCCTAGATTACGTTTTATTGATGGTTGGTAGCTTTTGAACAAAAAGAATGACATGGAAAAAAAATCTGTGCTTTTCTTTATTAAATCTAGGTCATGGAAGGGAATGAGTTGGCATTAGTAGAGCCTACAAGCTGAAGTCCAGGTAAAGGGTTATTAGGAGTCCTGAAAAAATGTTGAATAATGGACTTTTAGAACTATAAGAGAACTAAGGGTTTCATTAGTCTAATGCCTTTTTAATTAACAAATTTTTCCTAGAGTATGTTCCTTTTAGAAATTGTTTCTTCCACATCTTCTCTAAATCTTTTTTTTTAACTTAAAAAAATGGTTTATTTATTTTGAGGGGAGAGGGGCAGAGAGAGGGAGAGAAAAAGAGAGAGAACCCTAAGCAGACTCCATGCTGTCAGCACAGAGTTCAGCTGGGGGCTGGATTTCATGAACCTGTGAGATCAGGACCTGACCTGAAATCAAGAGTCAGATGCTTAACCTACCCAGCCACCCAGACACCCTAAGGCTATTTGGCAAGTCTGCAACGGACTGGACAAGAAGCTAAGTTTCTTCCCTGCAATGGCAATGACCTTATACTACTTCAGTGGTTTCATTGCCCTGCCACACTGAAACAAAATGTTTCTCGGGAAAGGAAGGAACAGGATAGTCTTTTTTTTTTTTTTTTTTTTGAAGTGAAATTTATCCAATCTTAAATTCTGAGAGTATAACCTTCCCATCTTTTTGGTATCAAAAATGTTAACTCTCGGGGCACCTGGGTGGCTTGGTCGGTTGAGCTCCCAACTTCAGCTCAAGTCCTGATCTCACACTCCGTGGGTTTGAGCTCCACATTGAGCTCTGTGCTGAGAGCTCAGAGCCTGGAGTCTGCTTCAGATCCTGCCTCTCTCTGCCCCTCCCCTGCTCTCTCTTTCTCAAAAATAAACATTAAAAAAATTAAGTAATCAAAACCTGATAAAAATAAATTATTAAAAATGTTAATTCTCTTATGAAATGATGGTTATGGTAGAAGGCAGTTGGTAATGTCTTCATGTCACTGTACAAAAAGTTCTCTGCTCCCCATTATGTCCCTATTGGTTTATAAAATCAAACAGTGTGAAACAGACTTTGCTTCATTCTTTTGCTGTTTCTGGCTCAGAATCCTTTCATTCTGCTTGCTACCAAGCACTCTTTTTTTTTTTTCCTTCACTGTTTACACCCAATGTGAGGCTCAAACTCACGACACGGAGACCAAGAGTTGCATGCTCCCCTGACTGAGCCAGCCAGGCATTCCCTTATCAAAGATGTTTTTTAAATGAAGAGGGGTGCCTGGGTTGAGTTGGTTGAGTGTCCGACTCTTGAGATTGGCTCAGGTCATGATCCCAGCGTTGGAGGATCAAGCAGAGTATAGTCTGCTTAAGATTCTCCCTCTCTCCCTCAATCCCCTCCCTACCTCATGGGCACTCTCTCTCTTCTACATTTATTTTTGAGAGAGAGAGAGAATGAGAGAGGGTAGAAAGAGAGAGTGAGACAGAGAATCTGAAGCTGGCTCCCCAATCCCGATGTGGGGCTTGAACTCATGGAACTGTGAGTTCATGACCTGAGCTGGTCAGACCCTCAACTGACTGAGCCATCCAGGCACCCCTCTTGCTCTCTCTTTCAAAAATTGAAAAAAAAATTTAGGGGCGCCTGGGTGGTTAAGCTGGCTAAGCGACTGACTTCGGCTCAGGACATGATTTCACAGTTTGTAGGTTCGAGCCCTCTGTCAGGCTCTGTCCCCCCCACTCATGCTCTGTTTCTCTCTGTCTCAATAATAAGTAAATGTAAAAAAAAATTTTTAATGTAGGTACATATATACTTGTGATAGATATGGCTGACTCCCATCCTCTCTCTGTATATACTTCCCTGTACTTACAAGAGGCTGGAAAACCAAAAACTCAGTTTCCTAGATTTTCATACAGCTAGGGTTCTCGTTGTTAAGTTTTGGTCTACCAATGATTTGCACATCCAAGAGACTTGAAAAGTGGAAGTGAGGCAGGAGCCATCTCCTGGCTGCTTTGGTTGGTGCTCCTGGTCATGGGATGTAGGACTTTTCTGCAGTAATACTCCAGTATCCATTTCCAAGCTCCATGGCCCCTGAAGGCTGCTGAGGCAAGCCTGAGGAGCATCCTGAGTCCTGGATCATAACCAAGCACTATGTTCTTGAACTCCATAGTTTCTGTAAGTCTTGATTCCTCGCCTTTCTGAAGGTACCCTGGTGAGTGAATCTAGTAGTCTTGGTTTTGTTTTTTTAATGTTTTTATTTATTTTTTTGAGAGAGAGAGAGAGAGAGAGAGAGAGCGAGCGAGCGAGCAGGGGAGGGTCAGAGAGAGAGGGAGACACAAAGTCTGAAGCAGGCTCCAGGCTCTGAGCTAGCTGTCAGCACAGAGCCCAACGCAGGGTTCGAACCCACAAACGGTGAGATCATAACCTGAGCCGAAGCCAGACGCTCAACCAACTCAGCCACCCAGGCACCCCTCTTTTGGCTTTTAAGTTTATTTATTTGGGGGGGGGGTGGGAGGGGCAGAGAGAGAGAGAATCCTGGTTTGGGACTCCAACCCACAAACCGAAACGTGAGCTGACCACCTGAGCTGAAATCAAGAGTCACTTAACCCACTGCACTCAGTAGTCTTGTTTTTGAAGCCATTTGTGGAAGGCCCTGCTCCTTTTAAGTCCTTCCAACAACATGGTACGTACCCATGTTCCTGTATTAAGACTTCTTCTGCTTAAAATAAAGTGGTTTCTGTTTATCGTAGCCAACCCTGACAGATAGAACATCTAAGCAATGGTAAGTACTTTGTCCCTTTGACACCTCTACCAGCCCCTCCTATACCTCTGCCTTCCCTCTTCCTCTTCTTTCCATAAATTCCAAATGCCGCATAACCTGGGGCTCTTTTGGTCTTTTGAAGCTTTGTAGCCATTCCTTGGGCCTCCATGGAAAGCAACAAGATTATGGTGTTGCTCAAGGCAGGTGGTTGGGGAGGCCGGGAACAGTTAGGCTCCAGGAGGTTAAAAGTTTCCTAGGGCCTAAGATTCTGACTCGGTGTCTTCTATTCTCACCAATCAAGATGTCACAGGTTTAGCTTTACATGCTAGAGGGCTTGGATCTTTGATGAGGAACAATGCCAGTTTTTGTTTGTGTTTTGTTTTTTTCCTTCCTCAGATTCGATGCTAGGCTCTATTTCCCCATCGGAGACAATTTCTGCTTTGACTTATTGGACATCATCAGAAGGAAAGCGACAGTGCTCTGACTGTATGAATTATTAACCCCAAAGTAATTGTGTATGTTTCCACATAATTCATATAACGTTACTAGGAAAAACCTGCACTTTTATCTCATAAATATAATTCTTGGAAATTTTCTTAACATCTCCTCCCCTGCTATATCATTTTGTATAGGTAATATATACCTTATTATGCTAGAATTATTTGCAGCTTAGAAATATTTTTCCCATGATACTTTTATTATTGCAAATATAGCTGCTTCCTGTTCCTTTCCCTATTTCTAAACTATTGCCATAGTTATACTCAAGAGCCAGTATGATATACTCTCTTATAAACTATCTGGCCTAGAAAATCATAAAAAGATGGAATCATTCTGGATAAATAGAAGGTACTTGAATCTTGACGGACAGCCTCTGCAGGGTCCTGCGTTGGAATACTTATAACACTTTGGGGAAGTTTTTGCACTGTCTCCTCAATTTCAGAGCACAGTTTTCAGATCATGTTAAAGCATTGATGAAATCTTGCTATAATCTTGCTGGACAGCAAACGATTTCATAATTTCTAGTATAGATGTTTCTCTCTCAACGTTCTCCAACAGCAAGTTCTTCCTACCCTCGAATCTCAGATTTTCCATTCATTGGATGTAGAGGACATCTTTTTATTAATTCCATCTATCTTTTCAATGTTTCTAGGAATGTAGGTTAAGGAGAAATCTCCTTGCAAATTTTAAAGTCCTCAGAGTGTTGGGGCGCCTGGGTGGCTCAGTCAGTTAAGCGTCCAACCTCAGCTCAGGTCACGATCTCCCGGTCAGTGGGTTCGAGCCCCACATCCAGCTCTGTGCTGACAGTTCAGAGCCTGGAGCTTGCTTCAGAGTCTGTGTCTACCTCTCAGTCTGTCTGTCTCTGTCTCTGTCTCTGTCTCTCTCAAAAATAAATAAACATTTAAAAAAAAGTCCTTAAGGTGTTAAGGGGAAAACGGTAGCGTTTTCACAGGTTGGTAGCTTCCCGGGTAGGTCTCGGAAGCAGATTTACCTTTCGTTGTACAGCTGGATTAACTGAGGTAGTAAGTGTGAAACATGTTTTCAGGATCATAAAATTAACATAAATACTTAAAAAAGGAAACACCCCACATATTTTAAAGGTCTGGCATCTTTGGACTTTGCCTATCATACTATATAAAGTCTTATTCTTGTTTGGTTCAGATCACCTACCATGTATCTGACACTACCAGGAATCAGAGATAGACTGATGATTACCCAAGTTTTCTGTACACGATTAACGCTCTTCCTAAAGACAAATCGTTTGGGTTCTCTACCTCCGCCCACTCTCTTCAATTATTTTGTGAATGGTTTCTTTAGGAAGTCACCTGCTTTGATACTGTGATTCAGGACCCGTCCTTAGCTTTCTCTATCAGAGCTTCAGTTTCCCCAGCCTTCCCTAGAGGCAAGGTTAAACCCCACGCTTTTCCTTTCCTGTCTCATTCTTTTAGGTAATATAAGTAAATGGGAAGCGTGGGACCAAAGGCTCATAAGAATTTAATTTTCATGTGTATTCCAGAAAGCCAGGGTGCTGGCCGACTTCTCTGAGTAAACAGGAAATTATCGATCCTATGCAGGAAATGACCTTGTTTGAGGGCAACGGAGGTGCCGCGGATTTCCCTCCTTACTTCAGTTCCCTTCTAAACTCATTTCCGGGTTTCAATCAATTTGGTCCTTCAGTACCCTAACAAAAGTCCAGCCCGCTCTTCAGTCCCACCCTTGACAACGTCCCGGAGAGAATGGCCAATAGGCCCTTCACTTTATTTGTATGCCTTGTTTTTACCTCACTGCAAATCTCCACCAATCAGTAGTTGGGGTAGGCTGTACCAAAATAATCTTCACTTCCTCCCCAAACAGCCACCCCTCGCTTGCGTCATCCTGATGGATTACTTACGTAGCCAATCAGCGAGCAACCTTGGGCCCAGCCTACCTTAAACCCAATCAATTAAAACGAAGACGGGGAGTTGGGGCGGAGAATGAAAAACTTGCCCCCTCTTTTGGAAATGGTTTGGAGCGCTGCGTCCGGATTTCGTGAAATTTACAATTTTTGACTAACAGTCACTGTACGCTGTGTATCTCAAATCCCTCAGTTCTGTGGTCTCCGACCCCACCCCAAGATGAGCCCCACCCCTCCAATTTCAGCCGGGCACGCCCCTATCCTGAATCCTCCGGAAAAGAACCAAACCCAATGGCGGGTGCTTAACACGTTCCTCCCGTGCGGCTTGAGTTGGGGAAGGAGAGACCCTGCGGCCTCGGGCGCCAATCTTTCCATTCAGTGTGTCCTTCCTCCCTTCCCCACGTTCCTGGGTCGGTGCAGACACGGGAGTGGGAGGAGCCGAGTGCCCGCTCGGCTAGGGGAGCGGCCAAAGCTTCTTAAGGTGGACCAGAGCCGCTGGGAGGCTGGGCCTCAAAACAACTGGGATGTGACGTCCCCCCCCTCCCTCCCCGGCTTCCAACCTGGCTTCCCACAGTTTTCTGTTCCCCCGACCTTAGTTCTAGCCTTAGTTTTAGAGAGAATGAACGGGCTAGTAGAGGACACCAAGTTAGCGTCGAAAACTTAAATAGTTATGGGAGAGCAATACGTAGCAAGGAGAGAATTTTTCCTTTATATGATGTTTTTTTAATTTTTAATGTTTATTTTTGATTTAAAAATTTACATTAAAATTTTTTTTGAACGTGTATTTATCATTGAGGGACAGAGCATGATCATGGGAGGGGCAGAGAGAGGGGAAGATACAGAATCTGAGGCAGGCTCCAGGCTCTGAGCTGTCAGCAATGAGCCCGACGAGGTCTCAAACCCAAGAACTGTGAGATCATGACTTGAACTGAAGTTGGATGCTCAACCGACTGAGCCACCCAAGCGCCCCATACATTTGTTTATTTTTGAGAGGCAGAGACAGAGCATGAGTGAGGGAGAAGCAGAGAGAGGAGACACAATCCAAAGGCTCTGACCTGTCAGCACAGAGCCCGATGTATGGCTTGAACTCAGAACAGTGAGATCATGACCTGATCTGAAGTCGGAGGCTTAACTGACTGAGCCACCCAGGCGCCCCTCCTTTATATGATTTAATTTCCTCTGCTGTGTTCTATTCTATGCTCCCTAGATTACCCTTCAAGTAGCAGCTAGAATTTTTCTTATGTGCCAACGTGAGCTCAGATTTTGTCTGATAAATATTGCCAAATGAGTCGTTTGTATGTTCCTGTATTCCCTACCCACTAACTACATCTGACCTCAGCAGTGAAAGGAAGCAAGGATCCTGTGTTTAGTGACTGTGGGCTCCTGCCTACACCTTTTAGCAGCGGGTCCCCTGGAAAAGAGTGGAGGTGGTATATATCACAAGCCTCGCAGTCTTGGCTCCGGTTCAGTCTTCTCATCTGTAAAATAGGGATAATACAGTAAGAGACATAGTGTAAACGAAAACGTTGTTATCTGTAAAGTGTGAGCAAACATTAGACAATACAGTATTGCAAATACAAAGCATGTAACAATAGTAAATATTTACATAACCCTTACTCTCTAGCATTTTTAAGCAGTATTAAAATTCTTTTAAAGTAAACCCTACCCTCACTATGGCGATGGAGCTCAGTACCCCAAGATCAAGAGTTACATGCCTGATTATTTTGAAGGAAATTTCAAGCATTTCATGATTACATACTGCAGTGTGCATTTTTGAAAGATACAGATCCTTAAATAAAAACACAGTATCAGTAATATATCTGACAACAACTCTTTGATATCACCAGAGTCAAGACTGAAATTTTGTTACTTCATAACATTTTTTCCAGTTGCTTTGTTCAAATCAGGACCCCCCCAAATGTTCATATATATTGTATTTAATGGCTATGTTTCTTAATCCATATATATTGCATTTAGTTGGCATGATTTTTAAGCCTCTTTCAATCTTCAGATTCTTCCCTCATGCACTTAACTAAATGCATTGCATGTATGAAGTAACATAGTCTTTCCACAACACTGTGAAATAGGTATATTATCCCCATTTTACTGATGAGGAAAACAAACAGTTAAGTGATTTAAGCTCTTACAGTTATTGAGCACCAAAGGTGGGATTTGGATACACAAATCTTATTATCCACTGTGTCTCATATAATACCTCAGGATTTAATAAATGCTTCCAAAACAGGATTGTGACATATCAGTCACCAATATGATGAAGCATTTTGCTCAAGGTAGACTAATGTTCATGAATTATGTAATATATTCTATTTTACATTTATTTATTAAAAAATTTTTTAACATTTATTTAGTTTCAAGAGAGAGACAGAATGTGAGCGGGAGAGGGGCAGAGAGAGATGGAGACACAGAATCCCAAGCAGGCTCCAGGCTCCAAGCTATCAGCACAGAGCCTGATGCAGGGCCCGAACTCACGAACCAGGAGATCATAACCCAAGCTGAAGCTGGACGCTTAACCAACTGAGCCACCCTGTTCTATTTTAGAAAACAGTGGACATTTACATTTTGGTTTCTTGCATGTTTTAGTGGTTACATATATACACACACACAAATAAAAATTATATATATAAATATATACAAATTTATATATACATAATTATTTAGTGAGCTCTATACCCAATGTGGGGCTCAAACTCACCACCTCAAGATCAAGAGTTACACACTCTACTGACTGAGCCAGCCAAGTGCCCCTCGGTGACTATATTTTCACTCGTTCCTATCACCATCCTTAATGCGAAGTATACAAACAATGAATGCAAAGGCTCCCCCCTGTCTAATGTAAAACCAAAACAAACAAAGTCTCATTTATCAGTTTTTTCTTTTAATTTAAAAATTACATAAGCAAACCCCATACAAACACGAATTCTAGATATAGTAGGAAATGATGTAAATTAAATAACCTTCAAGCTCACATCTTTGGCATATACCTACCTGTGTGTGCGCATGGATGTGTGCGTACTCAAACATATACATACACATAAGTATATATTTTAAAGAGCAGTTATATGACTGCATTATACAAACTTTTTAAACATGATTTTCTCACTTGAATATATTCAGATACATTAAAAAATTGACTCTTTAAAATAACACATGTCTATTGCAAAATATCTAAATGGTAAAGAAGATATAAAAAGAAAATCAACTCCTCACTAATTTTGCCTTCCAGAGTTAAATATAATTACTCTTTTAAGAGGTAAATAGTATTTATTCTATTATACAGATGTACCATTATTTATTTAACAGTTACCCTATTATGGTTATTTAAGCAAATTTTCTCATTTTCTACAGTTGCAAATAATGCTGGAGCAAGCATCTTGCATATATCAAACAATTTTTTGAGCTTTTTTCTAGATTTCCAGATAAAGAGAGTCTAATACTTCCTTGGCTTTCCCATTTTTTAGAACTTCTACCATTCTACCCCTGCCCCCCAAATTCCACATACATAGAAAATGTTGAAAATGACTGATAAGTAAAACATAACAAAACATCCAATACACAGCAAGGGCATTTGATGCCAAATTATCTGTGTGGGGGAGAATGAGTTAAATGTTTTAAAGAGGGGGAAAATACAGCTTTATATCTGTATAGTGGAAGGGTGAGGAGAAAGAAAGGCTCAACTGGGCTTCACTTCCTTTAAGGATTCTTTTCTTTGTAAAATATATGTATTTTATTAAAAAATACATACATATATAGGTATATATATGTTGGCAGCACAGAGCCTGCTTGGGATTCTCTGTCTCCCTCTCTTTCTACCCCTCCTCTGCTCTTGCTCTTTCTCTTTCTCTAATTAAAAAATGAACTTAGTTAGGGGCGCCTGGGTGGCTCAGTCGGTTAAGCCTCCGACTTCGGCTCAGGTCAGATCTCACGTTCGTGGGTTCGAGCCCCACGTCGGGCTCTGTGCTGCCAGCTAGCTCAGAGCCTGGAGCCTGCTTCCGGTTCTGTGTCTCCTTCTTTCTCTGCCCCCCCGCCCCCCATGCTCTGTCTCTCACTGTAATAAAATAAATAAAACATTTTTAAAAAATGAACTTAAAAAAAGAGTTAGGTCTTTGGCATTACTTGGATTGTTAGTTTAAGTATTGACTTTACTACTTACTAATCATGTGAACTTAGACATAGTCAATATCTCTAAGTCATAGTTTTCTCGTCTACAAAATAGGTATTGAAGTAGTGATCCTTTATGGTATTGCTAGAAGAATTAAATGTGACAACACATGTAGAGTGCTTAGCTCAGTGCCTGGCACATTGTAAATATAATGTAATTTTTATATAGGTATAATTTAAATAAATTTAATTTATATATTTAGCCAGAAAATAAGACTTCACTATCTAAATGTGAAATGATGTACTCAAGCTATAATCTTGAGTATGCAGTCTTTTTTTGAGCAATTCAAATATTTCATGGAAAACATTTTTTGCTTTCATATTGTTTTATATGACAGAAAGGAGAAAGGTTTGAGACCAGTGTCATAGGCCAAAGGATAAAACATACAAGAATTCCCAGAGGAATAGCTCGACTGTAAGATTAAAGGAAAGCGGAGGTGGGCTTCCTGGTGGCATTTTCTGCCTCTGGGTGGGGGTTATTCTGGAAGGGGCAGAGAATAATATTCTATATTGTAGGACAGTCAGGATAAGATATAAGATCATCAAGCGAGCTGAACGATAGTCCTATTTTACCTCCTTTGTATACTGTACAGTTTAAAAAGCATTTTCACCTAAATTATCTCCCCTGATCCTTGCAACAGCTTTAGAGGGTAGGCAGGGCTAGTATCAAGGTCCCCGCCCTGCTGACTATCTTCCATAGAAAAGAGGTTTATACAGAGTTTAGTCTCGAGTTTTCTCTGTTGCGTGCTCCTTTATCCCTTTACACCTTCACTCCTTCAGCAAGCATTTCCTGAACTCCAAGATGCTGTCAGGCTGCCGAGTTAACCCCGTCTCAACGCCATACCCCGTAGGCACAATCTCCGGGGGACGAGAAGCCCACCGGAGTCATTCCTGAGAACACATCTCGGGTCTGTGGTGTCGAGAACACTACAGAATGCGCGCGTAAAATCGCGGCGGGCAGGGTCGGGCGCTGACGAGGGACCGTCCCGCCGGAGAGCAGGGGCCGCCGTTCCGCGCCGCCGGCGAGCTGCACCGGGGCCCCGCGGCCGGGCGGCC
>NC_043709.1:96545754-96612313 GCF_006229205.1 Suricata suricatta
GGGGGAGGGGGAGGGGCGCGGAGCGCGGCGCGGAGGCCGGGGAGGAGCCGGGGCCTGCAGCGGAGCCGAGCCGAGCCCGAGCCCGAGCCGAGCCCTGACACTGTCCGTGCGCCTGCTGGCTCCCCGGGAGCCCGGACTGGCCGGAGCCCGAGAGGTGGCAGCGCAGGGGGCCTCACGCGCCGGAGGGAGCGGACCGGACGGGACGGCACTAGAGGAGGCGCTGCAGCCACAGTAGCCAGGGACCGGAGTCGGGAGCCGCGGCCTCCGGGACCCTGCTGCCCAGGCCAGCTCCGGGAGAGCGGGGAGTAGGAAAACCCCACCCTCGGGGGCACCCCCAGAGCGGAGGCGGGAGCGGGGACGCGGAGTAGCCTCCCTCCCCGCTGGCGGGAAGACCCCTTACCACTCGGGCGAGGCAAGGAAGAGACCCCTGGAGTGGAGAGTCTGTCCTTCTAGAGGCGAGGAAAACCCCCATCCTGGCCCGGGGATAGACCTCCAGAAGTAGAAAGGGGTGATCTTGCTAAAGGAAGCAGACCGAGTGAGCCCGCCCCGGCGTGCCTCCACCCCTCCGAACGCACACTCTCCGCTGTTCACGACTTAGGAGGCGAAGAGAAAAGGGGGAAATGTCTATGGAGTAGGCGCCCTCCATCCTATCCAGTACTCACGGGGGAGAGGAGTCCTAACATTCAGAAGCAGGGGACCCGCCGGGGAAAGAAGAGGAGTCGGCTCTCGGCCTCTCTGGAGGGGAAGAACTCTCCCCTCAACTTCCTTGTACCTAGACAGTGGAACGGGGCAAAGCCCCTCCGCTCAGATCTCCAGCAGACCGAAGGAGCCCTCCGCTCCCAAAAGATCCACTTTGGGGGGGAGGGGGACTCCCCCAAGGGGGAGGAGACAACTCCTGGTTGGGAGAGGCTCCTCCCCTCCTCCCCAGGGGAACCGGCAGGGTGTGGGGGGTGTGCCACCTTCCCCAGGTAGGACCTCCTTCTCCTCCTCCTCCTCCTCCTCCGCCCTCCACTCCTCATCCTCAGGGGACCCGGTTCCCCTCCCCAGCTTGGGATGCTCAGCGAAGTACCGGAAGAGCCACTGAGGATGAGACTCTTCATCTGCCTTTGAAGAGGGGAGTCCCTCCACCCCCAAACTCCAGTACCAGGTGGTTCCCTCCCTTTGCCGGGGGAACCTTGGAGACAGGTTAGTGCTTTCTTTCACCTTCTCTGTCCTCTTTAGGGACCAGTGGGTGTAGGGCTGAGATGGTGGCTCGTGGGCTTCCTTCGTGGAGAAGGTGGGGTAATAACTCAGAGAATCCTCTGGGAAATGTGTTCTGATTCAAACTCAAGTCTTGCTGCAGAGGCTCTGAGAAACGGGCTTCTTAGGGTTTGAGGACTAGACGGACGGGAGTCATTTGAGGTCCCTAGGGGAAATGTGTGTTTTCATGCTGACGGCAAAGGAATATCAGCAAACGCCTGCATTTTCAGGACTCCATCCATAAGATGTGATAAAGACGGACACATCCCAACCAGACTCCCATACCCCCCTCCATTTTGGGGCTATTTTTTTTTACCCAAGAGTAGACCCTCACCAGAGTCATGGTGGCATTCCACAGCCTGGACTTGACAAGGGCCTCCATTGGTATTACATTTTCTTACTTTGTAACCCTATATCAGCTTAATGTCCACCAGAACTGTTTTCTCCAACCCACTCTGATTACTGTCTCCTGGACCAGAAAATCAGTCTGTCTCCACTTACCCTTCCTCAGACACCAGGAGGCCTCCTCTCCTGACATTTACATTCCTGGATGGAATAAAATCCTGTATCAGTAAAATCCAAAGAGAAAATGGAATGCCCACATGTCCCAAGGCAAGACGAAAGAGTGCAGGAGAAGGCAAAGTCCTGGATAGAAGTTATTCCCTGATGCTGGCCCCTACACTGATGGGTCTTCAGGAAAAGGCAGATCCTGGCTAGGAAGAGAGGGGTGTTACTGCTCAGCCTCCTTCCACTCTTCCATCTAAATCCGTTGACCACCAGGGAGATGTGACCTCTGAGGAGTTTTCTTTCAGAAAAGCACCCAATGGCTTCATCTTTTCCCTTCCTGTTTCTTGTTCTGTGCAGTGTCTCTGGAATCTTATATTTAAGTTTCCTTTCAGGAGATATGAGCCCTAGGGATCATCAAAGCCCAGAATCTTCAGAAAGGGCAGGAAAACGGTGCCAGGAAATCCTGCTAGCTGAACCCGGGCTGTGCACTTAGCAGTGGGTCTTTCAACCTGGGGGTCACCAGCTGGGTGCCTGCTTTCCTGTCAGGCCATAGTGCATACCCTATCTTCTGTGTGCACCTCACAGCCAAACCAAGTGGGATTTTTGTGTTTCCTTCTCGGTCTGAGCCACGGAGGGCTGCCTAAGTCCCTACATACATCGACTTGGTCCTGGAAGCTGCCTGTTCATAGTTGTGTATGAGACAGGGTTCTAATCCAGGTTTATACCGCTGTGCTCTCGAATGGTGGACACATGTTTTGAATTCAGGTGGATGTGGCTCTGTTTGTGTTTGGAGTGGTTATGTGTATGGAGACAGTTACTTTTCATCCTAAGCCTCCAAGCACCCAGAATCATATGTGTCTGGTAGGCTTCTAGAAGCAGGTGCCCCCGGGTGCAAGGACTGGGAGAAGGTGCTGGTAAGGATGCGCTATTTGGACGAGAGGTTTGGCCTGCCCTCGCCAGTGGGAACGCTCATGAAGGGCTGCACAAAAGCCATCTCCTGCATCAGGGCAGCTCAGGCTGGGGCCACTTCTTCTAGAACTAGCAAGAGACCTTAATTCCTGATATCTCTGGTCTCTGAAGCATGAGATTCCTTGGCTCCCAACTCTAGAACTAACTCCCTCCCCCACTTCTTGAAAAGAGCCGACGGAGGCCGGTTTCTTTACAAAGTGCTTTCCCAGATGCTGGAATGCAACTTGTTGAATGGGTCTGGGCGAACTGAGCGCAGTGCTTCCCAGTGTACCAGCAGCGCACAGTGTGACAGCCCGGCTAGGACTGGGTTTCCCTGCCTCTCCCTGCCTCCATGGAATCCGTTAGAAGCAGATGGCTGTGGGCTTGGATTCAGCTACGATTTAGAAAGTGCTAGTTTCCAGATCACGTCTTTTACAGCGAGACATAGTCCTTGCTGAAAAAGAAGCGACGATAGTTCGTTCTCCCTTCATCTTTGGGGTTTACTTGGCATTGGGCAGTCTCGGGGTGACACGATCCCCAAAGTAAAACTTGGAGGTTCGGACACCCTGAAAGTTACTGCACACTCAGGGCAGGTTTTGTGAACCGTTGCAGGCTTGCTGCTTCCAGTCTTACCTCTCTGGTCTGTTGTCTAGTTTCTGATTTCTAATATTCTCTCCCCCTGCCCCCATTCCAAAAAAATAGTAGCTATACTTACATAACACCTCCTAAATACTTTAAAAATATCAACTTGAGGCAATCCTCACAACAACCCTATGTAAGTGGAGTTATCATCTCTGTATTATAGATGAAGAAGAAACTACAGCACAGAGAGGTTAAGGAACTTGCCTGAGCTGGAACAGCCAGTAAGTAGTAGAGCCAGGATTGAAACCCAGGCAGCCTGGCTGGTAATTGGTAAGGTGGTAAACTTAGCCACCGCTCTGTTAGTTTTGGCATTCTGTACGAGGCGGGAAGTTATCCCTCCTTAATACCTGACCTTGGCACTGTACAGAGAACAATTATTGGCCTTTCAGATAAATTGGGAAGAAAACCGTGCCTCTTATTTCGGATCTCCCATGTCTCACCCAGGATCAGTCTTCCGCTCCAACAGAATGTCTTTCTTATTTCCTCTGCCTTTCCCCCAGTACTGTAGTAGTCTTCCTTAGAGGTCCTGTGGATCTGATGGGGCCTGCCCTTTGGCTGCCTTTCCCAGTCTCTCTGGGTATTTCCTTTCAGTCTTCCAGCCTGCAGAGAAGAATGTAGCCTGACTCAGGTCCTGCCTCAGCCCAGTGGCAAGAGGCCCACCTGGAGAGAGAGAGGTCTGGGTAACCAGGTTGGTCGGACTCGGACATGGAAGTACCTCTTATTTGCCTTTCTAATAATAGCCCTGAACATTCACCTCCTGCCATTATTTTGGGGAGCATGGAATGTATGGCAGCCACGAGCTCATTAAGCTTCATTCACTTCCCTCCAGGGAGGAAGGTTTGGCAGTGTTTGTGATTTCATGCCTTTTAGCGAAGGGGGAAACTGAGGCATCAGTGCTATGGGGAGCAAGGGGTGCTTAGGGACATTTAGTGTTAGTGAGTCAGCGTCGAGGTTGGGAATAGAACCGAGGAACCTTAATCTCTGAGCTTCTATGCACTGGGCTGCCCTTCAAGAATGGGGAAGTGGCTGGGGGGCAAGGAAGTCGGATGGGTAGAGGGAGAATGGTGCCAAAAGCGTCTTGTAGCTGGTAAGATTAAGATATATTTTGAGTGCCACGCGGTCTCTGGAGGGCTGACCAGGAGGGTGCTGGGGAGAGCTTAAATTTAACCTCTTCTAACCTGTGCGCTGAGGTTCAGATAGGAAAGGGCACAGAACAACTAGCAAAAGGCTGGAGTGCTTCCCCTTCTGGAATTCACGGTGACTAGCATGTGCCAAATGGGTTCTGTAAACCACTTGAAATTTACTCTGTAGAGTATCCCTGTCCAGTGTTGGGAGACTTTCAAACAAAGCGTTCCCGAGTCTTCCATATTCTTAAGATGAAGTTTCCTAGGCATCTTGAGCAGGAGATAATGGGGAATTGTTTACAGACACCCCTTCCTACCCCCCAGCCTCCTTCTGGGGAGGACCCAGGAGAACTCTGGTCCTTGAGAGCCCACTTATTGTCATATTCCTGTTCAGTTGGGAAAACCCAGCTATAGGGCCGATGATTGCCCAAAGTGCCCTGCTTTAACCCAGATGTTGTGGTGTTTTGGCTTAGTAATGTGCTAGGAGGTCTGGAAACTTCCTGGAATGAT
Source organism: Suricata suricatta (assembly GCF_006229205.1). NCBI lineage: Eukaryota > Metazoa > Chordata > Mammalia > Carnivora > Herpestidae > Suricata > Suricata suricatta. The sequence goes on from NC_043709.1 coordinate 96,550,725, forward strand.
TAGACGTCCCTATCGGTTCCCAAGTCTCCATGATTTTTTCTTGTTGTTGTTTATTTATTTTGAGAGAGAGAAAGGAAGAGAGAGAGTCCCAAGCAGGCTTCACACTGTCCATGCCAAGCTCCATGCGCGGCTCAATCTCCTGAATCATGAGATCATGACCTGAGCTGAAATCAAAGGTTAGATGCTTAACCCACCGAGCCTCCCAGGCACCCCCCAATGTTTCCATAATTTTAAGGCAGGATGGTGGTGGTGGGCTGAAAAGGAGGGTGGTACGGAGAAAAGCTAAGAATAAATGGGAGGCCCCTTCATGATGCTATTTATAAACATAGCTTTTTTTTTTTTTTCCCTCCTGTCAACAGTTCTTGGGTTTCAATTGGGTCTCTTGCTGCTCGGTCCCCTGAGGCACCAAGGTGTTTCCCTCAGCCTTGTGGAGTGGGTGTGTCGCTGGTGAGGAGCACTGCACTGGGGCGGGCGAGTGTGTACAGGCAAAGATCGTGTGGGTGGGGACCTGCGTGGGGGGGAGGGACATAAGTGAGAACACTGACCCCTAGGAGAAAGGATAAATCCCAAGGGGAAGAGTCACCGTTGAAGAGTGCGCTGACAACCCCAAAGATGTGTTGGAGTCAGGAAAGAGGGGTAGGTGGTCATCTCTGAGGTTGAGCTTTTAACTGTGAAGTGTCCGGATTTGTTTGTAGGGGAATCTGTCACGCCTGTGCATAGCATCTGGGTGCAGATTTAGAGATTGCATACGTGGTGTGTTTCTGTCCAGGATCTGGAATGGTGAGGCCCACCAGCCCTGGCTTCTCTCGACAGATGCCCTGGTGGCACTGTCAGCAGGGGCACGGGAAAGACGAGAAAGACGTACTGGCCGGAATCTCCTGGGCCGGCGCTGGCACAAACCTGGCAGGCAGCAAGTGTACCAGAGGGTTGCTGGCGCCGGCTCCAGGGGAGAGCCAAATGGCTACCAAGCGCTTCCTGCCAGCCTTTCCAGAGCCTGCAGTACAGGCAGCACCCAGCGTCCTTCACCTCCCCCCACCCAGACGTCACTCTAGCTACACCTCTCTGCAGGAGCGCCCAGGCGGTGTGGGTGGCGGCAGGGTGTGCAAACATCAGGCGTGGGCGGTGTGGCTGTGCCAGGAGTTTGCATGAAGGTGCAGCGAGCGTGGAGCGTGTGTGTGTGTGTGTGTGTGTGTGTGTGTGTGTGTGTGTGTGCGCCTGGCCGGAAAGGAAGGAGAGGGGAGGAGGGCAGGAGAGGGGGAGCCAGCTCTTGGCCCCAGAGTGGCTATTTTTAGCTGGGCTATCTGATTGTCACCTGTGTGCACACAGCTGGGTGTCTCCCAGGCTCCCTCTGAAGCCCCGAAGGCTGAGAGATGGGAGGTCCTCCGCCCCAGGACTTCTTCCTACTGTTGGTTTGGTGTCTGTGGGCGGGAGCTTGCCAAGGGTAGCTTTAAAGGTGTGAGGGCAGCTGTGCTCATGATCTATTACCTCTGCGTGTGACTTTGTGCTCTGCTGGTAACGTACATTGTATATATAATTGCGATCTCCGTGGTCGCGGGCTGCTGTTTATGCATGCGCCTTGTCTCTGTCCTTTGCTGGGTGTCATGTAGTAATTTATGCTGAGGATATATCTAATGTGCCTCAGGTGCCATATACGGGATAAAAAGGGTGAGTGCTTAAATCTATCTAATACAAAACATATTTCAAAGTGTCCCTGTGTGCTTTGTTAGTGTCTATTTGTGTTTACTCAGACTTTTTTGTTTTTCTTTTTTCAATTTAATTTAATTTAATTTTTTTAACGTTTTATTTTCAAGAGAGAGAGACAGCATGAGCAGGGGAGGGTCAGAGAGAGAGGGAGACACAGAATCTGAAGACAGGCTCCAGGCTCTGAGCTAGCTGTCAGCACAGAGCCTGATGTGGGGCTCGAACCCACGAACCGTGAGATCATGACCTGAGCTGAAGCTGGATGCTCAACCAGCTGAGCCACCCAGGTGCCCCTCAGACTGTTTTTCTTTACATGTTCACTTGTGCTCTCTATCTGGGGATGTATGTAGTAAAACAACCATCACATGATCACAGACTAGATTTTGTCTGAGTTTACCTGGTATATTAAGCGTTTTGTTTTTTTTTTAATTACATAGTTTAAAATATTATGTTGCAGGCTTTTAAGTAAGGAGAATTGAGGGAATAACTCCATTTCATGGGTGGTTTGATTTTTCTCTGAGTCCTGAAGGAAGGGAGGGAGTCCTACTGGCCATGTCCTACGTTAAGATGTAGGGTAAGTACCCATCTGTCATCTGGTGGATGACTGGTGGTATATCGTTGGGGGGCTTTGGGAACATTTGGTTGAGGGCCTGTCTGGTGACCGTCTCCTGTGGGAATTACAGTGGGAGGAAACTCTACTTCCCTGAAAGCACTAAGATTTGAATATTATTTGCCGCTAGTAGCCAGAGGTCACACTCATCTGTTCTGTTTTCCTCCCTGCTTTGTTCTCTTCTGTGCAGAACCCAGAAGTACCATGGCTTCTGACCTCGAGAGCAGCCTCACCTCCATAGACTGGTTGCCTCAGCTGACCCTCCGAGCTACCATCGAGAAGCTTGGGAGCGCCTCCCAGGCTGGGCCTCCAGGCGGTGGTCGCAAGTGCCCGCCGGGCTCGCCCACAGACCCGAATGCCACCCTGAGCAAAGATGAGGCGGCTGTCCACCAGGATGGCAAACCCCGGTACAGCTATGCCACCCTCATCACCTATGCCATCAACTCCTCTCCCGCCAAGAAGATGACCCTCAGCGAGATTTACCGCTGGATCTGTGACAACTTCCCCTATTACAAGAACGCCGGGATTGGTTGGAAGGTGGGGTGGCTCCTGTACCCTGTGATTCCTATTAGCCGGTGACAAAGCCTTTTCCTTGCCTGTTTCTTCCCGTCACCTGGTCCAGTCCGCTCTGACCTTTTTCAGAGATGTGTGAACTTAAAATCTCCTATCTCCCACCCCCTACTCTGATTTTCAGAGTTGAACAGCTTCCATAAGGCATAGCAGGGAAACTCCGGTGACACCAAGCCACTAAATATAGTTCTGAGGACGGCAAGAGGCTGTTGCTCTTTACACCCTCTTACTTTCCGAGTCGTCAAAAAGGAGATTCATTCATTTCACAAATACTCATTGCCACTCTAGTATGTGCGAGGCACAGCATTACTTCTTCCTACCTAGAGGTAGGAGGCTCATCAGATTTCCAAAGCTTTGCACACAGTCCTCACTGTTTGGAAAATTGTATGCCAATAATAACAGTAGTAATAGTAATAATAATTAGGGCCTTCACCAACAGCGCATCGACCAAGCAGGTCATAAGAGGATAAGTTGTTTGGCTGGAGATAAAGGAGGAAGGAAACTCCTCTCCCAAGCAAAGAAGGAAGACTGATGTTCTCGGTCTTCTGGAGGACCGACTCATTTGCCGATTGTTGAGTAGGCATGGGAATCTAATGTGGTTCTTCCGCTCTGTAGACCACCAGTTAACATACAAACCCGATGGTGAGCTGGAGCCTATTAAAAGCATTCTGTTTTTCCTTCATGAATGTGCCCCTGTCACCTACCCCGACCCCCAACCTCACCCAACATGCATTGTTACTTCTTTCCTCCAAATGTGAGCATTTCATGGGCTGTTGAGAAAACAAAGGTGAACTTGTGCCTTTGTTTTGTGCCTAATTTCTATTTTGTTTTTACTTATATAAACACTCTTAAAATGTTATTTTTTTAATCATAGAATGAATTAAGCAACTGGACAGATGTGATTTTGAGGTGTTTATATACCTTTTGTCAGTTGGGTGGAAACAAAAAACTATATAATCAGATTATATACATCTTTTATATACTGGAAGCACCCAGTAGTTAAGTTTATAGCCATTACCTCCCATCAATTTGGTTTCTGCATTTTCATGTGTCATTGCTCTTGCTATCTGGTAGGTAAGTTCCTGCATCAGTAAAGAGGTGCTAACTTTGCCTGATACTTGAACTTTCTTGTGTGTTAGGTCCCTTGGTGTCCCTCTGTGCCCTATTGGAAAATTTTCTGCTTTACACCATGCTCAAAGCTAACTTCTCTGCTTCCCTAGAATTCAATTCGGCACAACCTTTCTCTCAACAAGTGTTTCCGGAAGGTGCCCAGACCTCGGGATGACCCTGGGAAGGTGAGATGCTCCTGTAAGCCTTGAAAAAAGGGAGCAGGAGAGAGAGAGGAGTCCTGTGGCTGTTTTAATTATCCAGAAGAGGAAGTTATGTTAATTAGAGAAGCAGCTTTATTTTTTCTCAAAGGAAGAGTGTGGCTATCAAGCATGTGGGCCCCCATTGGCATGAGTGACTAAAAAAGATTATGAAGTCTTTTTTTTTAAATAGAATTATTTATGGTAAAGTTGACTTTAATGATGTCTTTTTTCATGTGTGGCACTCTTTCTAGATGTAAAAGGTAGACTTAGTAACCTTTGTAGAAACTTTTCTGTACAGAAACGCCATGACTTTTATCTTCATAGGGATAGATCAGCTTCTTCATTTGATAGATGTGGACACTAGAATTCAGGAGAGCCTTGCCTCAGATCACACAGAAGGGAAGGGTTTTACCTGGACATTTCCAGCTCTTTGAACTAGATACCATTGTTTTGCCCTTCCCAAAAAATGGAGGCCTATGTTTGGACATCACAGGGCATACCTGTGACAAACTCATTGAGCTTTTAGGACAAATTTACTCCTCAAAAATAGCCAGGACCCTTGGATTCTGTGTGATTCTCCAGTTCATTTTCTTTTCTTTTCTTTTTTTTTTTTTAAGTTTATTTAATTATTTTGAGACAGAGATCAAGCAGGAGAGGGGCAGAGAGAGGGAGGGAGAGAGAGACTCCCAAGCAGGCCCCACACTGTCTGTCAGTGCAGAGCCCAATGCAGGGCTTGAACTCACAGCCCTGTGATCACGTTCTGAGGTGAAACCAAGAGTCAGACGCTTAACCGACTGAGCCACCCAGGCACGCCTCTCCATATAACTCATTTTTTTTGGTGAAAATTCTCCCAAATATCTACTTTTCCAGAAGGTGGGAATTTCTGTACATAATGATTTTGTTTTCCGTGGGGATGGGTTCTCCTTCCAGGGCTCTTACTGGACAATCGACACTTGCCCTGACATCTCCCGAAAAAGAAGACACCCTCCAGATGATGATGTAAGTCCCGATCCCGTGGGAAGGGGCCATTTCTGAGCCAGCTGCTCCTTCCACATCCTTCTCTGTTTTCGCAGTCCTTTCCTATGTCTGGGGAAAAGGAGGAATGCCCGCAGAGGTGAAACCATGGGTCTTGGGAGGATGTTTAGTGTCTACTTATAGATTGTGTCCTTTCACAATCCTCAGCTGTCCCAAGACTCACCAGAACAGGAGGTAAGCAAGAGCCCACGGGGCGGTGTTCCAGGGAGCGGAGAAGCCTCACTGCCTTCTGAGGGGACCCCTCAGATGTCACTTCAGAGCCCCACATCTATCACCAGCTACAGCCAGGTAGGAAGTAGAGGTGTCAGGGTGCACAGGGATGGGTGGATGGCGGGAGGGGGAGCGGTGGCGGTGGAACAGATTCACAAATCTACCAGTTCCAAACTATGTCTGGGGATCTGTGATGCCGTGGGCAGATATGTTGGGAAGGAAGGGGAAAGCAAAGGAGGGAAGCTGAGAGGTAGATGTAACAGAACTTTGAGAATGATCAGGGGGAAGAAAGTGGGAAGAAGAGAAGAAGGGGAGCAAAAGGTTATGAGAAGGGAAGGCAGATGGAATGTAAGAAAAGGGCTCGAGGTGCAGCACGGTAGGAGTGAATGAGTGAAGCAGAGAATGATGTTCATTTGCTGAAGAGTTAGGAAAGGGCGAAGACAAGCCAGAGAGCTTGGGGACATTAAATGGCTGTTTTGGCCCTTACTTAGGACATGGAGTAAGTCTTTCCCATCCCCTTTTGCAGGGCACAGGATCTGTGGACGGCGGAGCCGTGGCAGCAGGGGTCCCAGGCCGAGAGAGCACTGAGGGTCCCCCTCCCCTGTATAATACCAACCATGACTTCAAGTTCTCCTACTCAGAGATCAACTTTCAGGACCTGAGTTGGTCCTTTCGCAACCTCTACAAATCCATGCTGGAGAAATCCTCCTCGTCTTCTCAGCATGGTAAGTCCACACTCGGGATGAGAGCGGGAATGTCCTCATACTTCTGAGTGGGTGGTGCCGTTCTCTTTTCTCCCATCTATCTTATTATTTTTTTAATGTTTATTTTTGAGAAAGAGAACACAAGGCGGGGAGGGGCAGAGAGAGAGAGAGAGAGGGAGACACAGAATCTGAAGCAGGCTCCAGGCTCTGAGATGTCAGCACAGAGTCCAAGGCAGGGCTCGAACTCACAAACCCTGAGATCGTGACCTGAGCCAAAATTGGACGCTTGTCTGACCGAGCCACCCAGGCATCCCTTTTTAAATTTTTTAAAAATGTTTATTTTTGAGAGAGAGAGCATGCAAGTTGGGAAGGGGCAGAGAGAGAGAGGGAGACAGAGGATCTGAAGCGGGCTCTGTGCTGACAGCAGAAGGCCCCACGTGGCGCTTGAACTCCCCTGGGCTGAAGACTGACACTTAACTGACTGAATCACCCAAGTGCCCCTTTTTAAACTTTTTAAATGTTTATTTATTTATTCAGAGAGAGAGAGAGAGAGAGCACGAGAAGTGGAGTGGTAGAGAGAGAAGGAGAAAAAGAATCTCAAGCAGGCTCTGGGCTGCCAGCACAGAAACCTACGTGAGGCTCGATTTCACAAACTGGGAAATCATGACCTGAGCAGAAATTAAGAGTTAGACACCTAACCCCCTGATCTACCCAGGCGCCCTGGCCTTCTGTCTTCTTTTTAACACAAGAGGAGGGCGATCACTGGTCAGGGGAAGCATCTCATAAACTACAATTGTCTGGAGTCTAGCTCTTCTGGCTTAGTTCTGAAGGATAGCCATTTCGTTTCAGAGGCGGACTGGGTTATTAGCTTCAGAAAGTGACTTGGAGTGATTCCCCCTTCCAGAACTGAGGGCAGTGACTTTATGGCTGAATGCAGGTCATTTAGAGAATGGCCACTAGGGGACAGCAGTGGTTTCCTTACCTTCAGAACCCCTGTTTCATTGTGAGACAATTTTTTAGCATATTTATATTTACATCGATTTTTACTAGGAAAAATTTCAAAGAGATGCAAAAATAGAGAAGATCATATAATAAACCATCACATTTCCAACTTTAACACAGCTGTTTTTTTAAAAATATTTTTTAATGTTTTATTTATTTTTGAGAGAGAGAGAGACAGTGTGAGCAGGGGAGGGTCAGTGAGAGAGGGAGACACAGAATCTGAAGCAGGCTCCAGGCTCTGAGCTGTCAGCACAGAGCCCAACACAGGCTCGAACTCACAAACCGTGAGATCAAGACCTGAGCCAAAGTCGGACGCTCAACCAACTGAGCCACCCAAGTGCCCCAATACAGCTCAGTTTTAACAGCTACAATATATTTTTTGAGTTTATTTATTTATTAAAACATTTTTTTAAGTTTCTTTATTCATTTTAGAGAGAGAGAGCAGACAGAATCCCAAGCAGGCACTCTATACCATCAGTGCAGAACTGTGAGTTCATGACCCAAGCTGAGATCAAGAGTTGGACACTTAACCAACTGAGCCACCCAGGTGCCCCTCTTTATTTATTTTTGAGAGAGAGCAGGCGTGTGTGTGAGCTGGGGAGAGGCAGAGAGAGAGAGAGTCCCAAACAGGCTCCAGGCTCTCAGTGCGGAGCCTGATGCAAGGCTCAAAACCAGGAACCATGAGATCATGACCGGACCCGAAACCAAGAGTCAGACACTTATCCGACTGAACCACCCAGGCGCCCCTACCAGCTGCCACTATTTTGTTCAGCTTGTTTCACTTACCACCCAGGTTTTCCTCTTTTGTTTTTAATTGGAATAATTTAGTGAACTTCTCAGACATGTCATCCCACCCACCGCCGTTATATCGGTGTGCATCCCTGAGGCTGAGGACTCGGTTAGCCACTGCCATTATCACTCAACACAGTAACGCTTCCTTAATAGCGGTTTGCATCTTGTCCACGCTCTGGTTTCCCATATTACCATGTGAGAGTAAACTAAAGTTTTTACTGTAAACTAAAGTTTTACTAAGTAAACTAAAGGCTTCTTTTGAGATCACGTGGTCCAGCCTTCTGCTACTCCTGTTTGTTTCTGTTTTTTAAAGAGACTGGCGGTGGGGGCCAAGGCTGCAAGTGGGGTATCAGAGCCCCCTGTTCCATGCAGTGGCCTTGTACAGGCGACGGGAGATGAATGGCTTGATGAGAAATGATTAGAAGTCACCTTTTGGAAAACTTATATTAATTGCCATGAGTGTCTTCTCTTATATCCCCAGGGATTTATAGCTAGCATTCTGCTCGGAGATTGTAGCCTTTACCCGAGGGATGCGTCCAAGTCAGATGATTGGGTGATCAGAAGTGGGGAGCAGGAGGGGCTCTCTGAAACAGCGTGAACAGTTAGGCTGAGTGAGCACTGCAGTGTCCATTCAAGTTTCATTGTGGCTGACAGCCCCTAGCCTCGGTCTCTACTTCTTCCCTGCCCAAGGTGTGTGAGAAGTTAATCCGTCCTCACTCAATGCCTCACCCAACTCCATTTGTTGGTAGTGAGCAGATGGTGCTAACAGCAGCTGAGTGTAGACACAGTAAGGAAGAAGAGAATAGATGCCTAAAGGCTTTACTATTGATTTATTTATTAAAATTTCTTGTAATGTTTATTTATTTTTGAGAGAGAGAGAATGAGAGAGACAGAATGCGAGTGGGAGGGAGGCAGAGAGAGGAGGAGACACAAAATCTGAATCAGGCGTCAAGCTCTGAGCTGTCAGCACAGAGCTTGATGCAGGGCTTGAACCTACAAATTGTGAGATCATGACCTGAGTGGAAGTCAAGACGCTTAACCAACTGAGCCACCCAGGTGCCCCTATTTATTTCTTTTTTAAATGTTCGTTTATTTTTGAGAGAGAGAGAGGGAGGGAGGGAAGGGGCAGGCACAAGTGGGGGATGGGCAGAGAGAAAGAGGGAGACACTGAATCTGAATCAGGCTCCAGGTTCTGAGCTGTCAGCACAGAGCCCGATATGGGGCCTGAACTCATGAATGGTGAGATCATATCCTGAGCTGAAATTGGACACTCAACCGAATGAGCCACCCAGGCACCCCAATTGGCTTTATTTTATTTATAATTTACTTTAAAAAAAATGTTTATTTATTTATTTTGAGAGAGAGAGTAGGGCAGGGGCAGAGAGAGAGGGAGAGAGAAAAAGTCCCAAGCAGCCTCTGCGCTGTCAGCAAAGAGCCCGATGCAGGGCCTGCACCCCGAACTGTGAGATCATGACCTGAGCCAAGATCAAGAGTCAGGCGCTTAACTGACTGAGCCACCCAGGCTCCCTATAATTTACTTTTTAAACTCCACCTGATACCTGACTTCTTTTGAAACCCTGATTCAGACCACCTCCCCGATCCCCGAAGCATAGCACACAGAGGTACATGCTGGCCTTTTGCTGAAATTTTGGCAGTTGTCACACTGTCACGGCCCTCCCTCTGTGGCACCTGCAGGGGGTAGGGAGCAGTGGGGGTCAGAGAGGGCCAAGGCGGTCCTTGCTGTCCCAGAAGGCCCTTACCCTTTGAAGTCTGTGGTTTCTGTCTGAGGCCTCCCATCTTGACCCGGCAGAAATCCTTTGCAGCAGAAAACCACATTGCCCAATTCACTCTCCTGCTTCCTCCTGCCCCACAGGCTTTTCGTCTCTCCTGGGGGACATGCCGCCCTCTAACAACTACTACATGTACCAGCAGACGCCACCCCAGCAGCAGCAGCCACCGTCACAGCCGCCACCCCAGCAGTCCCAGCCGCAGCAGCAGCAGGCACCGGCCCAGGGCCCCCCGGCTGTGGGGGGTGCGCCTCCACTGCAGCCTTCGCTGCATACCCCAAGCCCGGATGGTTGTACCCCTCCGGGGGGGAAGCAGGCTGGGGCTGAAGGCTATGGCCCCCCTTCTGTGATGGCCATGCACCCACCCCCACTGCAGCACAGCGGCTACCGCCCACAGCAGCACCATCCCCACGCCCACCCTGCCCAGCAGCCGCCGCCGCAGCAGGCACCGGGCCAGGCTCCTGTCAACAGTACCGGCTTCGGTGAGTAAGGACATGCTGAGTAAGGACATGCTGGGAGGCCCCCCCAGAGGAGGGCGGACTGTCTGGTTCGGCCTCTCGCCTGGAGATGTGGCTGCTTAGGAGGCTAGAGGTCGCTCATCCGAGCGAACACAAGTTGCTACCTAGAGCTCTCTCTTCTGGGATTCTTGGACCAACTGCCATTGCCTGGAATAGTTTCCTGCCTGTGTGCTAGGCTGTCCATCCCGAAAGCCTAGATAGCTTCACTAGTCCTAAATCTCCAGGGAAGGGCTTTGAAGACAGTCTTTGTAATGTAATTGGTAACCTTGTGTGCTGGCAGCTGGCAGCCGGCTCACCCTTCACTCTTTTTATTGCCCACTTGCGCCTCCTCTTTCCAGCCTTTCCTCCTGACTGGTGCTCCAATATCGACTCCTTAAAGGAAAGCTTTAAGATGGTGAATCGGCTCAACTGGTCCAGCATTGAGCAGTCCCAGCTCTCAGGTTCGTGATGAAAAGGGCAATGACCGGAGGGAAGGGGAATACAGTGTAAGGGGAAAACCCAGTAGAAACCAGAACCAGAAAGGGATGGTTAAGTGAAGTTTGAGGATGGGTTTTTCCATTGTTTCCTCTCCATATTTCGCAAGGTGGACTATGCCAATGTTACTTTCTTTTTTTTCTTTAATTTTTTAAATGTTTATTCATTTTTGAAGAGAGAGAGAGAGTGCGAGTGGGGGAGGGGCAGAGGAGCAGAGAGAGACACACACACACAGAATCTAAAGCAGGCTCCAGGCTCTGAGCTGTTATCACAGAGCCTGACACAGGGCTCAAACCCACAAGTGGTGAGATCATGACCTGAGCCGAAATCAGAGGCTTAACCGACGGAGCCACTCAGGCGCCCTGCCAGTGTTATTTTCAAAGTAATTTTGATTAATTTTGCCTTAGCCCACTCAAAATAAGACAGTGGTTTTATCCTAGCTACCCCTGTCCCCGGAGAGGGAAGGCTGTCAGGAATTCAGAAACCTCAACCACCATTTTGTAGTTTTGTTGCCACTTACTGACAGTGTGACCGTGGCTAATTCACTCACTCACTTTGGAATTTTCTTTTCTTTACTTGTACATTGGAAATTATGATAAGAATTTAGTAAGGAACAAATAGAAGGAGAGTTTGAAAGTGTAAAGCTCCAAGAGATGTCAGTTATTGCTGGCAATGAATATAGTTAGTGGTGTTGATTTAGGACGTGGCTGGAACGTTAGGGGCTTCAGGGCCTCTGCAGAGGGTAGCGTTTCTTGCTTCTCTGTTTGTAGAACTGATGGAGAGTCTGCGACAGGCAGAGCAGAAGAACTGGAGCCTCGACCAGCATCACATTGCCAATCTGTGTGACTCTCTCAATCATTTCCTTACTCAGACCGGTCATGTGCCCCCCCAGGGGGGGGCCCACCGGCCACCAGCCCCTGCCCGTATTGCTGACTCCTGTGCCCTCACCAGTGGCAAACAAGAGCCAGCCATGAACCAAGGTAGTGATCAAAGCAAGCTGCCAGGGGTAGAGATTGTAATGAAAAGGGAGGGGGAGGAAGAGGCCGAGGAGAATTGAGAAAAATCATCGACAGGCAGTGATCGAAACTGGGCAGTGGGACTAGTTTGTCTGCTATGTTGACTGAGCATCTGTTGTATTAGTAAAGTCCTATATGGAGAAACCATATGATTCCTTTTTATACCTTAATGTGGGAGAGTAGAATTACTTAAGAAAAGGGAAGAGAAAAGGGCCCCTTCTAAATTTGTGTCTCAGCAACCTTTACCTGAATCATATCAGGTGGAGCTCAGATTCGCTAGTCATGTGATCTTCAGACCAGTGAAATGAGAGAGATTCAATGATCACGTTTCTACATTTGTCATCCTTCGACTAGCTATGACTTTTCACAATTCTAGGGACAGTTAGGGTCCCTTTTCACACTAAGTGGTGAGGGCCGATAGCTCCCGCAGAAAGCCTTTATGCCTGCTGGAGCTATAGAGTAGAGCAGGGAAGGGAGAAGACATTCAGAGGAGGAAGAATGACTTCCTTTCCCCTCTCTATTGGACCCTACTTCATTGAGTATAGTGAAGTATAGTCAAGTGACTCAAGTAACTCTTGTCTTGCTTTGGCAGTGAACTCATATGTGCACCCACAAGCCCCCCACCACTACCCTGGCCCATCACCAATGTACCCAATCCCCACCCAGGACTCAGCAGGATACAATCGCCCAGGTAAGAGCCAGGAAGCTTGTTTCTCCAACTCAGCACTCTCTACTCGGATGAGCTGTTTTGTTGCCCTCTGGCGCTGAGCCTGCATCCTCTTCCTTTTTTTGCCTGCCCCTGCGGAGAGTGGGTGAGCCTTCATGATTTCCAGGGCCGGAGGGCGGGCCCCTTGCTAGGGAGGGCTATGTCCTGGGAGCCTAAGGAAGACTGATTTCCTTTGTTTACTTTTTAAAATCTTTTTTTTTTAATGTTTATTTATTTTTGAGAGAGAGAGACAGAGCACGAGGCTCTTGGTTATCAGCAGAGAACCCGATGCAGGCCTTGAACTCATGAACCACGAGATAATGGCCTGAGCTGAAGTCAGACGCTTAACTGACTGAGCCACCCAGGTGCCCCAAGACTGATTTACTTGAACATAACTTGTGCCTACAATAATAAAAGGAAGTAAAAACATCCATATAAACAGAAGATGGAGAACATTTATGTCTAGCTTTGGAATCTAGGTGGGAGATATGCTCAGGCAGTTAAAGTGAACATGTCATACAGGCGTACTGCTCGGTGCTCATGTCTGCTTTCCTGTCACCTGGCATCTAGCATCAGGGGCCTGGGACTGAACTGTCTCTGTTGAGGGAGCGAGTTGGAGGAAGAAGGTAACTTGCCATAAATAGTATAAAATTATAACCGGTTGTTCTCCTTTAAATCACTATTATTTTCCTGCCTAACCACAAGTGTTTTCAGTTTTTTGGGTGACATCTGACTCTTCCCCGTGTGTTCCTTAGCCGTGTAATACATACACAAATTTCTGTACTGTGATTTCATGTAATAATTTATTCTGCATATATTTTTTTCAGTATTACATGGTCTCTGTAAGTGTAATTCTCAGTGACTGCTTACTGTTACATTGCCACGCGGCCTTGTTTACTCTGGTTTATTTCCTGAGACTCTGCTGCAGTGGTGGTTAGCAATGAAAATAACTCTGGGCCGATAAGGACGAGCATTTCACCAGCCGTTCGCGGAATTATTTGGGGCTGAGCACTGAGCACTGCCCATCTACATTGATAGAATAGCTTCCCGTCCACTTTCCTTATAACTTCTTTCTCTCTTCCTGACAGCACACCATATGGTCCCTCGGCCACCAGTTCCACCTCCTGGGGCCAGCGAGGAGATCCCTGATGAGTTCGACTGGGACTTGATCACTTAGGGCACCGTGGAGTGTGGCCGTGAGCCCAAGGCTGGGTGGCGAAGTCTGGCGGTGGGACAAGACCAGCCCCGGCCAGTCCCTTCCTCCCTGCCTGTATATAGTTATATATCCTCTTTTTCTCTTGCTCTGTCAGAGAAGCCACCACAAGATGCTGCCGAAGATAACCCCCCCTTTTCTGCCTCCTCCTTCCTCTTTCTTCTTGTGCTTTTTTCTCCCAATACTTTTATTATTATTCTTATTATGATATTATTATTATTATTATTGTTATTATTATTATTGGTCATATGCTGCCCCCAGTCTCCTGTCCCTGCTGCACGGACCACGTCCACCCCTTGCTAATTTAAAATCATCTGGCTGGAAGGGGAGGCCCCGATGGCTAACGACAAGGGTTTCAAACATTGCTGTACCTCTCTCTTTGAGAAACTCGATGCTAATCCCACCTTTCAGCCCTAAGTTGTTTTCTGTTCCTGTCTGTTCAGTCCAGTCCTAGAGAAGCCACCTTAGCAAGGAAAAGGGATCTAAAACACAGCTTGGCAGCCATGAATTTGCAGGTTTTACTCAATGGTGCTACTTTTGTCCTCTGAGCTCTTCCTTGTCCATGTGTATCTCCAGTTCTTCCTTCTGCCGATCCTCACTCCCCATCAAGGGTGAGAGTGATGGTGCTGGTGCCAGAGGATGATGACAAAATCCCAGTGGAATAAGAGGTCTGGGTTGGTACAGTACCGAGTCAAGTACTCTAGAGAGGCGATAGAATATAAACCAGTCAGAAATCAGGTATATGCTACTATAACCTTCCATTGGCTCATCCCTAGCCCTCTCTCTCTATTGGTGATAGAGTTGATCTTAGCCAGATCTCTGCTTTCTATGGTAGGGCTAAGGACAACCCTTTAGTGTAGGTCGGGCTTTTAGGAGATGGCTTCGATTCAACCCTTCTGAGTTCTCAAACATAATTTCCTCTGGAAATTCACTGTGGCTCTTGTTTGCATTTACAAATTACCCTTCAGTCCCTTTTGCCCATTCGGCAACTATTATTTTGTCTTTCTTGTTTGCCCAGTTCCTTCCCTTTTATTTCCCCCATTTCCTGGAACTCTCAAGAAAGAAAAAGAGCCATTCTTACACTCTTAGTCTCATCTTGTGCTAGGACAAGATGGGACTCTCTTTCCCACTGATCATGGCAGAACCAAACCTTTAGTGTCGGTGGTGGTAGGGTGGGGGAAGGAAGCAGGATCGGGCATGCACATGGGGAGGGAATATTTCAGTTTTTTAACTCTGTGGGCAATGCTTCTTTTAGAATTCAGATCACTGGGGCAGAAGTTTTTGCAATTAGGCTTTTGAGGGGTGAAGGGAATAGGTTGGGGGGAGTAAGTAATCTAGAGGGGAGAGTTTATGAGGATCAAAGGAGACTCCCAGAAAAAGGTACAGGGACAGCTTCTCTCCATCGAGGAGTGGCCATGAGTTACTGCTGCAAAGTACTTTGGGTGTATTTAATGTTAATTGTTGAATATTAGTTACGAGAGGGAATAACCATTTTGCTTCTGTTTTTATTTCACTGAATGTTTGCTTTCTGAAAGCTACAGGACAAAATGTAAGGAATGGACAAGGCCACTCTCTCTGCAATTTCTGCTTTTTGTTCACATTCTTTTATTTACTGATGATTTCCAGGAGATCTAGCTTTCCACTCTTCTGCCTTCCCCTTCACCCACCCCTTCCTATCTTTGTAAGGGGGTGAGAGCTTGTTGAAGAAGGCTGAAGCAAAGGGGCAAGAGAAGGCGGTTAACTGAAGAGCACTTTATCTCTGTGAAGTCCTTTGTAAGAATTGGGGGTATGAGTGGCTCGAATCCCCCGTTGTGTTGGAGGGCCGTCAGTGGGGTTGAAGTATGACATCGTGTTTCCCATTGGGGAAAGGAGAATTTCTCTTAGAGGCTGGCGAAATGCCTTTGCCCTGTGTTCCTATTCTGGACGTCTGTTCCTTATTCCTTCCCGTCAAGGTGCCTCCTACATGCACCCTTCCATCTGTTCTCCCCAATGTCCCCCCTTTACAAGTGATGAGCGATGATCACTTCTCTTTTCTAAACCCCTTTTCTACTCCGATCCACACAGGATCTGCGAGGGTAGACTACATTGTACATGCCAATGTTCCTTGTTTATAATTCATCGGTGTCTTCTGGAAACTAGTCTCATTAAGACTGTGGCGGGCAGCCAGAGTAACTGAAGTTCAGGACTTGGGCTGAAGATCAGGCCTCCTTGGATTTTAGCTCCCTTCCATTAAACTCAGCCTTGCTAAATGGTACAGGACAAAGCTGACCCACTTTGGGCCTCAGTTTCCCCTACCCTCCATGCAATGGAAAGAATACTGTTTTTTCCTGACGGTCCAGCATTGCTGGGCTCGAAGTACAGTTGTTGTATTGGGAGACATGCAAAACTGCAGGCTCTCACTCTGCCCACAAGAGGAAATAAGGGAGAAATTTGGAGGAGAGGGACAGAAGGAGCAATTATTTGGGATAGACCCACCCATCCTTGCTTTCCTCTCTTCAGCCCCCATGTTTCTGGTTTGGTGAGTCCTTCATCCCACCCATAATGCTTTGCATTGGTGCAGGCTGGCAAGGGTGTGTTTGGTCTCACAAGTTGTTGTTTTTTGCATGCTTTCTTAATAAAAAAAAAAAAGGAAGAAGAACGTTTACGCCTTTATGTCACTGGGGCTGGTCTCAAATGTCTTTTGGCCAGGGTAGGAAGGGAGAAAAGCAAAAACATTTGTTTTCAGCTGGCCTTGTACCCCTTCCCACCTTCCCCACACTGGGTTTGACTGGTTGGTTTTGAGACTTTTTGGTAAGATCGGTGGGGAAAGAAGAATAAAAAAACATGGTTTTAATGCTGCTTATAAAAAATGCTATTAAATTTAGTAAAATCATGTTGGGAGAGGCAGTTATCCCTTTTTAAAAAATGTTTTTTATTTATTTTTGAGAGACAGAGAGAGACAGTGCGAGCAGGGGAGGATCAGAGAGAGAGGGAGACACAGAACAGGAAGCAGGCTCCAGGCTCTGAGCTAGCTGTCGGCACAGAGCCTGATGCAGGGCTTGAACCCAAGAACCATGAGATCATGACCTCAGCTGAAGCCGGATGCTTAACCGACTGAGCCACCCAGGCGCCCCGAGGCAATTACCCCGTGTAGCATGGCGTGTGGATTAGGCCACCTTGCTGGTGTTCTGGGAGATTTCAAAAGATTATAGATACTACAATTTGGAGAGGAGCTGGGTTTCCATCTGGGACTTCCTATCAGTACTTACAGGTACTTACCAGAGTTTTTCATAAGAAATGAGGAAATTCCAATTGTAGGATTTTTTTTTTCAGAATACATTTCCAAGGATTGGAACTCTCAAAAGGAATCCAGAAATAGCAACTATGGAATCTTTATAACGAGGCCATTCACCCTAATATCCTATATACTAAATTCAGAAGTTTGGGAATTCTACCCACGGTCTTATGACATATGTTGGGACTTCCAGAAGCCTAGCTAACTGCCATTATAGCAAGCCTATAGCCACCTGCTACAAGATTTATTTGTTGTTTATTTAGAAGTTATGATATATATATACTTTTTTTTTTGAGAGAGAGAGAGGGCATGCATATATACACAGGAAGGGAGGGACAGAGAGAGAGGGAGAAAATCTTTAAAAAAAACTTTTTTTTAATGTTTATTTTTGAGAGAGAGAGAGTGAGAGAGAGAGAGTCTGCAAGTGAGCAAGGAGCAGAGAAAGAGAGGTAGACACAGAATCTGATCCTGGCTCTGCGCTGTCAGCACAGAGCCTGATCCAGGGCTTGAACTCACAAACTGTGAAATCATGACCTGACCTGCAGTCAGACGCTTAACTGACTGAGCTACATAGGCAAGAGAGAAAATCTTAAGTAGGATCCATCCCCATCCCAGAGCCCAAAGCAGGACTTCAATCTCAGGGTCCATGGGACTGAAATGAAGAGTCAGACCATTAACTGAGCCACCCGGGCGCCTCGAGATTATGAGATATTCTATGTGTCAGAAAATTAAGAGGATCCATGAATCACAGCCTTGCAAGGAACCACAAGAAAGAAAGCATTTATTCATATCAAATACGTAAGCAGGTTACATTGGAAGGTGCGATTGCAAATCTTACATCATGTTGGACATTGTTACCTTATGACTGGAAGAATTCCCAGTGATTTTAAATTTTTCTGCCTAATACTTTTTAACTTATTTGTAATCTAGATCCTCACCTCAACCATGGAACAAATAATAGTACCTTGCAAGTCTAAAACAGCTCATTTTCTCTTTTTTTAGATTAAATAATTATATTCCACTAAGATGAGGCTATATTATAGTACAAAGAAACCTGAATTTTAGAAGTTTAATACATACAGTTTTATATACACAAAAAAATGAGGAGATAGAGTTAAAAAAATTTTTTTAAGAATGAAAGGAGGATGGAAGGAAAGCTATATATATATGGTTGGAATGGAGCCACAGAGGAGAAGAAGATGTGTGGTCGTGAGCAAATTAACATATGATGGTTAATGAATATTAGGATGATGGATAAACAAAAATTAGGAATGTGGTTAAAATTCTTCATTGTCTAAAACAAGAAGTTCCTTTATCATGTATATAAAAACTAGCTGCATAAGCACACGACTTACCATGGTAAACATCAGAAGAAACGTTTAAAATTGTTGCAAGTGTTATTTCTGGGAGACAGGTGTAGGAGGAGGGACTGGTTGGGCGGAGTGGGGCAGGAAACTTCTGACATTTCAGTATGCATGTATTACTTTGGGAAAGATAAAGAATAATTTTTAAAAGCCCAAAGATACAAATGGTGAATGATGCACACCTGTGACCATGCTTTCCAAAGCGTGATGATCTTCCCAGTTGGGGGGGGGGGGGGCAGGTACTCAGTCATCAGGCAATGAATTCAGGGATTGCTTCTCTGTCTTCCACCCTCTTTGTCTTTTCACTTAAAATGAGTTTCTTGTAGGAGCTATTAGTTTCAAGCAGGAGGAGGGGAGCAATTTGAATCTTAAGAAATTACAGGTTATTAGATGCACAAAGTCTAATAGGGAAGATTTAGAGGCCAGGGTGGGGTGGGATTAAGGAAATAGAGCTTAAGAAAAGGAATGGAAGAGAGATGGTTCTTTCAGTAGACAGACTGAGTAAACAAATAGAAAACTCTGCAAAGCACAGCATACAAGCCGTTTCATGAGTAAGTTTTCAGATGCCTCAGCAGCCTGTCTTTACATAGTAGATGCCTGTTTCATTGTAATATTAGAAACTTGGAATTCCCATGTCCTGTATCCAGTAGTATTGCACATAGCAAGCATCTGACATTGTACTCTGCTTCCAGACTCCATCTCATAACTGCTTGTCTTCATAGACTTTTTTCTTTTTTGTACCTTCTTTTCATTTAAAAACATCACTACCACCACATCAGAGCCACAAATAAATGATCATCTTTCACCCAGGAAAGACTAGATGAAATGGTTTGAAATTGAATTTAAGGGTGGGGGTGGGTGGGGATTCAGACAATACTAAAGACAAAATTTTGGGGCACCTGGGTGGCTCAGTCAATTGAGCATCCAACTTCAGCTCAGGCCATGACCTCATGGTTTGTGAGTTCGAGCCTCACATTGGTCTCTGTGCTGACAGCTCAGAGCCTGGAGCCTGCTTCGGATTCTGTGTCTCCCTATCTCTCTGACCCTCCCCCAGTCACACTCTGTCTCTCAAAAATGAATAAATGTTAAAAAAATTTAAAAAATATCATGGTGGAAAAATCATTTTGAAACAGACTAGGTTCTCTTTGATGTCATTTAGTTTAGGTTGGGATAGAACTAGACTAATTTTTACAACAATTCCAAATTTAGCATTCATTAGAAACAGGAGAGCTTGTTAAAACACAAACACTTTCCTGACCCCGCCCCCAGACATTCTGGTTCAGCAAGTTTCCAGGTGATCCCGATGCCACTAGACTGGGACCATACTTTGAGAACCTCTGGGTTGATTCTTTGATGGTTTCTGAAACCCCCTGCTCACGATATCCCTTATTGTTTTAGAAACATGTCGCACTAGGTGAATACCTAAGAACCTGCCCTTTGGTCAACTGTTCCATATTTTTACACAGATGTACTGATACTGTTTCTTTCCGAAAAGACCTTGCTTTGGGGACAACTGCTAGACTGTGTGAGGTCTTCATTGAACGCTGCTTCCAGAATGCCCTTCATGGACTGCTTTGCTTTCTTTCTAAAATCTTTCCCTAGGAGGGCATAGAGGAAGGGGTTAAAGCAGCTATTGGCAGAGGCTAGAGCGATGGACACAGGGTCCCAAAACACCAGAGCTTCTCCAAAGGGAGTTTCTGAGTCAAAAAACAGTAATAGGACTCCAACAATGTGGTATGGAGCCCAGCAGACACAAAAGACAATCACCACAGCCATGGCCACTTTCAAGGTTTTGATCCGAGTCTTGCTGAAGTGGCTCCGTCGCATTCGGAAGATAATGAGGCTGTAACAGGCCACCATGACAATTAAGGGCAGAAGGAAACCTACCACTAGTCTAGTGATGGTTATTGCCAGCAGGGGACTTTGTACTGAATTGTCATATGGAAATTGGCCTAAATCATAATCCTGGAAATCTTGGAATAGCTCATACATGTATGAGGAATTGTTAGAAGTACTAGAATAAAGCTCTAAACCTAGTAGGTTAGCTCTGTGATCTTCAATGGGAAGCCCACTGGGGACTGTAGGTGAGACCTCATTAGCAGCCTTCAATAAATTATAATGTGGATGTTGACCAGATAATTTAGCTGAATCTACAGGGAATGACTCTCCAGAAGGTCTTTGAAATGTTTGAGAATGGAGGATAGTGGTGGCTGTCCAAGGCGGATCATTGGTTCGGTCAGAGAAAGACTCTAATCTGTCATCCATTTCTCCAGGCAGCTGAACAATGGAGTTGTCAAGAGATCCATTTCCCAGTAGATCAAAGGCAAGGTCTGAATCTAATGAGCCGTAGAAGCCAAAATTGTAGCCACACATCTCATGGTTGCCTATAGTGAATGTTTCCCGGTACATGAACACAGGTATACACATTACAAAAGCCATCACCCATATACATCCACAGATAGTGAAGGCTGTCCCCGTGCTTCGGTGATTCTGGCACCAGATTGGCTTGAGTACCAAAAGGCAACGATCCAGGCTAATGGCAGTCAGCAGGAAGACGCTGGCAAACATGTTGAGGACAATGATGGAGGGGATGAGCTTGCATAGGAGCCAGCCGTAGGGCCAGTGTCCTTGGAGAGCCAAGTGAGCCAGGGAGAAGGGCAATGAGAGGCAACAGAGGAAGTCCGCCAGCGTGAGATGGAGAAACCAAACTGTGTTCACTGTCCGCTGCATCTTTAGGCCAGCCACCCACAGCACCAGCCCGTTGCCTGGCAACCCCAATAAGAAAGTGAGGCTAAGAATGACCATGGAAAAGATTATTTGGGGTTCATACCAGGGCTGTGAAGATAGGTCAGTTGAGTTGGTCTCAGCAGAGAAAGACTCCATTGCTAAACTTCTATAAAAATATAAACAAAAATATTAAAACTATGTTTTTAATTTTTTATTAAAATTTTTTTAAACATTTATTTATTTTTGAGAAATAGAGGCAGATCATGAGCAGGGGAGGGGCAGAGAGAGAGAGGGAGACACAGAATCCGTAGCAGGCTCCAGACTTTGAGCTGTCAGCACAGAGCCAGATGCGGGGCTTGATCTCATGAACTGTGAGATCATGACCTGAGCCAAAGTCGGATGCTCAACCACAGAGCCACCCTGGCGTCCCTAAAACTATGTTTTTAAAACGTATTCTTAGAATTACAATGTTCCCACATTATGATGTAGAACTACAAAAGCCCTCACATGGTTTTAGTTTGTATTCTTTCTTAAATTTTTTTTTTTTTTTTTAGAGAGAGAGAGCATGCATACGAGGGTGAGAAGAGCAGGGGAGAGAGGGAGAGTCTTAAGCAAGCTCCGTGCTCTGAGTGGAGCCCAGTGTGGGGCTTGATCCCATTACCCTGGGATCATGACCTGAGTCAAAATCGAGTTGGATGCTCAACCTACTGAGCCACCCAGGCGCCCCTAGTTTGTATTCCTTGACTTCACCCTGGACTGCACAAACACATTCTGTGGCAATGAAAATATAATATCAATTTAAATGTGTATCAAAGTCATAGTTTCATTTGGAAGTCCCTATCTATGTGCATTACTCCTCTTTCTGGCACTTCCAATTTCTCATTCTGCACTGGTTCCTTTCTTCGCCTGGTATCCCCTATTAAAAACAAATAAGCTAAGTGACAAACAGTAACTTCTATTTTTTTTTGCAGTTATTAATCATTAACTGAAGTAATTTTTCTAATGTTTATTTATTTTTGAGAGAAAGAGAGAGAGTGAGAAAGTGAGCAGGGGAGGGGCAGAGAGAGGGAGACACAGAGTCTGAAGCAGGTGCTAAGCTGTCAGCACAGAGCCCAACGTGGAGCTCGAACCCATAAACCCATGAGATCATGACCTGAACCGAAGTCAGATGGTCAACTGACTGAGCCACCCAGGCACTCCAACAAACAATAACTTCTAGACCAGAGGTTCCCAACTTTATATCCATGAAAGGGCTTTGAGAAGCTCCATCACCACCTGAAATGGTATTCAAGATTTTAACTTCACATATTCTCATTGTTTTGAGGGCAGACGTTCATCCATTCCCTCCACCAGACCTTTGAAGGACTCACCACCACAAAAAAATATGCACTGGATTCAGTTATGTCTTTAGATACCTCATCTTTCTCTTCTTGCTTTCAAATTTCTCAAGAGCTGTTTACCCTCTCTGCATTGATTTCCTTATCACTCATCATTTCTTTCTTGTTGGTTTGGTTTTTTAATATATCATCCTAAATATATGCACATACATATGTATGTGTATATATGTATGAATATTTTTGTAAATCAAAATTTAATGAAATTAGATTATTCCATGCATGTTAAAAATGTGGTAAAATACTCATAATATAAAATTTACCATTGTAACCATTTTTTAGAAGATAAACATTTTTAAAGTTTACTTATTTATTTTCAGAGAGAGAGTGAGCATGCTGTCAGCACAGAGCCCAACCCAGGGCTCAACCCCATGAACTGTGAGATCATGGCCCAAGCTGAAAACAAGAGTTAGGCACTCAATCGATTGAGCCACCTAGGTGCCCCCTGTTGTAACCAGTTTTATGTATAAAGCTCAGCAGTGTTGAGTAAATTCACATTATCATGCAATCACTCTCCAGAACTTTTTCATCTAGTAAAAGTGAAACTCTATACCCATTAGACAACAACTTCCTACTTCTCTCTCCCTCTGCCCCCAGCAAAACACCATTCTAGTTTCTTTTACTATGTATTTGACTACTCCAGATGTCTTATCTAAATGGAATCATACAGCATTTGTATTTTGATATCTGGCTTATTTCACTCAGCATAACAGTTTCAACATTGTAGCATATATCAGAATATGTCAGAATTTCTTCCCTTTTTAAGGCTAAATAATATTCCATTTTTATTTATCCATTCATCTCTTGATGTGAATTGCTCTCACCTTTTAGTTGTTGTAAATAATGCTGCTATGAACTGGCGTGCATATTGTTTTCTAAACTGCTTTTTTTTTTTTTCAGCTAGTCTCCATATCATATAGTAAGATTGTACCTTAAGGAATGTTCAGTCTTCAACCAATGTCTTTACAACCATCCCCAAAATATCTTCTATGGCTGATTTGTCTACAGTTGTATCCAATCTAGGATCACACTTTGCATTAGGATGAGAGATTTGAATTGAGAGGGAGAGAAACAGATCACCCGTATGTGCATGCACATGAGTGGGGGAGGGGCAGAGAGAGCGGGAGAAAGTGAGAGAGAATCCCAAGGAGGCTCTGAACTGTCAGTGCAGAGCTAGATGCAGGGCTTGACCCCATGGGGCTTGATCCCACAGACCCAGAGATCATGACCTGAGCCGAAATTAAGAGTCTGAGGCTTACCCAACTGAGCCACCCAGGTGCCCCAGGATATGATGTTTCTTAAGTCTCTTTGTTTGGCATAGTTTCTCTTTTTCAAGGAGCTTATTTCAGGGTCTGTGGTTCTTACCACTCATTTTTACCCTTTGTAATTTTTTAACCTTTTGTAATTTGTTTTTTGCCCTAAAATTACCTATAAATAACAAATCCAGTGATGCCTGGGTGGCTCAGTTGGTTGAAGTTCCAACTCTTGATTTCAACTCAGTTCATGATCCCAGGGTTGTGGGATAGAGCTCCGCATCGGGCTCTGAGCTGACTGTGGAACCTGCTTAAGGTTCTCTCTCTCTCTCTCTCTCTCTCTCTCTCTCTCTCTCTCTCTCTCTCTCTCACTCTGCTCCCTCCCCACATAAACAAACAAACAAATAAACAAACAAACAAATCCCAACATCTTATTCTGTCTTCATCCACCAGTCCGTTCTCTTGACCTCTGTGATATTACTCTCCCTTAATGACTCCCATCAGTGTACCCTACCTTACAACTTCCCTGAACAACTCACTGTGCTGGTTCATGTTGTTTACTTCTGTCTGGAATTATGCCCTTCACCTTCACCTTCTCCGTCTTGCATCCTTAATCTCTATATGTTGAAATCCTAGGAATTTTTCAAAAACAAGCTCAAATATTATTCTTCCTTGAAACCTCCTCTTATAGTCTCAAACAGAAATCAGTTCTTCACTCTCTTAAATTTGTGTTGTGTGTATGTTGAATCCCCTTTCATATTATTTGTACAATGAAACATTTTGTCTTGTATTATAATTATTATTGTGGCTATCTTATCTATCATGCTGGCCTTAAATTTCATGATAGTAAAGATGAACCCTGTTCCTAAGTGCTTGTTCTACAGAATTCAGCACAATGCCTTATATGATGACAGAAAGATCAAGGATTACTTCAGTGGATGGATGTTCATTTTGGAGGATTACTTTTTTTCATTTTTAAACTAAATTTAAAATTATTATTCCTATCCATTAATCCATTAAAGATGCTGTCTCTTCTAACTTCCCTTTTGTTTTCTAGTTCCCAGTTCTTATGGACTATAATAGCATTTTATGTTTCCTTTCATAGCATCCCAAAATATTTTTGTGACTTCAAAGTCATTCTGCTGAGCTAACAAATGTTGTCGTAGGGTCTTACATGATTAGCAGAAGTTAAAATAACTGAGTTAACAAAATAATAAAAAAGAAGAAGTGATTCTCATTCCCCTCTCTGTAGCCTTACCCATTCAAATATTCAAGTCCTATCAGGATCCCTTTCTTCCCTGTTGTCCACGGCAGCTATCTTGGTCCACTGTCCTATTCCATATTCCGTGTTAATGCGGAGATCCATAAAATATTGAGAGAAGGGTAGAATCAGAGAAAGCTAAGGCTAAAGGGAAACTCAGTAATCATCTTTCCTTGTCTCTAGTTTTATTTTACAGTTTTCGACACTGATACTCAACAAATTAGGTTACTTTCACATATTCACAACTCGGAGGGTTCTGAGATCTTAGAACCAATGTCTTTCACACCAATACTCTTTTTACTAGATAGAATCACAGAACTAAAGAGCCTTTGGTATTGCTAATAAAGGGAAAGGTACAGAGAACTGCACCAGTCGAAGTAATAAAGATTGGAAAGAGGGTCGCCTGGATGGCTCAATTGGTTAAGCGACCAACTTTGGCTCAGGTCATGATCTCACGGTTTGTGGGCTCTGTGCTGACAGCTCAGAGCCTGGAGCCTGTTTTGGATTCTGTATCTCCCTCTGTCCCTGGCCGTCCCCTGCTTGTGTCCTATCTCTCTCTCAAAAATAAATAAACATTAAAAATAAAAACACTGAAAAGAGCAAGATGTAAATAGAGTCATTGATGTGAGCTATATTTTAAATAACACATATCATCTGTCTTGAAAGTATGTATGAATCAGTCTTAAAAAGTCTTTCAGGGGGCGCCTGCATCCCACTTGGGCTCAGGTCATGATTTTGTGGGTTTGAGTTCCTCATTGGGCTCTGTGCTAACAACATGGAGCCTGGAGCCTGCTTCAGATGCAGTGTCTCCCTCTCTCTTTGCCCCTCCCCCGCTCACACTCCGTCTCTCTTTGTCTCTCAGCAATGAATAAATGTTAAAAAAAAAAGTATTTCAGATCAAGATAACTTTTTACATTTCTCCAAGTGCTTTGGTTAAAAGATACCTCTATTTAAGATTGGTAGAGCTCCTTTCTTTCTTCTTTAATTTTCAATACTGAATTGGCTAAAAGTATTTAAAAAGATAAAGAAAATCCTGAAACTGAAATTCAGTTATGATAAGAAGAGAAAGTAGATTCCAGAATCAAATACTAGTGATAGAATGACAGAGTCGGTAACAATAAGGAATAAGCAAAAGAATAAAAGAAAAAAAAAAGAAGAAAGTGGAATGAAAAAAACTATATATATATATATATATATATATATATATATATATACATAATGAAAAAATAGGCTGCTGATTTGAGAAACAAAACTATAGTGGAAAGCTAGAAGCTGGGATCATAGTGCAGAAAGAGAAACATAGCCAATTTAAGAGAGAAAAAAATGGCATGAAAATTAACTATTTGGTGCTGAATGAAACTATTAAGAAGAAAGATAAATAGAATGTGGGATATTTAGAAAAAGAAAGGTGGATAAAATGAACGCAATACAAGTTGGGGAAGGGATGGGGGAAGAGAGGACCATGACCCTCAAACCATTATCGGTAACAAGGAAACAAGTGCCAGTGACCAGGTGGATGCAGGGTTTCTTACCAAAAGCCTGAGACAGTAGCTGAAGGCTCCCACACCGGCCTGGAGGTCCCCACACCGACAGTCTGGTCTTCTCTCTTACCCACAATCAAGTTGTGAAGTATGTTTGGGAAACTTGCTGAACCATTTCTCTTTTCCCTCTCTCTGCGTTTCTGATGATGATGGATGGAATTTCGCACTTTTTGACTTCGCAGGATGAGTTTCAAAGTGAGTCATTTCTGAATGTCTCAGATAAGGAGAGTAAAAGAGAGGAAGTGGGAGGGCATACTTCTCGATGTTTTCTGCAGGACAATGAGTATGGCTAAAGAGGGAGTACTTCTGTAATTAGCTTCTCACTTTGTAGGTTCCGGCTTGTGCTTTAGAAACACACAGCAATGACCCTACCATATGTGAGGGTGGAGGTGAGGAGTGGTTGGGATGAATGACCTGCAACAGCCCCATGTAGTGAATCTCAAAGAGCATCCCTTAAAGGCTTAATATGTGTAAAGAAACATGCCATACCACAATCAGGGTAAGCTATGTTCTAATCTTGAGAGACTTGCAATCTGGTAGGAACACGCATCCATACAAAAACTGTAATACAACCCAGACTATAATGGTGGAAGTACCAGCAGAAGTAAAATAGTAGAACATAATAGGAAAGGGTATGTTTTGTCTAGGGCAATCTAGGAAAAGGCTTAAGGTAGAAATAAGATCTGGGCAGGTCCTTAAAGACTTCTGTAGATACAAGAAGCTGACATGCTGTCTAGATGTGTAAGTGGAGCAAAATGAGACGCAGGAGGGTGGGAGAGTGCTTCAGGTATTGGGAATGGGCAGAATAGTCCATCAGTTAGATTGTTTCCTCAGGAAAGAGTGCAGAAGATTGAAGAGGGACCTTGAGCAATGATTCCTGCTTCAAGTATACATCGTAAATAATTCTCGCTCACATTATTCTTTTATGCATATGCATGTGAAAAAATTCATTTGGGTCAAATGGATTTGGACATTCTTGCCTGTGGTAAAGGCTTCAGTCCATATTAATCAACTTATTGTCCAAACAGTATTTGCTCCTCCTCCTGTTTGCAGAGAAATCACCACCACAGAATTTTATTTATGTATTAATGTATGTGTTTATGTGTGTATGTATGCATTTATATTTGAGAGAGAGCATGCATGAGTGGGGCAGAGGGACAAAAGCAGAAGGAGAGAGAGAACCTCAAGCATGCTTTACGCTCAGCATGGAGCCCAACTCAGGCTTGGTCCCACAACCTTGGGATCATGACCTGAGCCAAAACTGAGTCAGACACTTAACCAACTGAGCCACCCAGGTGCCCCACCATGGAATATGCTTAAGGCAGAAGGACCCAAGAAAATTGTGAAGAGTTGGAATTGATTCATTGATGTCCATTATTATTATCTAATGACAAGAGTAGTACATACTTGTAAAAAAAAAAGATTAATTGAAATAATATAGACGTATTAAGGGTAAAAGAATAAAAGTGTTTCTTACTAATTCCACTGCCTGGAAGTAAGTGTTTTGAATAGGTTAGTATTAGTTCTTTGTAAATTTGTTCTAAGTATAGCACATATACTTATTTTTCTCTTTTAAGTTTGTTTTTATTTATTCTTAGAGAGATAGAGAGCAAGAGTAGGAGAGGCAGAAAGACAGAGGCAGAGAGAATCCCAAGCAGGCTCCCTGCTGTCAGCACAGAACCATGATTCATGAACCACAAACCATGAGATCATGACCTAAGCGGAAGTCAAGAGTTGGACGCTTAAACGACTGAGCCGCCAAGGTGCCCCATAACCCATATCTTTTTAAAAAGATGGTTTCAGGGACACCTGGCTGGCTCAGTTGGTGGAGCATGCAACTCTTGATCTTGGGGTTGTGAGTTCACAAGCCCCATGTTGGGTAGAGATTACTTAAAGATAAAATCTTTGAAAAATAAAAATAAAAAGGTAGTTTCAAACCAAAATGGGAACATAATTTATATGTGATTTTATGACCTGCTTTTTTACTTAATGAAATAGCAAAACAGATTTCCATGTTAGTGCATATAATTCTATTAATTATATTCTGTTTTCTTAATCTAGTGTTAGGAAACATTGAATAATGAAGGTATTCAGGAAACACAAATACTAAGCATACAAAAGATAGACACTATTATCTTAAGTGTATGTATATATACATTATATATGTAATTTATATATATATATAGACACACATATATACTTAAAATAATGCATTCCTATGGTTAAAAAATCCCCCCAAACAAAAAACCCCCAAACCCTCTAAATATAGAAATATAAAAATGAAAACCAAAATTTCCAGAACACCCAGTTATCCTATTTTCACTCCTTGGAGGTAATCTCTTTGATTTACATAAATGCAACTTCATTGCACTTGTCGTATTCTGCTTTTTCTATTTATGTTTTCATATCAGGACATAGGAGTCCACAACATACTTTTTAATTTGCTCCATATTATCCCACTTACTCAATTATTCCCCTGTTGATGGATATTCTGTTTTTATGAATTTTTAAATTTTGTTTTGTTTTTATGAAACAATGCTCCCAATGAGTATTCTTTTATTTTACACATTGATGAATATTTTTGGAGAATAGGTTACCAGAGTTTTAATTGTTAAAGCTAAGAGTATGTGCATTTACATTTTTGAAAGATATATAATTTCCCACTAAAGAGATTCCATCAATTTACACTCTCACCAACAATAGTGAGAGTTTCTTTTCCATTTCCAAAAGGTGAGGTCTTTATCATGGAGTTCGCTCCTACTACAGATGCTGCGCAAGGAGAAACAGAAGCAATGAGAGAGTTACATAGTTACTACACAGTAAGAGCCGCTAGGAGATTCCTCATATACCCTGGAAACATGGAAGAGAAAAAGACTAATTCTTACTGAAGCAAACAGAAAGATGATGCACTGAAAAGGTAGCCCTTGAGCTGAGTTTTAAAGATGGCTAGAAATGTTATAGGTGTTAGTAGTGCAGAAAAAAGGAACAATTTATCTGTCTTCTTTCTCTATTAGACCATGGCTTTGTTTCTATCTCCAGTGCCTGCTACATGCTTGTTGGAACACATGTTTGAGGCACCAATGAATGAATGAATGAATGAATAGCTGAAAAGGGTGTTGACTTTTTATTTTTTTTAATGTTTATTTACTGTCTTTCAAAGAGAGAGAGAGAGAGAGAGAGAGAGGAGAGAGAGAGTTCTCCTGTACATGTGCGAGCAGGGGAGGGGGAGAGAGAGGATCCCAAGCAGGCTCCATGTTGTCAGTGCAGAACCCGATATGGGGCTCAAATCCATGAACTGTGAGATCATGACCTTAACAGAAATCAAAGAGTCTGATGCTTAACTGACTGAGCCACATAGGAGTCCTCTGACTCCTGCCTTTCTAAAGATTATAAAGCAATTAAAACCAATTAGAGTACTTCCAGTTGTATTCCTTAGATTTTCATATCAGGAAGGAAATGATTGAAAATATCTTGCAACTAGCACTCCTGTTTCTGGATGACTTCTGTCCATTCTTATGATGCACTAGTTGTTTTGTGGTATAAAGTGGAAAATTTGGGGAGATTTATGTGGTTATCTTCTGTCTTGTTTCTTTTAAATATCTAATTATAAACATCTAAGCAGAGATTAGATGCTTTAGAAAGAATGAAGTTTTGAATATATATTTCAAAGTCAGTCATATTAAAACCTTTTATGAACTACTGATAATTGTACATCTTCAGTGATGGCAATTTGTATTCACCTGGCCAAATTAAAAATTTCGGGATCATAGAAACTTTAGCCTGTTTTGTCTGAGAGAATTAAAAATAAATATACAACTAAGTTTCTGTCCTTAAGGACTTCAATGAAAACCGAGTTTGAATCCTAGCTCTGCAACTAAACAATGTGACTGTACAAAAATTATTTAAACTCTGTGATTTCATTTCCTCACCTGCAAAATGGGGATTGTGTCAGATTTTATCTATCGATACTTAAGCCCATTCCCATCCTTCCTTATTATCTCTCTGTCAGAAGCCTGGGCACCACACTCTCTAGACCTTCTCTCCGGTAAAGTTCTGGATAGAACTCTGGATAGATTCTGCCACAGGGGTATGCTCGTGTGCTAATGGACAGTGAAAGTAAAGAGAATCAGATTTCATTTGGAACTCAGTTTGTTCATAATGGTTGCAAATTTATTTTATTGTTTATTACTTATTTATTTATTAAGTAATCTTTAAGCCCAATGTGAGGCTCAAACTCATGACCCAGAGGTCAAGAGCTGCATGCCCCACTGACTGAGGCAGCCAAGTGCCTGATATTGTGAATCTATTTTAAAAGTAAAAAGACAAAAATTGTACAATAGAATAAATATTAAAACTCTCTCTCTCTCTATATATATATATGTATATATATATAGTATATATATATATATATATATATAATATATATATATATATATATATATATATCACACACACACACACACACACACACACACACACACACACACACAGAAATTGAAAGGGGAATCATTTAGCTTGTGGCTCCCTTAGCAGCAGACAACTCTGGTGACTCCGGCAATGGAGATGAGAGGTGGAAGGTTGGCAATTGTGGGCTCTAGTGAGATTATTGGTTCTAGCAGCAACTGCAGGCCTGTGAGTTCCTACATTCCTGCTAAGCAGCCTCAAAGACAGGTGCACACTTGCCCATTCTTGTAACACCCTTCTCCATGTTTCTCTTCCAATTCAAGGGAATTTTGTCTCCTGCCATTATATTATCTTCTCCCTTTAGATTCCTCTAGTCCTTCCAACACTTTTGTAACCACAAGTCCTTATATTAAATACCCTGTTTGAAGTACCTACAATGGTCTGTAGTTTTCTGGCTGGGCAATGACTGGTTTGGGAAATAATCCCTGCACTCTGTAGGATTGTTAGGAAGAAATTAACACATGTACATAAGCTCTCAACAAATGTTAGTGATTATTATGCCAAAAAAATCATGAGGTTTCTAATCGCCTATTATATCACAACCATGCTCGCACCTTGGACATTGAATAAATAATTTACAGAATGTTCTTTTCCAATTGTTAAGTCATGTCCTTTCTGTCAAATCAAACCCTAATCTTTGGCCCTCAAGGATGTAGATTAGATGTACTCTCTTCTTCCTCTAGTATAACTGCCGAATTATATGCATAGTTACAGTAAAACCAAGTAGGAACACAAACTGAAGACCAAAGCCACCCAGGAATGAAAACAATTCAGTTGAAAAGTAAATAAAACAAAACAAAAAAAACCTGTTTATCCCATCAAAATAACAAATATTTGCTGCACTTATACCTGGATCTTGAAAGAAATCAGCAAATTTGACATGATAAATCATTCAAATCTGAGTGATTTAAAGAAAATTAAATATTCTATTGATTTACCAGTCATTAATTTTCTTTATTAAAAGTTTTATTTATTTAAGTAATCTCTACACCCAACTTGAGCCTCAAACTCGTGATCTCAAGATCAAGAGTCTCATGCTTTTCCTACTGAGTCAGCCAGGCACCCCTATTGGTTATTAATTTTCCATTATAGTATGTATGAAGGATAGCCAAAGATAGGAGACTGAAAGGGAAGTAAACCAAGTGCAGGTGCATTTTTCATGAACCCCCTTTGTGACTTTAATTTCGTGAGACTGAAAGTGGACATAGGAACAAGAGTTTCAGTTTGTGCTTCTCTAATCTGATGAGAAACCATAGGAACTTTTTCTGGTAGGGACAGGATTCAGGACCCTTGTGGGGTAGATAGATCTCTTAACAGTAAGTCTACACAATTTTGTGAGTAGATTTTGGTGGGTTTTGTAGGTTGGTTATCCTAGTTGTACATTATTTAGAAAATGTCTTCTCCATTTCCTTTCTTCTTTCTCTTTTCTTCCCCATTTTGTTTTCACTAGGATGCATGCAACAGAGTTCCCTCTGTTAGGGAAAAAAACCAATTCTCCATCTTTTGTGTGTTTCCTTTATTTTCATACAGCTGACATTT
This sequence comes from Suricata suricatta, assembly GCF_006229205.1. Taxonomy (NCBI): domain Eukaryota; kingdom Metazoa; phylum Chordata; class Mammalia; order Carnivora; family Herpestidae; genus Suricata; species Suricata suricatta. Next base: position 96,583,190 of record NC_043709.1, read on the forward strand.
CACTTTGGACGCTTCTGGTTACCACACGTGTGGGTTTTATTTTTCTTCCCACAACCAAACAATTCTGTGAGGCCAGCTGGTGTCAGTTTAACTCAATTCTGACACTATCTAACTGGATTAAGGACTAAGTCCCGCAAGACTGCTTTTCACTTCAGGTGCCAATCACGAGTAGAAGGTCCTTATTCAGTATACATTAAAAAATTTCTTTAAATGTGTATTTTATTTTGAGAGAGGGAGGGAGAGTCAGGGAGGGGCAGAGAGAGAGAGGGAGGGAGAAAGAGAATCCCAAGCAGGGCTCTGTGCTGTCAACTCAGAGCCAGATGTGGAGCTCAATCTCATGAACGTAAGATCATGACCTAAGCTGACATCAAGAATCCGATGCTTAACTGACTGAGTCACCCAGCAGCCTCAGTGTATATTTGGTTTATTAACCCTGACTTCTCCACCAGCAGCACTATAACTCATGCTTGAATGAAATTTACCTAACTCATGTATTTTCCTTGTAAGACACATCATAGTCTTCTTGCACTTAGGAGCATAACACAACTACTGCACTATGCCTGGGGCTATTTTAAACAGAAAAAATTACCAAGAAAAAGCATAAACATGCAAAACTCTTAGCACTAAATAGACTACGAGGGGCATTTGTTTGCAATATGAGTGGTAAAACGGGAAGGCACAGCACTATCTTGTTCAATCTCAGCTGTATATGTGCATTTCCAGTGAGTCTTTTTTTTTTAATGTTTATTTATTTTTGAGAGAGAAAGAGAGAGAGAGACAGGGTACAAGTGGGATAGGGGCAGAGAGAGAGGGAGACACAGAATCCAAAGCAGGCTCCAGGCTCTGAGCCTTCAGCACAGAGTCCAGTGTGGGGCTGAAACTCATGGATTGAGAGATCATGACTTGAACCAAAGTCAGATGCCCAACCGACTAAGCCACCCAGGCGCCCTTCCGGTGAGTCTTTTGCCACTCTGTGCATGTCTGAGAGTGACTGTGGAAAGTTTGGTGAATATTAATCTTGGGGCTACAAATAAATTTAAGCAAATAAGCAAATTCACAAATATGGAATTCCTGAATAATGAGAATCTACTATAACTGCTAGAAGTCTTACATATTCTGCCCACTAACTGGATGGAGGGGTTGGAGGGAGAAGAAAAAATTACTGAGGTAGAGTTGCATGCTGCACTTGGGGATGCCTGAGTGACTCCATTAGTTGAGTGTCCAATTCTTGATTTTGGCTCAAGTCATGATCCCAGGTTCTTGAGATCAAGTCCCCTGTCGGTCATGGAGCCTGCTTAAGATTCTCTCTCTCTCTCTTTCTCTCTCTCTCTCCCTCTCTGCCCTTCTCCTCTGCTCACTCTCTCTCTCTCTCTAAAATAAAATAATTAATTAATTAATTTGAAAAACAAAAGAAGAATTAAACCTTAAAAAAAGAAAAAAAGGACCTAGGCTGGGAGACATTTGGATCTATGTTTTCCAGTTGTGTTAGTGGGCAAGTTACTTAATCACATTGTATCAGTTTCTTTACTTATAAAACAGGCAGGATAATAATAGTACCTGTCTGTTGTGAGGATTAATGATGTAATGCACATAAGCATGTAGGACAGTACTCAGTACTCAATAAATGTTGGTCATTCCTACAACTTAACCATAGACACAGTATTACTAATAATACATGTAAACATATAAATTATAGGTAGCTTTGTGTTGGTATGAGAAATTTAAGGTTTTCTTTTCCTGACACTTAAACATTAAATGAACAACTCAATAGATCTTTCTGTATCTCGGCATATTTAAAATAATTTTTTAATGCTTATTTATTTTTGAGAGAGAAAGAGAGTGTGTAAGCAGGAGAGGAGCAGAGAAAGAGAAAGAGAGAGAGATAAACACAGAATCCAAAGCAGGTTCCAGGCTCTGAACTGTCAGCACAGAGCCCCATGCAAGGCTTGAACTCACCAACCGTGAAATCATGACCTGAGCTTAAGTTGGACACTTAACCATCTGAGCCGCCCAGGCACCCCTTTCTCAGCATATTTTTGATGAAAATTGGGATAATACTATCTACCAGCCAATGCTGTTGTAAGAAATAAATGAAATAGTATATGTGAAAGCATTTTGCAATTTTAAAGTTGCTATATAAATATCATTGGTTTTTAAAAAATTTTTGTTTATTTATTTTGAGAGAGAGAGAGTGGGGGAGGGGCAGAGAGAGAGAGAAAGACTCCCAGCAGGCTCCTGGCTGACAGCACAGAGCCCAATGTGGGGCCTGACCCCACAAACTCAGAGATCACGATCTGAGCTGAAACCAAGAGTCAGATGATCAATATCATTATTGTTGTTATACAGAATGTTTATTGCTGAAATCAACAATTGATAACTTACTTGCTTCCCACATCACTGTTTAAATGTTATCATGAGGTATATAACCCGTTTGAAAGAGTTTGTAATTATCATGTACATTTTAAATAATAATGAAATGACGAACATGAGCTAATCATCCGCCTTTAAAAGAATGGTGCTAGTATCACTCAAGCACCCTCTCTGGGCATCCTAATCTTCCTCCCCACTCCTCCTCCCCAGTATCCACAAATGGGACTTTCGTGTTTAACATTTCCCTTCATTTTGAAAATGGCTTTGCCACCTAAATGTATTTGCCAAAACTATACAATTTTAGGTTTGTTTTGGAATATTGTCCAAATAGACAATCTTGTTATTTCTTTTGGTAACTTACTTTTCTCCCCAACCAACATTATGTGTTTGTAATCTATCTCTTTTGATGCACATCATGAGCAGGTCATTCATGGTCACTGTTTGCGTTATCCTATTGTAGGCCTATACCCCAGCTGATTTCTTCTAATGAAGGACATTTATTTCCAATGTCTTGCTGTCACAAATGGTAACCAATGCTGTGATAATATTTTGTGTGTGTTTCCTAACAACATCCAGTCCCTGGTTGTTTGTTTGCACCTGGGGTACATATGCAGGGGTTTTTCTGTTTTGGTGGAGGATTCCTGGTATGAGCATGTTCAACTTTACTAGACATCACCAAACTCCCACCCATTCCATCATATCCTTGCCAACATTGGATATGGACCAATTTTTAAAAATTAGACTATCTGGGTTCTAAGAAATGTCATCCAAAACTCTTCATTAAATAAGGAGATTCCCTGGAGACCAACTATTTCTTTAGAAAATGGCGCCTGGTGGCTCAGTTGGTTAGAGAGTCTGACTTCTGCTCAGGTCATGATCTCACAGTTCGTGAGTTCAAGCCCTGCATCAGGCTCTCTGCTGTCAGCACAGAGCCCACTTTGGATCCTCTGCCTGACCCCCTCTGCTCCTCCCCTGCTCATGTTTTCTCTCTCTCTCTCTTTCTCTCAAAAATAAACCTAAAAAAAGAAAGAAAAACATCTACAGACTCTAGTTACTATAGGGTGCACTAGAAATAGCTTCTGTTGAACTTGCATTTGGTAGTGCAGTACGAGATGACAGAGTTGGGAGGAAAGTCAGACATCTTTAGCTGTAGTGTCTGGTCCTTCTCCTAATTACATCCCACACCTGCCACATGCCTCATGTCCTCGAGATGGAGGAGATTCTCAAAGGATGAGTTATTGCTACAAACTTTCTGCAGCCAAATCATTTTCCATGTTCTGCAGCCGTTAAGGCTTAGACACTTAGGAAGAAACAGACATTTTTCTTAAGTCAGAAAAAAGAATACTAACACAAGAATTCTCATCTGGAACTTCAAGTGAGACATATCCTTTGTTTTTCAGGGTTGTAGGACCTGGTACAGCTTTCTCTACAAATGCTAAGGTGGCTTTGATCTTAAATTCTGAACTTCTAGGACTTGCTCCGTTTCTCCCCCCCCCCCCCAAGCCTCTAGGTCACTACCATTCTAACCATAGATGTTGAATGAGCACACCATATGCCAGACATGTCTCCTGGGTTGGGGATACAGAGTAAATCAATTGGATACAGTTAGAATTCGTTACCTCTTGAATTTAGAGACTGTCAAATTCACAAACTGGGCCAGTTAACATAACACAGTACCCACAGCACCACACTGGGAAGAAAGGAGTAGGAGGAAGTAGATTTAGGTCAATGACTGGCTTTATTTACTATTTAACTAAAACATCATGAAATCATTGTAAAACCAGTACAGTGTTTCTAACTTTTAAAAATGCTCAGTTTTGAATTATACAACTAATAGGTGCTCCTTGCAAAAAGCAAATGCAGACATGTTTAAAGTGAAAGTGAAAATTCTTTCTCTATTTCTCCTCTTCCCAAGTCCATTTCCCAAGAGGTGATTGCCATTAAATATACTCTTTTCAAAGTTTTTCTACATACCTTGAAGTATATGTGTATGGGTGTGTTTGAGCATGGCACATACCCACTTCAAATTACACATATAATTCTAGAGCTCACTTACATCACTCAGTAATTTACCAGGTCATTTCTTCATTATTAATTTAAATTTTTTAATTCTTGGACTCCCATTCTCTATTTTATTATAATCACATATTTAAAACAGATGTATAAGGACATAAAAAATAGGATTAGCATCATCTCTATCAAGTTGTGACTATTTAGCTTTATTAAGGTTTTAATATTTACTTCACATATATATTTTTTATTTAAAATGTTAATAATTTTGAGAGAGAGCAAGAGTGAGAGCATGAGCAGGGCAGGGGCAGAGAGAGAGAGAATCCCAAGCAGGCTTCATGCTCAATGCAGAGCCTGATGAGGGGCACAATCTCATGAACTGTGAGATCATGACCTGATCTGAAATCAAGAGTCCGATGCCCAACTGATTGAGCCATGAAGGCCCCGCCACTTCAGATAGCTGCGAAATTAGTTGTTACTTAACCTTCTAATTTCTGTATAAGTCTAATTACATGAAATAGAAGTTGGGGTTTTGATTTTTTACTTTGCTTTTCTGTTTGGAGTGTCATTGTAACTACTGTATTGTAAATGATGGAAAATAAATTGTGTTATATTAAAAAACAAACAAAATAAACAAACAAACAAAAAAGATATATGGTCCTTCCCCAAATCTTTTATCTCTCTCTTTTCCCAGAGATAATCACTTTTTCCCCAATTTGCTTTTATACTCTTTTTACTCTTATTACATATACATGACTTCATAGACAATATATAGTTTTATTTTCATGCTTTGAAATTTTATATGAATAGTTCTTGATTTACTATTATAGGTTAGTTATTACAAGAGTAACATATAGAAGGGTATAAAATGAAGGGTGTCTGAGTGGCTCAGTCAGTTAAGCGTCTGACTTCAGCTCAGGCCATGATCTTGTGGTTAGTGGGTTTGAGCTCCATGTCAGGCTCTGTGCTGACAGCTCAGTCTGCTTTGGATTCTGTGTCTCCCTCTCTCTCTGTTCCTCCTGTGGTCACACTATCTTTCTCTCTAAAATAAATAAAGATTAAACAAATTTTTAAATAAAAATTTTTAAAAATAAAAAAAGAAGGGTATAAAATGTAAAAGAATTTCCCTTTCTTTACTTTCCATTTACCAGAAATAATAGCCCATGTTAAGTGTCTTGGCTATAGTTCCATAAGTATTTTGTGCCTAGCAAGTCTAAATATTTTGTATTTATTTACTTAGTTATTTTATATAATTTTTTTAAGGAAGTGCTAGACCCAATGTAGAGCTTGAACTTATGACCCCAAGATCAAGAGTCAAGAGTCATATGCTCTACTAACTGAGCCAACTAGTCATCCCTTATGTTTAGTTCTTTATGCAAATTACCTAATATTATGCTTTTTTTATACTTGCAGTTTTTCACTTATTTAAATTTAAATTATTAATCACCTTTTCATATCTGAGTATATAGATTAATTTTAATTTTTAATAGGTACATATACTTTATTGATAGATGTACCATAATTTATTTATTTTGGAATTGATCAATTCCAAATTGATGGACATTTAAAGTATTTCCATTTTTTTAATTACAAAATTCTGCAATAAATATCTCATACACTTTTGTGTACTTATCTTTATGCTTTATATTAAACGAAAAGAATAGATTTGCATACAAAATGATACAAGTGTACTATTTTTGAACCAATATCTTTTTTTTTGAACCAATATCTTGAGTGTTTTTGTATTAAATAGTATGGTGTGGTGAAGAGAATGTTAACTTGTAAATCATGAGGCATGAGTTTTCAATTCTGACTGCATCACCAAGTGTCTCTTTGGACAAATTACTTAATAAGTCTGTGATTCAAGTCTGTCATATGTAAAGTGCAGGATTTCAACTACAAGGTCACTAAGGTCCATTCTAAGTTAGCAAGATCTGTAAACTATGATTGAATGATCATTACAATTTTCATCAGTGCATTTGTAGCAAACCTAGGATTTAGGAAAATTATATGTTAACAAGTAGTATTTCATGATAGAGAACAGTTCCCTGAGCAAAGGAAAAACAGAATTGAAAGCTTTGTGATAAATAGCTTTTTGTATGTGCACAAAGAAAAAAGAACTGAGAAATATGTTACTGGTGGAAAAAAGTGAAGAAACTCTGACTTTTATTTTCATGTTAAAAATATATCTAAAAGTAATCAAAAGTTGAGATGGATAAAACCTCTGTCATTTCAAACAAAAGTGCTTTTGTTGAACTTGGTTAAGTCACATACACTTGGAAAAATCACACATATGAGAAAATTAGCTTGATTTCTCTGACAGTTGGTTTCCAGTCCAGAACTTTTGAATTGTGTAGCTGCTACCCCCTACTGGTGGGCAGAGGTGAATTCCAGCCAAGACATTTAAAATTTCTTGATCAGGAAAGGACAAGTTATCCCAGTAAAGATGGATAGAAACAATCATTCATTTAACAACAACAAGAAAATATGGCACTCTTACTACATTCTGAAAGCTGTGATAGATACTGGGTAAATATGAAAGTGTTTCTTGCCTTTGTAAAATAGATGTACCTATAAACAATTGAATGCAATGTGGTAAGAATTAAAACTAAGTATAAATAAGTACAAGTATAAATAAGTGGGGGCGTAAAGCAGGGTTTACTAGTTTTATTAAGGGATGCTGAGAAAAACTTCTCAGATAAATTGATATTTAAATGATATCTGAAGGCATTTTACCAAGGAATGAATGGGAAGGGCATTTCAGTCTATGCAAATATGTGTAGTATGAACAAAGATGATGTTTGGAAAATTACAAAATAAGCAATGTGATTAAGTTAGAGAGCGACACTGGGAGTGAGAGGAAGACAGTCTGAGAAAAGAGGCTCTCTGTGAGCCTGAAAAGCAAGGTTGGGACAAGATTCTGAAGAATCATCTAGCTACAAAAATTCAACTTTTTATACAGCCGGTGGAGAGTTTATAAGACGACTCATTCAAAAGGCTTAGTATGATGTACATAATAATATAAGTATATGATCTAATTATCAGACATATTGTTGGTCTTTTCCCATTCCTTTTTTTAACCTGTAAAATGGTGAGCAGCGGTAGATCCCTTTTTATTTATTTTCTTTACTGTGGGTCAAGAGGTACTACTTGGATTTGGTATTAAAATCAGTTGTGTGGGTTAAAACAAAAACATAAAACAGAATAGAACAGAACACAATAAAAATTATAAACTGCCATCATGTTTAATAAAGTTATCATTCTGGGAAACCTTTGTTTCAAGTATACATGTGTGAAATGGGTTGTAATATAAAATATGTTCTTACTGTGGGTCATAGTAAAAAAAAGTATAGAAAAGGCTATTTAATGATTCTAAAGGTCTCTCCTAATTCAAATTTCCTATACTCTACTACCTTCTAATGATTGGCTGATTCTTTGGAATTAATCTTATTAATTTAATATACAGGTAGTTTGAAAATATTCTATATATAAACTTTTATTATTAATTAGTTTATTATTTATTTTAAAATATAATACATTGTCAAATTGGCTTACATACAACACCCAGTCCCATCACTCATTTCCCCTCTCCTCCACCCCCCTGAATGTAGACCTTTTTCTATTTCTTTATTTTTTAATTTTTTAGTGTTTTATTTATTTTTGAGAGAGAGAGAGAGACAGAGAGGCAGAGCACTAGCGGGAGAGGGATAGACACAGACTCCGAAGCAGGGTCTAGGCTCTGAGCTGTCAGCACAGAATCCATCAGGGCTCGAACTCATGAACTATGAGATCATGACCTAAGCCAAAGTCAGATGCTTAACTGACTGAGCCATCCAGGCGCTGCCTCTATAGATAAACTTTTAATGGAATGCATGAAATTCTAAAAAGGTTTTACCCATATGTACTGACACAAAAAGGTGTCTTGATGTATATTGTTAGATAAAAAGTAAAATGTGGACAAATATGTATAGCATAACTCCATTTGTGTAAATTTACACACACATACACACACATATACATACATACACGTTTATACACACAGATACATACACATACACTTGTAAAAGTGTAATGCACATAAAATACAAGAAAAAGTAAGAGTAGTTAATTTAATGGAGAATGATAGAAGAATGGATCTTGAAGAGCAGAGAGGTAGATTTTAATTTTTTTTAAATAAATTTTTCTGGGGCACCTGAGTGGCGCAGTCGGTTAAGTGGCCGACTTCGGCTCCAGTCATGATCTCACAGTTTGTGGGTTCACGCCCTGCGTTGGGCTCTGGGCCAAGACCTCAGAGCTTGGAGCCTGCTTTGGATTCTGTGTCTCCTTTTCTTTCTGCTACTCCCCCGCTTGTGCTCGGTGTCTCTCTCCTCTCTCTCTCAAAAATAAACATTACAAATTTTTTGAAAAAATAAATTTTATTTAGTTATAATTTACATACAATAAAATGCATGCATTAAAAATATTTTTTCTTGAGTCTTGATTAATATATATATGTGGTGTAACCAACGAGTCTTCTAGAATTTTATGAAAGTGAAGTCATGTGATATGTACAGGGCTAGTATTTTTGTTTGGTATAATATTTTCGAGGTCGATCTATGTCATTGTGGGTATTAGTACTTCAAATTTTTTTATTGCTACCACTGAGTATTAGCTTGAAGCTTTCTATCGCTATCCTTTTTAATACCGTTGAGTATCAATATGACAGTATTTTATTATATGGATACACCACAATTTGTTTATCCATTCTCCTATTGATAGACATTTGGTATTTTTTTCAGTTTTGGGCTATTTTAAAGAAAGCTGCTATGAACATTTGCATAAAAGCCCTTCTGTGGGTCTATGTTTTGTTTTTTGTTATAAAAATTTTTTAAACATTAATTCATTTTTGACAGAGAGTATGAGTAAGGGAGGGACAGAGAGAAACACACACATAGAACCTGAAGTAGGCTTCAGGCTCTGAGGTGTTGGCACAGAGCCTGATGCCGGGCTTGAACACACAGATTGTGAGATCCTGATCTGAGCTAAAGTCGGACACCCAACCAACTGAGCCACTCAGGCACGCTGACTGTGGATATATGTTTTAATTTCTCTGGGGTAAATATTTGCAGTGGAATAATGGATCATGTGATAAATGTTATGTTTAACTTAAAAAAATATTTTTAAAATGTTTATTTTGAGAGAGAGAGGGAGAGAGAGAATCCCAAGTAGGCTCTGTGCTGTCAGCACAGGACCCGATGCCCGGGACTTAATACACTGAGCCATCCAGGTGCTTCCCTCCCCATCCCCCACCCGTGTCAAAGCAGTTTTTTTTCTTTCTTTCCAATCTGTATACTTCTATTTCTTCTTCTTACTCTGTAGTAATGGCTAGGACCTCTAGGACAATAATTAACAGAAGTGGTAAGGGCATAAACTTGCCTTGTTCTTCACTAGTTCTTGATCTTAGCAAAAAGCATTCAATATTTCATCATTAAGCATAATGTTAGTTGTGAGTTTTTTATAGGTGTCCTTTGTCACACTAAGGAATTCGCTTTCTATTCCTAGTTTCCTAAGAGTTTTTATGAGTACTGAATTTTTTCATATTCTTTTTTCTGCTTCTATTGGGTTGACTATGTGCTTTTTCCCTGTACTGGAACTTTAAATTCTTGGGGGTAAATCCCAATTGGTCATAATGCATTCTCTTTTCTTCCACACTGGATTTGATGTGTTGGTATTTTGGTAAGAATTATTGCTTATAAGGAAATATTGGTCTACCGTTTTCTTGTAATATCTTTGTCTGGTTTCAGTATCACGGTAAAAAATTATCTCATAAAAATTAGTTGGGAAGTGTTTTTACTTTTTTTTGTTTATTTATTTTTGAGAGAGAGACAGAGCATAAGCAGGGGAGGGGCAGAGAGAGAAGGAGACACAGAATCTGAAGCAGGCTCCAGGCTCTGAGCTGTCTGCATGGAGCCCAACGTGGGGCTTGAACTCATGTGAGATCATGACCTGAACCGAAGTCAGATGCTTAACCAACTGAGCCACCCAGGTGCCCCTTACTCTTCTGTTTCTTAGAAAGCTTGCACAGGATTTATATTATTTTTTCCTAAAATGTTTGATCAATAATGAAGCCATCTGGGCCTGGAGTTTTCTTTGTGGGAAGGTTTTCAGTTATGAAGTCAATTTCCTTAATAGTTATAGGACTATTCAGATTTTCTATGTCTTCTTGAATAATTTTAGGTCATCTTTGCACATTAATGACCATTTAAGTTATTGAATTTATTGGTATAAAGTTGTTCAGAATACAGACATGTGGACTTTTATTTTTCTTTTTATACCCTTCTATACTCTGAATATTTTGAAAACCGTATGAAGGTTCCTGAAGTTGAAAAATGTTGGGAGGTGGCGAAAGTAGTAAGTTAAATGATTATACTTAAATGGAAATCTTCTATTGTTTAATAATAAGAATTGCCTACTAAGTCAATGACAATGTGCTGGGTGCTAAAGAAGCAAAAAGTTTTTGCCTTTATGGAGTTTATGGTTTAGTGGGAGATATTTGAAGTATTATGTATAACGTAATGTTTACACATTATGTAGAACAAAAAGGAATAGCAGAAACAACTGGAAGCATTAGAGAAAATTCATTTGAAGTACCTAGTGAAAGTCAGTCAGAGAAAGACAAATACCATATGATGTCACCCATATGTGGAATTTAAGAAACAAAACTAACAAAGGGGAAAAAAGAAACAAACCAAAAAAGACTTTTAAAAAAGATTTTATTTTTAAGTAATTTCTACATCTCGCATGAGTCTCCAACTTACAACCCTGAAAATAAGAGTCACATGCTCTTCTGACTCTGCCAGCTAGGTGCCCCTCCAAACCAGACTCTTTAACTATAGAGAACAAAGAGATGGTTACAAGAGATGGGGGAAGGGATGGCTGAACTTGGTGAAAGGGACTAAGGGCACACTTATCTTGAAGAGCACTGAGTAATATAAGGAACGGTTGGCTCACTATATTGTACACTTGAAACTAATAGATGCTGTATGTTAACTACACTGGAATTAAAATGAAAAAAATAACGTGCCTGGTGATGTCACAATGGAGGTAATATTTGGACAGATATGTGAATGTATCAGTTTGCCAAATGTATCAATTGACAGGTCAGAGAGAGTGTTCAAGATAGTAGGTTTAAGCGCATGTAAAGGTATGGAGAACATGAAGAACAGAATTCCAGAATCAGAAATAGTTGAGGATTACTGAAATTTTAAGTGAAAGTTTGCTGTTTTTGTTTGTTTGGTTTTTTATCTTAAATCTTTCCCAATGGTCTTAATATTGAGATATATTTTGAAATATTTTTATGTGTTTTATATATTTTAATACACATATTTTTTCTATTGATAGTTCATATTGTTTCATAGTTTTCACTATTACAATGCCATAATAAACACTGTACCAACTACATATAACGATGTCTCAAATAATTATTAGTGGATTTACTAAATTGAATGTTATTTACAATATACATATATATTTTTATGAATATTTTTGAGGGAGAGACAGTGAGAGTCAGGGAGGGGCAGAGAGAGAGAGAGAGAGACATATGTAGAATCCAAAACAGGCTCTAGGCTCTGAGCTGTCAGCAGTGGCCTGATGAGGGGCTCCGACTCGGGAACCCTGAGATCATGACCTGAGTAGAAGTCAGACGCTTAACTGACTGAGCCACCCAGGCACTCCTGTTATTTACAATATTTTGATCAATTCTGCTAAATTTTCCTTCATTCTTGTACTAGTATATGACAGCAGCTGATTTCCCACATCCTTGACAGGGATACCGTCATAAGTCTTTTTGAATATTAAGATTACCGCTTTGCTATGTATACAATTAAAGAACCATTTTCAACCAGTCAGCATAATGAAATGGTTAAGATCACTTTTGTTTTGTAGAGTCAGCCTTTGGTTTGACATCTATGATCCGTGTTATTTTCTAGCGATAGTGTTGAGGACAGTTTACCTGTGAAGTGTACAAGTGTATTTATGGAATGAGTTCAATAGGATTTATCATTACAGCAGGACTGGGAGCAAATAGTGACATTAAATAATAGTTCATCATTCTTCGTGAATTTGTCAGGAACTGAGGGTCCCATTTAAGAAGTTCACATTTTCCAAAAAGATGACCAGAATGCACCTTGAAATGGAGCCAAACTATTTCAACAGGTGCTATTAAAATCTGAGATTAAAAGGTGCTGTTAGGGAACTATTTTTTTATTTATTTTAAAAAATATTTATTTTTGAGAGAGAGACCATGAGCGGCGCAAGGACAGAGAGAGAGGGAAACACTGAATCTGAAGCAGGCTCCAGGCTCTGAGTTGTCAGCACAGAGCCCTACGCCGGTTCGAACTCAAACTGGGAGATCATGACCTGAACTGCAGTCAGACACTCGCAGTTTGAGTTCGAGCCCGGCGTGGGTCTCACAAACTGCAAGATCATGACCTGAGCTGCAGCCAGACACTCAACCAACTGAGCCACCCAGGCACCCCTCAGGCTGGGCATTTTAAATGTTTAGATGCTGAGAATTAAAACCCACCACGTCTACGACTGGGTCATACATTTACCACAGGTACCCATTTTGAGATTACCGACGAGCAGATACACCTTTTCTGCCAGGAAACTACGGTTAAGCAGGGATTCCTGTCAGAAAAAAAAATCTCCAGATTTCAAGAAAGTCCTCCTCCTTTCCAAGCACTGCGGGTACCTGCCAGCAGCAAGATGGCGATTACCCTAATCACCTTTTAGGAATGGAGATTTCCGTAATGTGAACCGCGCTCTGGAAAGCAAGTTTTGCCATTACCCAAGATGGCGAACTGCGCAGCTTCACGGTTTCCAGGTTTCAATATGGTTGCCACAACCCGCACTTCCGGAGGTTAATGTCAGGAACCAAACTAAACTCGCGCGGAAGTAGCGTAAGCGGAAGTTGCGCATGCTCCAGCTTGCCACCCCTACTCCGCCCCCGTCCTTACGCCCTGCCCCCGGTGGCGCGGAGCGCAGAGCCAAGATGGCGGCAGAGTTGGAATACGAGTCTGTTCTGTGTGTGAAGCCCGACGTTAGCGTCTACCGGATTCCTCCTCGGGCCTCCAACCGCGGTTACAGGTACTGACCCCGAGGCACTGCTACACACGCATACCGGGTCGGGGATGACAGTCTCCGCCACTGCCACCTCTGAGTTGTACTTTTGCTAGCCTCCGCACTAGGGTTGTTATCGCTCCGTCCTCCTGTTCTTTTCCCCCTGTGAAACGCCATCCTGGTTTCTGCCGCTGAAAAAGAAAATTACCGTCTGCTTGTGCCCCTCTAGGTTACCCATCTGCTCCCCATCATCCACATCCAATCGTGCCTGCTCCGTCGCCTGTCACCTTTCGTTAGTTCTTTCTTGTGTCCTTCAGTTTCTCCCCCTCATTGTACCCCCTCCCGACCTCCCTCTCTCTCATAAACATTTCCTGTACCCCGAGCATATTTGTGGGTAATCATTGTGTTGGCCACTCTCTAAGTGATACGATTTATCTTTTGTGCTATTGTAAGTGTTGCCACCAACTATGATCCACCATTCCACCATTTGGTTTTCCCTTCGGTTCTTTTGTAGTGGGCAAAGGTTATAAGTTTTCCAGGAGTTTTCTATTCTGTTTTTTCTCCCCCCAGAACATTTTCTTGATGATTACATAGTATTTTCTGTTTTCCTTCCCTCCCTTCTTAACCTTTCCCGTAGCTTTTCTCTCCGGAGTTAATGCAGCATTTTCTGAGTAGGGCTAACCAACCACCTTGTGATCCCATGTGGGTGAGATTCTGAGGATGCTGTAGGAAGTCATGAAGTCATGTAGTGGAAAGAGTTAACATGTTAGCTGGGTTACATGCTAAAAAATAAGAGTACAAACCGTGACAGTTTAACATCTGTATGATTTGGGACAAATCTCTTAACCTTTGCAAGCCTCAGTTTTCTCATCTGTAAAATAGAAAAAAACCCTGATAGTAAAACCTGCTCTAGTTATGTGCCTCACAGAAGTTTTTGGAGGGGTACATGAAATAAATAAGAAATGTGAAAAAATTTAGGAAATAGTAAAGTAGTATATTAAACATAAGATACTGTTCTTAACAGTCTTTTGTCCACATCACCATCATGATTTTGCCTTTGGGGTTTATCATCGCTTTGGCTCTTGTCCTCCTTCTGTGGCCGTTGTTTTGCCTCCTTACTGGGGTTTTATTCATCATGAATCACTATCTTCGTGCTTGCTGACCTGTGCACTAGACCCTATGGGTTGCACATTTTGGCGGAGGTGGTCCTCATTCCGGTTTTTCAGTCAGAGCCCAAGTCGACCACGAATAGGACTCTCCATGCTTTTCGATGGTAGTTGCAGGTAGTAACGTGTGAGTCCGCAGAGACATCACTTCTTTGGGAAGCCCCGACTCTGTGACCCTGCCTTTCTGGCTTAGGTTTGCTCTGTGCATGCTTACCAATGCTTATCTCTATCATAGTGCGCCTCCGTCTGTATTGTAATTGATTGTTCGGGCTGCTGTTTCTCCAGACTAGCTATGAACAACTTGAGGTCTTTTCTGAGTTTATAGTATCAGGGTCTAGCACAGCGTCCTGCACGTAGTGGGCACTTGGGAAATGTGGAAGAAGCTAGTAGATCATACTTAGTCATATAAGTTAGCGTTGATTGAACTGTTCAGTAGTTAAGACTGCTGAAATGATATGATACATCATAAAGTGAGGTTCTTTTTCTTCTACTTTAAGCTTTTTCAACGACTTTCTTCTCTCACCCACCTGCATTCTCAACCTTTGCTTCCTAGTTTATCCACAGCCTTTTATCTGTATGTCAGTTAACTGCACCGAGCCATCAAAACAGCTTCTCAGTTTTTCCTCTTTTTCTTGTTGTCCATGTTTTCCATGCTTATTATTGACGTTTCTTATCTTCCAAGAGGCATTGTATCATTAGCCACTCTAGTATAGTGAATGGAGAGAGCTGGACTAAGTTTGCATCGAGATTCCCATTTATTTGCTGGGTTACTTTTGGCAAGACACTCAACTCTTTTTTTTTTTTTTTTTTTTTAGTTTTTATTTATTTTTTGAGAGGCAGAGACAGTGCCAGCAGGGGAGAGTCAGAGAGAGGGAGATACAGAATCTGAAGCAGGCTCCAGGCTCTGCGCTAGCTGTCAGCACAGAACCCGACGCGGGGCTCAAACCCACAAACCATGAGATCATGACCTGAGCCGAAGCCCAACGCTTAACCGACTGAGCCACCCAGGCACCTCGACACTCAACTCTTTTTAACTGTAGTTTTCTCAAGTGTAAAAATGGATATACTACTACTTACCTTGCAGTATCCTTTCATTTAATTTTCATAAGAATGGGCATAGTGCTCGGCACGTAATGGGTACCTGATAAATACTTTTACATCTTTTTGTCTACCTAATCTTGTTTACAGAACCCATTTTACATTATGAGCGTGGCTTATTCTTTAGGCTGCTTTTAAAGGAAAAACTGGGACTTTTAGGAAGGAGGAGAAATACTTTGAGTGACTAATAAGATTGAGGGAATGAATGATTTTGATTCACATAGTGTAAGCTGTTACTTCCCAGGCTTTCTCTGACAATTTAGATCAATGAGAATGTTATAGATGATTAGAAAATGGTTTCCCAGCCTATGACACTGTTTTTATATTCATCACTGCCCTTTCCCTTGGCTAAATCATTAGTAAACTCAATAGCTGCTTTAACGTAATGAGAAGAATGCTGGACTTCGAAGTTAGGGATTACTTACGGTGTTACTGTTCTTCATTTAGACAGAGACGGTAGGCTTCTCATGCCTGGTCCAGATGGCTGCTGTAAGGATTTATTACTAACGTAAATGAAAATTTGCGAAGTCAGTTCATAAGACCAGCGAAACCGAGAGTTCCTCAGGCTGGGTCTTGGGAGTGGGAAAGGAACTATGACTGGCTGAGGGAGATCGCTGCTGGGAGAATCCATTCCCTTACTGAGAATTTGTTAAATACTGGCTGCTAGACATGCAAGATAAATAAGTCAAGGAACCTGCTCCAAGAAGCACATCTAGTAGGCTTGTTCCTAATATATTCAAAACAGTATGTTTAGCTCATGGTGTGATGGTAGAATAAGTAATGACTCATTAAAAAAATTAAAATCCAGGGACCTTTAGAGCATTATAGTCTGGATCAGATTCAAGTACTTGACTGTCTTTGAGGCAGAGCATTAGGAGAGGAGGGCATGACAAGGATTTATAATCCTGTTCAAAGCATACATAATTTTCATTTTTTTCTTTTCTACCTTTCACTTACCATCTTGTTAAATTTATTCTTGTTTAGATGTACCTTATTGTTACTTTTCTAACTTACAAGTATTAGTCTTCAGGTTTCTAGGGGATGAAGTTTTTTCTTTGAAGATTTTATTTTATTTTTTTTTAATTCTAATTTTTTAGAAAAGAGAGAGAGCACGGTGTAGGGGCAGAGGGTGAGAGAGAATACCAAGCAGGCTCTGCCCTCAGTGTGGAGCCCCACACGGGGTTCACCTTCACGACTGCAAGGTCATGACCCCAGCTGAAATGTAGAGCCTGGTGCTCAACTGGCTGAACCACCAAAGTGCCCTGAGATTTTATTTTTATATAATCTTTGTACCCAACATGAGGCTCGAACCCACAACCTCAAGATCAAAAGTCACATGCTGTGTTGAATGAGCCAGCCAGATGCCCAGGATGAGGTATTTATTAACTTTTACTTTGCCCTCTCATTTCCACACGCTGATGAAAACAAAATCACAAGTTCAGAGCTTTGTAAAATTGGTCATATTTAAATAAATAATGTCTTAAATTTCATTCAACTTCATTTATGACACAGATTATAAGTGTTCAGTGTTTTGTAATGTTTCCATGGATATCTCTGTCTCTAGCGCACATGTTTTTCTTGAACTCCAGACTCCTACCCAAATGCCTTCTGTGTATCTTCGCTTGAAAATCAATTTGACATCTCCAGCTTGACATACGCAAAACTGAACTCCGGGTCTTTCTTTTCAGACATGCTCTACCTGTAGCCTTTCTGTCTCAGTTATTGGCAGCCTCTTTGCTCAGGCTAAAAACTTCAGTCATCTTTGATTCCACCTACTTCACATTCAATCCTTTCGAAAATCTTCTTTCTTTGCTTTAAATATATGTAGAATCCAGCCACTTCTGCTCCTGTGTCTTCCTAGTCACCCACCTATGTCTTTCTTAGATAATCCGCCTGCTTCAGCATTTATGTTCCTACATTGCTTCCACATACAACAGCCAAAGTCATCCTTTTAATGTCAAAGGAAGATCGTGTTTCACCTCTGCTTAAAACTGGTGATGGCTCCTTTTTCACTCCGAGGGGAAGCCAGAGTTCTTAGGAGGCCTGTAGTTTGGCCCTCGGTTACCTCACCCCCACCTCATCTCTTATTTTATCCTAGCTGCAGTGGCTTTCTCTTTGAGGGCAAGCATTCCAGGTACGCTCCCACCTTAGCACCTTTGTGCTCGCTGGTTGTTCCACTCCTGGAACTTCCCCCCACCAGTATATGCATGAGTAACTCTCTTGCTTCCTTCGCATTTTTGTCCACATTTCACCCTGTTAATAAGGCCTCCCCTGACTACCCTATCGAGTGCTGGAACCTCTTTACTCTCCCACTACTCTCCCAGTTTCCCTTATCTGCTCTTCATTTTCTTTACTTTAGCACTTATCATTCTCTGAGATACTAATTATTTTATTTACTTATTATGTTTATTTTTTATTGTCTATTTTCTATTAGAATATAAACCTCCTGAGGGTAGGAGTCTTTGTTTTGTTCATTCACTGTGCCTGTGACGTAATATGCACTCTGTAAGTGTTGGTTGAATTCAGGGGAAGATTGTATTCACAATTGCTTATGCTACGTATAATGGCTTAAAAACATGTAGGGATTTGGAAAGGCTTCTGTCATCCAGTATAGTTCATTTAGTAGATGTTGTTATTACTTGGTCAGTATATAAAATATCATCTGCAGTGTGGCAATATAGTACCATTATGAGAATTAGTTTTCATTGCTTGTATTTATACTTTTACATGTTTTTATTGATGCTTATTGGACTCCAGAATCCTTAAGTAGTAACACTCTTTTGTTTGCTTGGGATTATATGTAGTACGAGGCATCTATGCAGTGAGGATCATGAGTTATTCTTGTTAATTATTTAATGGATAGACTAAGCAATAGGGAAATAGAAATACGACAAATGATTCTGTGTAGGTTTTTAGTAATAAAAGACATAGACCCGAGGCTTCCTATTTTCCTGTCCTAGGGCATCTGACTGGAAATTAGACCAGCCTGATTGGACTGGGCGCCTCCGAATCACTTCAAAAGGGAAGGTCGCTTATATCAAACTTGAGGATAAAATTTCAGGTAATCTGTGCTGGTGACTCTCTAACATATCAAGGGCTTTGGTGTGCTTTTTTTCCCCCCTTCTTTTAAAAGTTTATGTATTTATTTTGAGAGAGAGAGTGAGCAGGGGGAGGGGCAGGGAGAGAGAATCCCAAGCAGACTAGCAGTTATCAGCGCAGAGCCCAATGTGCGGCTTGAACCCACAAACCATGAGATTATGACCTGAGCCAAAATCAAAAGTCAGATGCTTAACTGACTGAGCCACCCAGGCACCCTGTGTTTGGTGCATTTTTATAAATACATTTAGGTTGGGGACTGGAATGGACACATTTGTAAGAGTTTTAGACTTTTGCTTCTTTAGCTTAAGGAAGTCCTTTTCTTACCTGTTAGGGGAGCTCTTTGCGCAGGCACCAGTGGAACAATATCCTGGTATTGCTGTGGAGACAGTGACAGATTCCAGCCGCTACTTTGTAATCCGGATCCAGGATGGCACTGGTAAGAGATCTGGGATTTTGAGTGGCTCAGATTAGGAAAACGGGTGATGCACTTCAGTAAGTGACCCAGCTGCATTCATCTTACTTCAGTTTGCTAAATTTTCCCCCCTTTGTCCACAATTAACTATAGTTGCTGAAGGACAAGGATTAACATGTTGTTTGTTATAGATAAGAAAACAAGTTCAAGATATGATAATTAATAGGTAGACATAAATAAATCAAATGTTTGTCCAACCAAAGAATTAATACATATTGCCCATTCATTCCTTATTTGTGGTGGATTTTGGTGGGACTCTCTTAAATCATCTATGTCTAGGGGAATCATTTTCTATCCTTTTTCCATAGTCTATTTCAGAGGTTGGCAAACTTTTTCTGGTAAGACACAGATGGTGAATGTTTTCGATTTTGCAGGCCACACGGTCTCTCTTGTAGCTACTCAGTTCTGCTGATGTAGCATGAAAGCAGCCATAGATAATATGTCAACAAATTGGTATAACGTGTTCTAGTAAAATATTATCTACAAAAACAAGCTTTGGCAGCATTTGGCCCATGGGCTATTTGTAGTGTTTGGATCCTTGGGCCGTGAGAAATGTTTCACATTCACAGACTTTATCTAGTTAAGGTAACTGTTCATTTTAATTGGGTGGCATTTTCCTTAAGGGACACTTCCTATTCTGAGTATTTCTGTCTTTTTCACAGGGCGCAGTGCTTTCATTGGCATTGGCTTCACAGATCGGGGTGATGCCTTCGACTTTAATGTCTCCTTGCAAGATCATTTCAAGTGAGTGATTCTCGTCTTTCGTTACCAAGTTAAAAGGTTTTGGAAATGCTCCTTCTCAGTTGAATGGATACTGTCTCTTTTACCTCCTGGTTTCTGTATTTGATAAAGTAGTTCATTCTGAATTTGAATCTTCCCATTCACTGTTTCTTTACTTCATCTTTGTGTCTGTTCTGCCCAGAATATGTTTTTGGTCCTTTGTACGGTGTTTTGAGATGATGCTTTCTTTATGCCTCTGGAAGAATTGACATTTTCTTTTAAGTGGCCAAGGGAGGCATACGGTAACAGCAGGACTGTATGTGAGATAGGAGGAGTTACGTGCCAGTTGTGTTACTTTGTGTAGCTGACATGTTTTATGTCTTTTGCAATGATCTTTCTTCAGTGTTGCCACAGCTGTGGTGGACAGCACTTCCTACTTCAAGGGCAGGCATAACTCTGCTTTTCTGCTTCAGGACTCTGAAATTGTGGAAGTCCACTTGGTTGGCGCAGGGATGCAGCCTGGAAGGACAGGGGTGGCCCTCACCCATGGGGGGTGAGGGAGTGGAAATTGGTGGCTAAACGCCCTCTTTTGGAGGGACAGGTTAAATATGCATTCCATGTGCTTCCTTGGTGATGTTGAACCCTGTTGCCCTGTTTTGGCTTTTCTTCCTTTCCTTCCTTACTTTTCATGTCCCTTCACTCTGCTTTCTGGGATCCTGTTTCACATAAGTTAGCCACACTCAAATTTGTCAGATCTGCTTTTGGGTAGTCCCACATTAAGATGATTTACTCTGTTACTGAAGGTGGGTAAAGCAGGAATCCGAGATTTCCAAGGAGTCTCAGGAGCTGGACACCCGTCCCAAGTTGGATCTGGGCTTCAAGGAAGGACAGACCATCAAGTTGAGTATTGGGGTGAGTCTGGTTTCTTTCCTCCCGCTCCCTGTATTTCCATAATAAGCTGGTGACTTTTTCCTTCCCTCTCTTCTCTGTTTTCTTTTTTGTAGAACATTACAACTAAGAAAGGGGGTGCTTCCAAGCCCAAGACTGCAGGGACTGGGGGCCTGAGCTTGCTCCCGCCCCCACCTGGAGGCAAAGTCACTATCCCCCCACCATCCTCCTCAGTTGCCATCAGCAATCATGTCACTCCACCACCCATTCCAAAATCTAACCATGGAGGTAGTGATGCAGGTAAATCTCTCTATTACTTTGAATTTAGGACCCCGAGAACAAGAGTTGCACATTCTACCCCGTGAGCCAGCCAGGTGCCCCATTTCTGTTACTCTTAACTTTGAGAAGTCCTCATATCTTTTTTTTTTTTAATTTTTAAGTTTTATTTAAATCCAAGTTTAACGTATAGTATAATGATTTCAGGGGCAGAATTTAGTGATTCATCACTTACACATAGAGAAATCATCATATATTAAGTTTCAGTTGGGTACCACGTATTTGCCAAGACGAGTATTGGTGTTTTTGCTATTAAATGGCACCTGGTACTGACAAGGTGATTCTGACTGCCTCTAGCAAGGAATTAAAGCTTTTCGAGTGGACTGAGAGTCATGGTATTTGGCAGATTGTTTGTCAGAAAGTGAGCAAATATTGGGGTGCCTGGGTGGCTTTGTTGATTAAGCATTTGCCTCTTGATTTCAGCTCAGGTCTTGATCTCACAGTTGTGAGATCAGGCTTCAAGCTGGGTATGGAACCTGTTTGAGATTCTTTCTCTCTCTCTCTTTCCTCCTCACCCCCCAAAAAAGAATATGAGTGGTTAGATGCTAGTAGGCCTGAGAGCCAGATGGACCCAGATTTTGGTGAGAGCTCTGCTATTTTATACCCGAATGTACTTGGTAATATTATTTACATTTTCTGTCTCGATATCCTTATCTGCATAATGGAGACTTAAAACTACACCAGGATTGTGAAGGTGGGGTGACTAGCACAGTCCCTGGAGCAGAGCAGCCACTCTGTAAATGTGACGTTTTCATTTTTTCTCTTTCTTCGCTAGGGCAGCTGGGAGACCGTTAGACAGCATCTGGGTTTGTGAATACATTTTCACTCTTCTGTAGAATCATATGGGAAAAAGAATAGATACAGTTATTTCCATTTCAAGAATGAGAACATGAGGGGTCCCTGGGTTTGACCTCGGCTGAGGTTGTGATCTTAGCAGTTTGTGTGTTCTAGCCCCTCATCAGGCTCTCTGCTATCAGTGCAGAGCCCGCCTTGGTCCTCTGTCCCTCCTCGTTCTCTGCCCCTTCTCCTCTCTTGCACACATATGTGTGTGTGCTCTCTCTCAAAAAATAAATTCACATTAAAAAAAATAAAAGAATGAGAACATGGGAAGGAATTTTCCCGAGATCATTCATATAATTGACTGCTAAGAGTAAACTTTGTCTTTCTGGAATTTTGAGATAAAAATGGTTATAACCTACTTTTCATAAGTGTCTCCAGAAGGCACTGGGGGATAATGTCTAAGATTTATTTTTAATTTTTTTGAATGAAGCTTTTTATTTTAAGATGATTGTGGATTCACATGCAGTTATAAAAAATAACACAAAGAAATCCTGTGTACTCTTTACCCATTTTCCCTAAATGATAACAGTTTGCAAAACCAAAGTGAAATAGCTTAATCAGGAAATTGACATTGATATCGTCTACTGATCTTATGTAGATTTCATCAGATACACGTGTTCTCATTTGTGTGTATACGTGTTTTTAGTTCTCTGCCCTCTGATCATGTTAGGTTCCTGGGTCCCTGACCATTGTCAGGATACAGAACAGCTCCATCAGTGCAGGGACCCCTCATGTCATCCTTTTATACCCACACCTTCTCCTGAGGCCTGCCCCACACCCCCTCGAGCCCTTGGTGATCACTAATGTATTCTCCATCCTTAGAATTTTGTCATGTCATAAACTTTATGTAAATGGAAACTTACAGTACATAGCCTTTGGGGGTTGGCTTTTTCCAAGTCAGCATAATTCCCTTGAGATACATCCAAGTTGTGTAATTAGTAGTTTGTTTCTCTTTATTGCTGGGTAGGAGTCCATGGTGTGGATGTGCCACAGCGTGTTGAACCGTCATCCGTGGAGATGTCTGGGTCGTATCCAGCTTTGGGCTGTTACAAATAAAGCCACAGTGAACATTTGTGTATAGATTTTGGTGTGAGCATAAGTTTTTGTTTCTAATTTTTATTCTGCTTCTCCTTTTCTTTTTTTCTTCCCTTTGCCGTGTATTCAGATATCCTTTTAGATTTGGATGCTCCTGCCCCTGTGCCGGCAGCAGCACCAGCTCCGGTGTCTGCAGGCAGTGACCTGTGGGGGGACTTCAGCCCTGCCTCCAGGTACGCCCAGTCAGGGTGGAGCGAGTGTTACGGGCGAATGAAATCTCGTTGTGGGAGGCAGGGCATTTCCAGATCCTAGAGTCTTAGGCAGGAAGTCTAGGTAAGGAGGTCGAGTTAGTGCTGGGGATGGTGGGATAAGAAAGTGGTAGGATGATGTTTGACTGGGATATTTCAGCCCTTGATAAGTAGAATTTCTGTGAAGTGTAGTTTCAGAAATTCTGGGCAGTGATTTCTTGGAAACTGTTGAGCGAGGAATGGAGCATGTATCCTAATTCCTTTGGCTTTCTCTCTGTTCTCCTCTCTTGCAGCTCTGTTCCAAGCCAGGCACCACAGCCGTCCAACTGGGTCCAGTTCTGAATAACATTAAGGACAGACTTGAAGAAAAAAAAAAAATGACCTTGAGGGCACCAATCTGTGAGGGAAGTTAGGAACCCCTTCTCTTCCCAGAACCAAAATGACTGGACAATCTTTCTCATAGCTCCTCCATTGCACGTGAGCTGGATTACGTCACTCCCCTGTGTCGGTCCTGCTGTACAGCTGGGAAGCTATCTCTTACCTCCTGTTCTCTGTTCAGGCAGGGGAATAGTGGGTCTTACCATACTCAAGGCTGACTATGCAGGGCCCCAAAGGCCAGATCTCTGAGGGAGAAATGAATTCTAACATCTGTAAAATTGTTCTTTTCAATTCTTTAACTTCAGAATCATTTCCTGACCCTTTGTGCCTCTTGGTGAAGCCCTATTTAGCAATTTCAGGGGAGACAAAAACCTTGAAATTTCCTTTTCCACTAACCCACGGCCCTCCAAATGGACTGACTGACCTCAGTGTTTACAGATTCAGAGTTTTGATAGGGATGGGTATGAAGAAAGACCTGTGTCCTGGGTCCCTGTCACAGATCCTCCCTCAGGCTTATCCTGGCTGGTGAGCACCAGCGCTGGGTGCAGCTCCATCGCCCTCTCGTGTGTTTACACATTTCTTCCTGTGCTCAGAGGGTTTTGTTGGTGGCACCTCCTCTGTCCTTTTATTCGTTGGATAGTGCAGCATCTTTGATCAGTGGGTGTCTCTTGGATGAAGGCGGTTCAAGGGGCTGTTTTCCAAGTTAGATTGCAGAGAAGTGTTTACTTTCTTGCAGCTCCATCTAGTTGCTGCATTTGAAGCGCGGCGTTACTTTGTATTTGCCGCCTTATTTGACCTGGGGTGGAAGGGTTTAGAGTTTTTAACCTGATCTGTAGAGCAGACGGGTTGAAAAGCATGTAACTCTTTTTCAGTACCCACATTGCCTCGCTGCCTGGGTATCTGGCCCCTTTCCATAAACACGTATTTTTCAACGCATCTAGCCCTTCCCTAGAAAGCTGCTCTTACACACGCCATCACTTATGAAGGAAGCTGGAGAGTCCGCAGCGCTAGCTGTGCTGGGGTCTGCGCGGAGTGATGGCCTCCCCAGACCATCACAGCGGGCAGCTCAGAAGCAAGTTGCTCTCCCACCACTTCCCCTCCCCCTCCCCCAGCATTCCTTTGGCAGTGCTGTGAACAGGTTCCCTTTCTTAGAGGAATGGCACTCAGTTTTGTTTGTTATGGGCAATTTTGAAGGTGAGATGGGAAGATACCGCTTCTTCCCTTAGCACTTCTTTGGATGTGTACACTCTGGCTGAAGGGAGCCTTCTGTTTCGTTTCAAAATGTAGTCTCTCTCCTGGATTTCCTTCTTGACTCTTTTTTCACTTTGGGTCCATTTTTTCTCTTTGCCTCCTGTTCCAGGCAGCTCTATTCTTACAGAGCCGTGGCAGGGCATTTTAAAATTCCAATGGAAAACACTAAATGGAAAGTCTATAGAATCACTAGTGACTAACTACTGGGAAACTGTTTTCTCAATCTTCCTCCATGTTGTGTTCTTTGTATTCTCAAGATGATAATATATTATGTATTTGAATTGCTGGAAAATTGTAAATGAAATTTAAGATATATGTATATAAAGCGTATGCTGTATTGGTGCAATAATGGTAATTAAAAATATGGAAAAAGGTAGCGTCTCCTTTATCTTTAATTTGCCTATTTCAATGCCTTTTAAATTTAACTGACCTAATATAAATGGGCCAGTAGGTAATAAATGGACATTTTATATCTTATTACTCTTTTTTAAGACATAGGGTTTTATTCAGCAGTTCAGGCCAGACTTCGGTACTCATGGTTCTAAACCCACAGAGCACTTTACTCCTTATAGAGATCATATATTTCAATTATTTATTTGCTGGTACAGTTCATTTCATTTGCTTCAGATTATCTTCATGATCTAGGCCACCACTCACATCCCGCAATGATAGCATCAGTGAGGGGAATCATTTTGTACGAGATGGAACTAAAGACAGAGTTCTAGACTTTGGAAGCCAGAAGGATCTTGGAGTTCTCATTCAGTGATTTTCACAGAAGATGAATCAGAATGGTACGTGTGCTCGCTTTTTAAAAATAAAATAACGCACTGCCCTGTAGAGATTCTGATGTACCTCCTCCTAGAGTAGGGCCTACATGGCTTTCCCATCCATGGCCTTTCTTATCACTGAGGTGGTAAGGCCCCACCACTGATAGAAGTGGATCATGAACCTCAGGTTTTGCTTGGGGAAGAATGTGGACAATCGTATGTTTAGCTCGGCTCCCTCAGTTATACATTAGAATCTACCTCGGCAGTGGGAGTGTGGATTTGGCGTTACTCCACTTCCTCCATCCTGATAACCTTCTAAGCAGTCAGCCTGCCTCTAGCATTCTCCTCCTCTGGCTCCAGTTCAGCTTCCCTGTTGCCGCCAGCATCATGCTCCTAAATCAAGCCTTGCTCATGCCCTTTCCTACCCGACTCCTTGTGTCTAATAATGATTTTCCTTTGCTTAAATGATAAAGTCCAAAGTACCATCTCATCCTCCACCTTGTTTTTCCTTGCACTCAAAATCTGCTCCTGAAACTAGGATACTAGTCATTCTTCAAATGCCATTAGCACCCTGAGCACTGACTGCCTGCTAAAATTCCCTCTGCCTAGAATACCTTCCTGTCTGTTGAAATCCTCCCCATTTCATAAAGCTAGCGCAAATACTACTTCCTGAAATGTCACCTTTTCTCTCAGTCTGAAAAATGATCTCCTTTGTTTAGGTTGCCTTTGAAATTCTCTATTAAGAATATTAGTTTGTAATACTAGTTAGAATATTAGTTTGTAAGCTCTTTGAATATAGGGACCATGTCTTCATTTTTATCTACAAACCGTACTTACCACATATTTTTCTATTCTAGTAGATGCTCATTAAATACTTGTTGAATTAACAGTGATTTCAGGGAAGAAGGACTAGAAATCAGTAAGTTGGGTATTTTCCTTCTTTTACTCATTCTCAGGGTTGTTCCTGCTATGTGCTCCAGAGTTTGTCACTATTAGGGATCAGAAAAGCAGTGATGAAGAAAAAGTTTACTTTGGTACGTAAACCCTGTGAGCAGGGAAAAGAGAAATGGTATTGTAAATAAAGCATGGCTGTGGATACGTTTGGTAGTTTACTGTCTCCTTTTGATGACCATCACTATCTTAAGATTACATCGTACTTTGGTTATGTTTTAGTTATCTTGTAGCTTAAAAAAACCTATTTCTGTTATTGCCTCTTAACTGTGCATGAGGTAATACATATGGTTTGTGACTGAAATCCTAGTTGGGATGCCTGGGTGGCTCGGTTAAATGTCTGACTCTTGACTTCAGTCAGGCCTTATCCCAGGGCTTTGCGTTCAAGCCGCATGTTGGGCTCTGTGCTGGGTGTGAAGCCTACTTAAAAGAAGAAAAGAACTCCTACTCAACAGCTCCCCATCAATCACATGCATATTTTCTTGAGAAAGAGGAAAGGTGAAGAGAGTTATCCTTACTTTCAGGTCCCTGAACCCTTCGGGACTTATATATAGGTTTGTGATTGTTTTCGGCATTTATTTCAGATTTTGCAATAATTGTTTTCAGTCCCCTTTTGAAAGATATCAAGGTACAGGGGTAATATATATATATATATATATATTTTATAGCTCTGGTATACTTGAATTGGCTACATTTGAGCCAGGAGTAAAGTCATTGTCCACAGTGAGCTCATGTTCTGCCTTATCAGTCTAATCAATCTAAGGACAGTGTCATCTCCTCAATTAAAACACAATAATGCAGGAGGCGCCTGGGTGGCTGCGTCTGTTAAGTGTCCAACTTTTGATTTTAGCTCTGGTCATGATCTCACAGTTTCTGCGATTGAGCTCCATGTTGGTCTCTGCACTGGCCGTTCAGATTCTCTCCCTCTCTCTCTTCTCCTCCCCTGCTTGCTCTCTCTCTCTCACATTACATAAACATTAAAAAAAACCCCACAACAATGCATTTAGACCCATTATGGATTACTTGTTTGGTAATATCCTTTCTCCTACATGTGCTCTGCCACTGAACTGGTATTAGGAAAGAATGTCATTGAAGCACTTTCTGGGAATGCTTGATCTGGCTGCATGTCAGCGTGCGACCACTAGAGGGCAAGCTCCCCCTGGCAACTCTAGTAACTGGGAAGTAATTGCTCATACACCCTGGTGACTGATCTACACACAGCCTGAGATTTGAACAGGACTTGTGAGAATCGTAACTATTTTTCCTTTTGAGACAGAATTTCTTTTGGTGATTCCCAACCTCCCCCGCTCCCTGCCCCCACCCCCCTCGCGCCCCTTTTTAGAACATATCTTGGTCTTTGTTTTATTTTGATGGTGGTACTTTTTAAGCTGTAAACAGCAAACTTCACGGTTTTTTCCTGGTTCAAACAAGAAGTAAATAAAGCATATCTTTCTCTTAAAAAAATAAAATAAAAATAAAAATACATATATGAAGACTGTCAAGGGACATATCTATGGAGTCTAAACATACATTTGATACATTTATTGAGAATGTAGAAAAGTAACTGTTTAGGTAGGCAGAAAATGAAGTACAGAATAATACTTTCTTCAGACTATAATACTTTATAAAAATTTGAATGGGGAATGTACTTATTAATTTTTATGAGCCTTCCCCTACTCCCATCAAAATAGATGATTAATGGGTAGTAAAGTGTAGTAGTGGTTACGAGCATGGATTTGGAAGAACAAATTGACATAGTACAAAATTTTGCTGTGCCACTTACCTTTCTTTAAAATGTTTATTTATTTTTGAGAAAGAGAGCACAAGCAGGGGGAGGGGTGGAGAGAGAGAAGGAGACACAGAATCTGAAGAGCAGGCTCCTGGCTCTGAGCTGTCAGCAGAGAGCCCGACATGAGGCTTGAGCTCATGAGTCTTCAGGTCATAACCTGAGCCTAAGTCAGATGCTTAACTGACTAAGCCCCCCAGACACCCCATTGGCTTTTTAACTTTGGACAAGGTACTTATCTTCTGCTGGGTTTGGGGTGCTCTTGCTGCTTCCTTTCTAGTTCCAGTAGGTTCTCTGTTAGATTTTGAATTTGCGCTCTTTCTAGTTTGTTGAGATTGGCCTGGATTGCAATATACTTTCCTCTTAGGACTGCCTTGGCTGCATTACAGAGATTTTGGATTGTTGTATTTTCATTTTTGTTGGTTTCCATATATTTTTTAATTTCTTCTCTAATTGCCTGATTAACGCAATCATTCTTTAGTAGGGTGGTTTTTAACCTCCACATTCTTGGAGGTTTTCCAGACTTTTTTCTGTGGTTCATTTCAAGTTTCATAGCATTGTGATCTGAAAGTGTGCATGGTATGATCTCTATTTGTTTATACTTATGGAG